>NC_036876.1:12442618-12579548 GCF_002910315.2 Salvelinus sp. IW2-2015
ACAAGAGGTTTTCAAATGCCTCGCAAATAAGGGCACCTATTGATAGATGGGTAAAAATAAAAACAGCAAACATGAAATATCCCTTTGTCCTGGTGAAGTTATTAATTACACTTTGGAAGGTGTATCAATACACCCAGTCACCCAGCAAAACAGTTGCTGAGAGGAAAGGAAACCGCTCAGGGATTTTACCTTGAGGTCAATGGTGACTTTACAACAGTTACATATGAATGGCTGTAATAGGAGAAAACTGAGGATGGATCAACAACATGTAGTTACTCCACAATACTAACCTAATTGACAGTGAAAAGGGAATAAAATTATTTTACAAAACAAGCATCTTGTTTGCAACGAGGCACTAAAGTGGCAAAGCAATTCACTTTTATCCTGAATACAAAGTGTTATGTTTGAGCAAATCCAATACAACAGATAACTGAGTACCACTCTCCATATTTGCAAGCATGGTGGTGGCTGCATCATGTTATGGGTATGCTTGTAATTGTTAAGGACTGGGGGGTGGGGGGGTTCAGGGTAAAATAAACGGATTGGAGCTAAGCACAGGCCAAATCCTGGAGAAAACCTGGTTGTTTGCTTTCCACCAGACACAGAGAGATAAATTTCAGCAGTGCAATAACCTAAAACACAAGTCCAAATCTACACTGGAATTGCTTACCAAGATGACATTGAAGTTACTGAGTGGCGTAGTTACAGTTTTGACTTAAATCTGCTTGAAACTCTGAAGCATGACTTGAAAATGGCTATCTACTAATGATTAACAATCAACTTCACAAAGCTTTAAAAAAATATATTTAAATATGCAAATATTGTACAATCCAGTGTGCAAAAGCTCTTACAGACTTACCCAGAAAGACTCACAGCTGTAATCGCTGCAAAGGTGATTCTAACATGTACTGACTCAGGGAAGTGAATACATATAAATGAGATATTCTGCATTTCATTTTTAATACATTTGCCAACAATTCTAAAAACATGTTTTCACTTTCTCATTATTGGGGTATTGTGTGTAGATGTGTGACTAAAAAAAAAACTGTCAAACACAACAAAATGTGAAATAAGCAGAGAGGTATGAATACTTTCTGAAGGCACTGTTAAAAAAAACACATTTTCCCCCAATTAAGTTTCTATGTGAGAATTGCCAGAACAATCTGAGATACCAAAAACATCCACGCTGGGATAGAATGTCCACACCATTGGCTCTCCGTGGCTGTTGTTCCTTCTCTAATGGTTTCCTTTCCTGTTCATGATGGAAATGACAAGTGATCTCCCCAGTAAGGAAGGGGCTGGCAAAGTCCACCCAGTGCGGTGCCTTAGTGATTAAGCCAATGGCTGGAATAGCACATCTCCACTGCAGGAGGGAAACCCAAAGACAACAATATCCCTCCACAACTCCTCCATCTATTCTTCCTTCCCTTTACCTCTCCCACTGGGCTGTCTGCTTTACCTGGTCGTCCTATGGTGATGTTGTTCCAAAGCTTCAATTAAAACGGCCTCTTGTGAGGGCTCTGTGCATCTCCACACAGCCATGAGCAAATCAATGCAACCCAATGTCTTGGCGGTCGAGCCGACCAATACACAGATCAATGGACGCGTACACCAAGGCGTATAGGGGTTTAAAGGTATTCAGGAGAACATTGCATCGATATACAGTTGAAGTCGGAAGTTTAAATACAATTAGGTTGGAGTCATTAAAACTATTTTTCAACCACTCACAAATTTCTTGTTAACAAACTATAGTGTTGGCAAGTCGGTTAGGACATCTACTTTGTGCATGACACAAGAAATGTGTCCAACAATTGTTACAGACAGATTATTTCACTTATAATTCACTGTATCACAATTCTAGTGGGTCAGAAGTTTACATACACTAAGTTGACTGTGCCTTTAAACAGCTTGGAAAATTCCAGACAATGATGTCATGGCTTTAGAAGTTCTGATAGGCTAATTGACATCATTTGAGTCAATTGGAGGTGTACCTGTGTGTATTTGGTCATCAGCCTCTTTGCTTGACATTATGAGAAAATCTAAAGAAATCAGCCAAGACCTCAGAAAAAAATATGTAGACCTCCACAAGTCTGGTTCATCCTTGGGAGATTTCCAAACGCCTGAAGGTAGCACGTTCATCTGTACAAACAATAGTACGCAATAAAACACCATGGGACCACGCAGCCGTCATACCGCTCAGGAAGGAGACACGTTCTGTCTCCTAGAGTGAATGTACTTTGGTGCAAAAAAGTGCAAATCAATCCCAGAACAACAGCAAAGGACCTTGTGAAGATGCTGGAGGAAACAGGTACAAAAGTATCTATATCCACAGTAAAACGAGTCCTATATCGACATAACCTGAAAAGCCTCTCAGCAAGGAAGAAGCCTCTGCCTCAAAATCGGCATAAAAAATCCAGACTACGGTTTGCAACTGCACATGGGACAAAGATGGTACTTTTTGGAGAAATGTCCTCTGGTCTGATGAAACAAAAATAGAACTGTTTGGCCATAATGACCATTGTTATGTTTGGAGGAAAAAGGGGGATGCTTGCAAGCCGAAGAACACCATCCCAGTTGTGAAGCACGGGGGTGGCAGCATCATGTTGTGGGGGTGTTGCTGCAGGAGCAACCGTGCACTTCACAAAATAGATGAAATCATGAGTAGGGAAAATGATGTGGGTATATTGAAGCAACATCTCAAGAAATCAGTCAGGAAGTTCTACCAAATGGACAATGACCCCAAGCATACTTCCAAAGTTGTGGCAAAATGGCTTAAGGACAACAAAGTCAAAGGTATTGCAGTGGCCAATCACAAAGCCACTGCAATACGAAACGTTTGACCCAAGTTAAACAATTTAAGGCAAACTACCAAATACTAATTGAGTGTATGTTAACTTCTTACCCACTGGGAATGTGATGAAAGAAATAAAAGCTGAAATAAATCATTCTCTCTACTATTATTCTGACATTTCACATTTTTTAAATAAAGTGGTGATCCAACAGACCTAAAACAGGGCATTTTTATTAGGATTAAATATCAGGAATGTGAAAAACTGAGTTTAAATGTATTCGGCTAAGGTTAATGTAAACACTTCAAACACTCCGACTTCAACTGTACTTCCGCACATGCATATACACACACGTACTCACACTATGTCTGCGACTTAAAACACACACTACACAAAAACATTACACATACTGAGACCGTCTAATCCACAGACATACACCCTGGGGTTTGGTTCAGGATCATTTAGTGGTTGAGTGTTGTTATGTGGTGTTCTGTTGTCATGGTGTTGGTATCTCCACTGTCTGTTTGCCTCAGTGCAAGTGACTTCGAGCCAGAGGGCCCAGACACGCAGAGGCAGAAAGTCATTAAGGAGGCTGTCTCTCTCTAGCCTGCTGGCCGACATAAACACACACAGCGGCACAGGCACCCCTCAATGTCTGCAGCCAGCCAAGCATAACCCTCATCAGAACAGTATTACTCGGTGTCCACTAGATGGCACAGCCTTGAAGTCAGTATATTGGCTTTATAGTAAAAGTCCATAAAAAATATATTATTTTTTGGTCTTCATTTAAGGTTAGGGTCAAGCATAAGGATAGCAGTGTGGTTTAAAATCACATTTCAAGAAGATAAATTGTAGAAATAGGTAGGGTTTATGGCTGTGATAACTAGTGACGACTCATACGAATGGATACATTTGTATAATGACTCGCTGCTCACTGAGTCACGACGGTTCAGACAGTGTGAGCAGAAAGAGTTTGTCAGTGGAGCCACTGACAGCCTGAAATAATGGCTTTTGCTGTAGGGGAGTTTGGACTGGGACTATTAGTTATTATTGATATCCTTCTTAAGAATATGGGTAGAATAAATATTGTCACCTTCCATGTAGCTTACCTACACCTTCTTTCTGCTGTCTTGGGTTCTTTTCTCTCTCTCACTCCCCCACCCAAACGCACATACCATTTAATACCCTGAAAGTCACTGTCTGCCTTAGGATATCAGTCAGGAATCAGACGCTAACACATCCCGGCATTTACGCTGAACAAAAATAAACGCAACATGCAACAATTTCAGCTATTTTACTGAGTTGCAGTTCCTATAAGGACATTAGTGAATTGGAAATAAGTTAATTAGCTCTAAACTATGGATTTCACATGACTATGAAACAGATATGCATATATTGTTCACAGATACCTTAAAAAAAATTGTAGGGGCGTGGATCAGAAAACCAGTCAGTATCTGGTGTGACCACCATTTGTCTCATGCAGTGCGACATATCTCCTTTGCATAGAGTTGATCAGGCTGTTGATTGTGGCCTGTGGAATGTTGTCACACTCTTCAGTGGCTGTGTGAAGTTGCTGGATATTGGCGGGAACTGGAACACGCTGTTGTACACGTCGATCCAGAGCATCCCAAACATGCTCAATGGGTGACATGGCTGGTGAGTATGCAGGCCATGGAAGTACTGGGAAACGTTCATCTTCCAGGAAGTGTGTACAGATCCTTGCGACATGTGGCCTTGTATTATCATGCTGAAACATGAGGTGATGGCGGCGGATGAATGGCACTACAATTGGCCTCAGGATCAGGATTCATTCGCGAAAAGCACACTTCTCCAGCATGCCAGTGGCCATCGAAGGTGAGGATTTGCCCACTGAAGTTGGTTAAGACACTGTACTGCAGTCAGGTCGAGACCCTGGTGAGGACGAGAAGCACGCAGAAGAGCTTCCCTGAGACGATTTCTGACAGTTTGTGCAGAAATTCTTCAGTTGTGCATTCCCACAGTCTCATCAGCTGTCTGGGTGGCTGGTCTCAGACGATCCCGCAGGTGAAGAAGCCAGATGTGATGGTCCTGGCTGGCGTGGTACACGTGTCTGCTGCAGTGGCGGTCAGTGCCGTTTATGATGAGGGAAGACGATTATTATTTTCATGAGCATGGCCTTAATTCTATTACACCATGTTGGATGACTGTCATTCATATTCCATTCATACAGTTCAATGGATAGGGGATAGGGTTAGGCTACTACATGATACTCAAATGTTCCCTATACCCATCATGAGGTTGCTACAACCTAGCCTATTAATGAAAGTTTACAATGTAGGAGCACACATGTTCGAGAGAGGAATTTGAGATGACAGACAGTGACACATGGATAGACAGTGACACATTCAATACCGCCTTTCACACTCTTCCTGCATCTAGCTTATCTAGGGTGTAATCATTAGTCCAACAGTTGCAAACGAGAGTTGCTATTGGATAAATTCAGGTATTTTCATCCCCGTCTCGTTTGCTTCCGTTTAAGAAACGTTTTTCAACAGAATCGGCGGAATGAATACACCCCTGATCATAGCAGCCACGTTGTATTTATTCTAGCCTCTATGCAGTTTCCTCCTCTCACCTTTTCCCTTCGTTTGTGGACTTCAATAACCAACACATCAGCTGTATGTGATCAGATGAAAAAACCTTTCCAAGCCAAACCATGTCATAACTGCTACACACAGCCTACATCATTGTCCCCATATTAGCTACTGTAACGTCCTAGTCAATAGCTAATAGAACTAATGTGTTAGTAAACCCGCTACAATTATGCAGTAATGGTACAGTGTATAGTCAGTAAGCAGTTACACTGGCGGCGGCCCCGAAGCAATAAATGAATAAAACCAAAAGCTTACCTTGACTTGGAAGAGTTCCAGTGTTGTGTTGGATATTCATAGCCAGCTAGCATCCCTCTGTTTGAGCCGGTGTTTGAGTAACTACACTAGCCAGCTGCATTGCTAGCTAAGTGAAACTGAAAGCGGGGGAAAAAAAATACTAAATCTCTCTTTCTTTGTGGTTGAATCTGTGCTTGAAATTCACCGCTCGACTGAGGGACCTTACATATAATTGTATGTGTGGGGTACAGAGATGAGGTAGTCATTAAAAAAATAATGTTAAACACTATTATTGGACACAGTGTTCATGCAAGTTTTACAGTATGTGCACAGTTTTACCCCTGAACTTATTTAGGCTTGCCATAACAAAGGGGTTGAATACTTAGACATTGCAGCTTGCAATTTTAATTCACTTGTTAAAAAAATAAATATATTAAAATATATATATACTATATATATTCCACTTTAATATTACGGTTTATTCTGTGTATGCCAGTGACACAAAATCGCAATTTAATCCATTTTAAATTCAGGCTGTAACAACAAAATGTGGAAAGTCAAGAGGTGTAAATTCTTTCTGAAGGCCCTGTATGCTTTTTACGTTTGTATCACGAACAATTTGAGAAAATGTCGATTAAAGTGACCAATTTCGTCCCTTTTTAGAGCTATACATGCCTCCAGTAAGACCCCTATGKTCGGTGAAATGTACATGATACAGACAACATATTGGTGACATGATACTCCTCATAGTGTGTTCCAAAATAAGGAGTATGTCTAGATTCTGAAATACAACTTTTCACATGACTTTAGTCAACATAACACATATTCATATTAATATGGCAAAAGCATCCTTTTAGTTMTTTTTCTTATCTTTAGACATATTATTAGGAACAATAAACTCTCCGGTATTTTTTTATTTATTTGACCCATTTTATACATAGCAATTAACATTATAGGTCATTAACCAATCACAACCCTCCTTTAGGATTGCACATTCAGCAAATCACCAGCAGAGGGAGTTCCATTTGAATCCATTTTCCCATTCACTGTGTAGGTGGTGCTCATATAATTGTATCATTACTTCAAAAAGTAGCAGACAGCCCACTCTGGAAACGTGATGCAATCTTAGAGTATATTGTTTTAAACAATGTCTAAAAATGCACTATATCAAAAAGGGTACTTTTGAGATATTCATATTCTTAATGTTTAATAAGTTAATGTGTTTTTCAGAATCTAGACATACACCATGGTTTAAAGCACATTAAGGAGTATAATATCACCAAGATGTTGTCTGTATCAAGTACGGTTCACAGATCATAGGGTCTTAGAAGAGGCATAGGTCTAAAAGGAGATCCAAATTGCCACTTTCGTGATGATTTTTTTCCTTKAATTGTTTGCAATAGAAATATTAAAATCCTTCCTCCAAATGAACTTTCTGTGAAAATTGCCAGAACAATCTGAGATACCCAAAACATTTTTGGGTCACACTGGCGTGGAATCACCCTGGTATCCTTTGAAGCATATACAGTCTAGTGACCTCAAATGCGTTAAAGAGCTCTGAATCTATGACAAAAGAGTTGGATAAGAAGACAACGACATTGGGCCTAGAAGTAAGTAATATTAGTGTAAAGAACATTAGCTACCACCACTGAATATTCTTTCTAGGGGGAGCTACTGTGCTGTAGTGTCATCAGCGTTTGCTTGTGGTAGGTACATACTGTACAGCTACTTAATACGCTGGGCATGATAGCAACGCAATGTATTCCATAAACATAATACCTATTAACTCGAGAGGTTGAAGCGGCAATTCAATTTCAGTCGCATTCTTGCGGAGACGTATTTATATATTTAATATGAGATTTGTAAAGACCTGTGTTCTGTGGCTCATGTCTCTTCCTTCTGCAAATAATGGCATTAACAGGACGTCACGGTGTGCTGGGAGTATTCTCAATCACGCTAACCAGCTGCACCTGTGTGAGTAAATGTTACGCCGTGCGTATGTGTCGTTTGGTGTGTAGGAGGGGGGGGGCTCAACAAAATGCTTGACGCGACAAAAAGGAAAGAGGGGAAAAAGAGGAGAAATTATGAAAGCTCTCAATCATTTCTTTCTCAATATGAACAGCCATGAGTTCATATTGCCATTGTATCATCCCTCTGATGTTGGTGACGTCACGTTTATTCAATAAAACACTGTGTGTTTACGATATAAACTTTTTGTTGTTGTTGCATGGGCTGTGTAGCATTCCACTGAATCCGCCTGRATCGGCCGTTTGCATATGCTGTAGATAAGCGCTTGTCAGTGACTGTAGACAGGCGCTTGTCGGCGACGGCGAAAAATCAAATCGGTAAAATATCCTATAGAGGGTCATAACAGGTGAATGTGGCAGTGACGCAAGGCAAGACTATAAAGTTCTGGTTCTCTCCCTTTACTGCTCTAGAAACAATACTCGNAATTGTTTGCAATAGAAATATTAAAATCCTTCCTCCAAATGAACTTTCTGTGAAAATTGCCAGAACAATCTGAGATACCCAAAACATTTTTGGGTCACACTGGCGTGGAATCACCCTGGTATCCTTTGAAGCATATACAGTCTAGTGACCTCAAATGCGTTAAAGAGCTCTGAATCTATGACAAAAGAGTTGGATAAGAAGACAACGACATTGGGCCTAGAAGTAAGTAATATTAGTGTAAAGAACATTAGCTACCACCACTGAATATTCTTTCTAGGGGGAGCTACTGTGCTGTAGTGTCATCAGCGTTTGCTTGTGGTAGGTACATACTGTACAGCTACTTAATACGCTGGGCATGATAGCAACGCAATGTATTCCATAAACATAATACCTATTAACTCGAGAGGTTGAAGCGGCAATTCAATTTCAGTCGCATTCTTGCGGAGACGTATTTATATATTTAATATGAGATTTGTAAAGACCTGTGTTCTGTGGCTCATGTCTCTTCCTTCTGCAAATAATGGCATTAACAGGACGTCACGGTGTGCTGGGAGTATTCTCAATCACGCTAACCAGCTGCACCTGTGTGAGTAAATGTTACGCCGTGCGTATGTGTCGTTTGGTGTGTAGGAGGGGGGGGGCTCAACAAAATGCTTGACGCGACAAAAAGGAAAGAGGGGAAAAAGAGGAGAAATTATGAAAGCTCTCAATCATTTCTTTCTCAATATGAACAGCCATGAGTTCATATTGCCATTGTATCATCCCTCTGATGTTGGTGACGTCACGTTTATTCAATAAAACACTGTGTGTTTACGATATAAACTTTTTGTTGTTGTTGCATGGGCTGTGTAGCATTCCACTGAATCCGCCTGCATCGGCCGTTTGCATATGCTGTAGATAAGCGCTTGTCAGTGACTGTAGACAGGCGCTTGTCGGCGACGGCGAAAAATCAAATCGGTAAAATATCCTATAGAGGGTCATAACAGGTGAATGTGGCAGTGACGCAAGGCAAGACTATAAAGTTCTGGTTCTCTCCCTTTACTGCTCTAGAAACAATACTCGATAATTGAGCCCACTCCCCAAAAGCAAATTAATGAAATCAACAGTAATTTTWGCAATTTTGGTTGTACGAGTTGATCACCGATCCCATTTCTATGAACCTAATCACAACAGTGAAAGAGCTATTTTCTGTACAGATGCACACTTAAAACATATTATTTTTATTAATTTAATATAATGCAGTGGCAAGCAACCTTGAATCTGGACAGCCTCCCAAATGTGACACAACACCTATATGTGAGCTTAAAGGGCCAATCAGCAGTTGAAACATAGCGGATCTTCCCTGCCACCGTTTCGGRATAAAGCTGAMGGATGAGGCTAGAGAAATGTAACCAATKTAAAATTCATACACAGAGCTATGGATGCAATGACTGGCCATCTATGGCCATCTATGGCTCCCGAGTGGTGCAGCGGTCTAAGGCACTGCATCTCAATGTATCACAACCGGCTGTGATTGGGAGTCCCATAGGGCGGCGTACATTTGTCCCAGCATCGTCCGGGTTTGGCCGGTGTAGGCCGTCATTGTAAATAAGAATTTGTTCTTAACTGACTTGCCTAGTTAATTAAAGGTTAAATAKAAAATAAATGTAAAAAAATCTATGATGTCAAAATGAATATTGTAACTATGTTTTGAGGCTTTACAGTGTATGTTACCATTTATTTTGTTTACAAACATTGGACTAAAACAAGCTCATATTTTGGATTCTGATGGGGTACGACAGTTGAAGTAAGTCGCTCTGGATAAGAGCGTCTGCTAAATGACTTAAATGTAAATGTAAATGTAAGTAGGCTCATGAGGCATTTATACTGTAAGTTATATTTTCAAGAATTAATGGGTACATATCATTATTATATAAGTCAAAAAAGGGATTTAGAAACTGTTGAATGTCGTTTTATAAATATACAGATTTGCCTCCTGAGTGGCGCAGAGGTCTATGGCACTGCATCGCAGTGCTTAAGGCATCACTACAGACCTGGGTTTGATCCCAGGGTGTGTCACTACCGGCCGTGACTGAGAATCCCATAGGGCAGCGCACAATTTGCACAGCGTCGTCCGGGTTAAGGGAGGGTTTGGCCAGGGGGGCTTTACATTCTATCATTGCACTCTAGCAACCCCTTGTGGCAGGCCGGGRACCTGCAGGCTGACCTCTGTCGTCAGTTAAACTGTGTTTCCTCTGACACATTGGTGCGGCTGGCCTCTGGGTTAAGCGGGCGGGTGTTAAGAAGCGTGATTTGGTGGGTCACGTTTCGATGGAACGCATGACTCGACCTTCACCTCTCCCGAGCCTGTTGGGGAGTTGCAGCAAAAAGACAAGATCGTAATTGGATATCACAAAATTGGGGAGAAAAAGGTGGCAAAATACAAAAAAAAATCATAATAATTAATGTACAGACTCAGGGCTTCAAAATGGTATATCATACACCGTTGTTGCAGGAAACGTGGGGAAATGATGCTGCCTTGAAAGATTTTCAGCACGTTTATGCTAGGCAGCAACGTTCACACCCTATTAAGCCTCAGTCACACCCATCTCTTTAAGAATTCACACGTAAACGCATGCGCGTCAGCATGTCATTGTCCTCCAGAAAGTAGTCGCTTTGTCGATAGCACCAGTAAAATTCAGGGCAGCAATGTTTTTGAGGGCTGTAGTAACCCTTTTGCCGTTGTCCATAGCTATATCTTTCCAAAAYTCTTCGGTGGCAAAGATGATCTATAGACAGTACTCACCAGGGAAACCCCCAGTCTGCTGTGGTAAGAAAGGCCGTGGAGAAATAGTAGTTGTAGTAGAACAGATAGAAGTTCATCATATCAGAGCGATAGGACAGGTGAAGTGGAGCAGATCATGCTTGGCGATCTCCTGCTAAGGGAAGACGTTGAAGGGAAGTGAGAGAAGTCAAGCTACAGCGTTCCAGCCATCCTGTATTTAATTCTGCTTTTGTAGCCCTGTTACGGTGCTCTGCTTTGTAGAACGTGTGCGTCAGCGCCCCTTTGATCTTTAATTATGGGAGTCACGTTGTCTGGCGCTCTATTGTCTTGTATAGCAGTAAGCCATTACTGCCATGTTATTATTACATGCATATTGTTTCTAGTATAGTGAATTAGAGATTGTATCATGTACACACTGAGTGTACAKAACACTGTACGACTGTAATTCTCTGTCTTGTCATCATTGCCCTTACCAGCTCTAGGGAGCGAGCACATGACCTAACCTGAAGAATATACAGTCCACCAAGTCCTCAGTTACAGTTATGGACAGAAGCCTGTGACGTGACAGACCAATCAGGACTCATCTCTTGGCATGTCCAACTCCATTATCTCAGCCAATCATGGCTAGCCAYGAAGGATCATGTCTTTCTCCTTATATAGGTAAGTGCTTTCTCCTTGGTTAAACTAGGCTCGTAATTTAACATTTTGTTCATATTTACAGAATCTATACGAGTTTGTAATTAAGGCACATGAAAGTTTGTTTCTGTAGAAAGTAATGTCAAATATCCACGATCCTGTAACATGGCAAAAATGCAGGGAATTGAAGAACTAGAGAAGCCTTGAGTGGTTGAAATGATGAGGGTTTCTTTGCCTGATATTCCCATCTAATGCTCAGGTAGAATTTTAAGGCGAGAAAGCACACACATAATGAAAAAAATTGTCTACCCCATCCTTAGCCACAGAATGGACTGTGTGTGTGTGTGTGTGTGTGTGTGTGTGTGTGTGTGTGCAGGCACATGCGTGTATGTAGTATTCATACACACCGTGTCACGACAGCCATCCAGCTCTGGCACTCTCACTAATCAGAAGTTTGACGCTGTGATCTACAAACCGCAACAAACGCAATTGACTAATATAACACATGCGAGCCGAGTGCTCCTAGAAATAATTGCTTTCCCGCTGTTTTCTTACACCCTTTTCATTTTTTTTCTCCTCCGTCTCTCTTCCCTCCCTTCTTCTCCTTTTCACTGTGTAGTGAAACGCTATGCCTTTGATATCACTAGTGGAGTGGAGGAGGGGGTCTTGAAGCAATTACCTCCGCCATTTATTGCACTTTAATACGTGTTACGGTTAAGAAGCAATCAGTTTAGTAATTATGCCATGGTGACTTGTAAATCGCCACCATTTCATTCCATTTCGCCACAAAGCCAGACAGAGGAGCCTAGACCCTGGGCCTTTTTGATTGGAGGTCAGCGTTCAGCCGTGTACTCCAAGAACACGATTGGACTGATGCTAGCTTTGCTAACCTGCCAAGTCACCATGATAGTGACCCCTTCGCTGCAGATTTTTGGGGTTCTAAAAGATTCTCGCAATACAAAGTTTGTGTTGGTTGTATTCACAGTCCTTTAAAAACTACAGCCACGCAATTACGAGTGGTCCACGCCGCGTTTTTCCGCCAAATGAGCAGTTTGATAATTGCTGGGTGCGGGCGCCCCCGTCTAACGAATGCACTGGAAAAGACATGACCAGCGGCAGGAATAATAACAACAACAACGAGATGAGGAGGGAAACAGGAGAGAGAGAGAGGGAGAGAGAGAGAGGGAGAGAGAAGAGGGGAGAGAGGACAGAAAGAGAGTGAAAAGAAAGAAAGAAAGAAAGAAAGAAAGAAAGAAAGAAAGAAAGAAAAAGAAAGAGATTGCGGGTGTGATGGTGCTAATCCCTTTACACAGATCTGGTGAGAAGTGTGTCTTTATTGGGTCAGGGGTTCTGGGGGAGCGGCTTTCTGACTCACAACCCTGCCGACTCATGTCTTCAGTGTTCACTATTCTGTTTTTAAAAGGGGAAGATGGACACAGACAATACTAATAATATCTCTTTATACTCTCTTTTGCCAACGAGTGTCCAGGCTCTGCGTTCCACATTAAGGTCGCATTGACCTTCATCTGAATAGAGTACGGCTYCAAATGTTCGGCTCGCATTTCAAATGACAGAGACAGAGACGAGAGATCTGACCTCTCGAATGAATCCATTTCATTTCAGGCCTCTCAGGAGAAGATTGGCCACTTTGAGAGACGTCCCAGTTTAGTTGGAGGGGAATGAGACCCAGCGATGATCAGTCAACGACTCCTGTCAGCAAGGCATGATGCTGCATGCATCTCAATAATCAACTCTGATCAAGAGAGAGAAACTGCTGAGAGGGAGAGAGTGATGCTGCTGCTGGTTTGTGTGAGTTATTGCTGTTAAAAGGCTGTTACTACCAATCTTTTCCCTATAGACCATATAGACTCCACTATTAGCCCAGCTGGACTGATTCTGGGTCTATGCACATGTCACAGGGTAAGCAACATCACCACTCTCCCAAATCATCTTCTACACCAGCAGGCTACTCATGACAATACGCTCACTGAGGAGAGAAAGCTGGAGGTCCTCGTGGAGGCAGGGAGAGATGGAGGGAAGAGCGAAGAAGGTGGAGAGAAAAGTGAGTCTCAGAACTGGGGTATTGCTGACCGACAGGCGGCACATTTAGTATGCTAGAAGGCACGGCGCACAAGCAGCCGGCTTCATTAAAACACTGCACCATGCAAACACACGTACAGGCATAACTGAACCCGCGCACGCACAAACACACCACACAAAGTATTCTCCATTGATGCTATCCCTGAAGGACTGAGAGTGGAAAAACAACAGGTCATCAAATCCATGAGCGGCTGCAAAACAAAAAGGATCCCCTCAACACCAGTGACTAACAAGGCCAGGCTTGTCATTCCTAACAAGCGCTACGTACACGCCACCTGAGAACCGTAGAGATAAACATGTGTGGGAGGAAATTAAGAGATAGCAACATCAGGTTAGGATGATATGGTGTAGACATGCACGCACACATGCACAGACAACCACCCACGCGCACAGAAAGCTGAAACCTAAGCAACAAATTGCATGCACTTCCAAACCGTGCTGTCTGAGTCAGTTACTTAAACTGTAGAATAACAAGTGCTCCACTTATACGCTATGCACAGACAAATGGACCAGTCAATCACCTGACACTTCCTCTGAATAATACAAGTTTGCTCACTGAGTGTGTGTGTGTGTGTGTGTGTGTGTGTGTGTGTGTGTGTGTGTGTGTGTGTGTGTGTGTGTGTGTGTGTGTGTGTGTGTGTGTGTGTGTGTGTGTGTGTGTGTGTGTGTGTGTGTGTGTGTGTGTGTGTGTGTGTGTGTGTGTGTGTGTGAGCACAACATGGGCGGTGGCATGTGGAAGCGGCACGTTAACCAATTGCCGTTGCGTCTCTCCTCCCCACACGCTCATCCAACAGAGATATCAGCCGTCCATATGAGTCAGTCTCTCCAGCTCAA
This sequence comes from Salvelinus sp. IW2-2015, assembly GCF_002910315.2. Lineage (NCBI taxonomy): Eukaryota > Metazoa > Chordata > Actinopteri > Salmoniformes > Salmonidae > Salvelinus > Salvelinus sp. IW2-2015. The sequence goes on from NC_036876.1 coordinate 12,457,060, forward strand.
CATGGCGGGTCTGTCAAACAGAGCAACTCCCTCATAACATCAACAACACCCCTCTACAGAAAATAAACGCTGGAGGATCTCCACCAGGATGCGTCTCTAAATGACACGGTGGACTCTTTCTCTGTTTGACAAATGGACTAGGGTTGAATGGCGGGAAACCCAGTTTACTGAGATTTACCAGGATTTACAAAACCACTCCCTTTTCCCTGGGATAAATAACTGAGAGAAAKCGGTAGATTATAATAGTTATTGATATAAACAGCGTGGCGTGAAATTGAACTGTTGAATTATAGGCGACGTCTAAATCTGGATTCTCTACGGCCTCTGCATGATGAATCAACGCTCAGGGTGAAGACAGACAGCCCATCTCAGTATGGAGCACACTTCACAATGCATGTAGACCCACAGTATCATCTCATCAGGGTGAGATGATACTTAGACCTCTGCGCCACTCAGGAGGCGAATCTGTATATTTATAAAACGACATTCAATAGTTGCCAAACTTTTTTTTGGTGACAGGTAGGCCTGCATTTGCTGCAGCTTAGCCTATGCTACAGTAATATAAAGACCAAATGTGCATCTAATTTATCCATCTCCCATCTGGCTTTCGGGGTCACCTTGATGTTTTAATTGTAAAGATTGTAATTGTTCTAATTGCAACTCCAGAGTTTAAAACAGCTCATCCCTCTAATATTGTTGCTTTAAAATCAGTGCACGCGCGCACTCTCTCCGTCAACTCCAATTGCATCCAAAATAGTGAATCCTGTTCTAGATTGATATCTAGCCCTYTATATAGATGTCCTYGACTAKCTCTTTCAGGTAATACATTCAATGCAGTATGAGCCTTATATTTAGCAAATTAATGATGGGTTATGCATAATAAGCTTCTAACTTATAGCCTCTGTCTCTTGCGCAATACGCACGCACCTGTGCTCTGCTGGCCTCGCTCCTTAAACAATGCTACTTAGCTCTTGGAGTCCCATGCAGGAAAAGCTAGACTAGAAAAGCTTGTTGGAAATCTTTTCTTTTTTTTTTTTTAGCATTTCTTATACCAATAGGATATTCGAAGAGAGACCCAAGGTCTTTTTTTGCGGAATGTTAATGTTGTTCTACAGCCAATAGAACTCGTGGGTAGTTTAAAAGAAGAGCGAGCACGCGATGGTGGTATGCTATAGCAGTTATTTATTCAGACCCCTAACCAGTCACTCTTTGTGAAGAGAAGTTAAAGCCTTCTGCATCTAATTCTAGTCCTATGTTATTCAAGGGTGTCATTAGAATGATGAAGATAAGGACAACAACACTTATTTCATTTAACTGTTGAAAGCGAGGAAGGAATGAGGCAACAATAGAGAGAGAGAAAGAGGAGGGAGGCTAATAACATTAGGGGGAATACTATGAAAGGTATATCATTTATGTGTCCACCTACTAATTATACAAATAGGCCCGATTATATTTCAAAATTCGAATAAAATTCGCAAAGCCTATACTTGTAACTTTGTAGTCCGCATGTGCTGCACCAGAATCACATGTTCTCTTCTGCTTTATCATGGTTTGAACGATGTGCCTAATTCCTGTCCATATACAGTAATACAGTACAATGCAATACAGTAATACAGTTCACACTAAAAAAGATTAGCCTACTTGAGCTAGTTTCATTCATTTACCCAAGAGAGCATATAGCTAGGGACAMTACATCTACAGTATGGGCTTCTATGTTTTTCTATCGTGCGTAATGTGCYGTAGCCTATATCATATACAGTATGTATTGGATAACGGCAGAATCAATAGTCCTTCATGTAGGGCTCATAACATGTATTTCATCTATGGCTCATCAGGCTCCGGTAGCATCAGGTTTGAATTTTCATGCTGATCAAAGCTCCAATCAAATCCAGACATATTTATATGCTTTATAATGCWTTTGAATGACACTTACGGTTTGGTGGGTAAGAGAAAAGTGATTTATTCTTGGGATGGAACATTTGCAAAATACCAGGAATATAATTCAACCCTAAAAAGGTCTACATGTGTTGTTTTTGTCCYGGCGTTGTGTTTCCGTGGCATTTAAAGGAGTTTGTGGGAAGACTATTGGCACTGGCTAATTGGCACCAGCTAATGGGGATCCTAATAAAAATCCTAAATCCTAAAATTATAACCATCACTGTCAAATATCGTGTGGTAAATAGCTTACAACAGCAGTCTCTCCCGGCAGTTTTGCAGTAAACATTCATATGCCTCATATATATTCATAAACAGTGAGTGGAGCAACAAATGCTTTTTGACATCCATGCTAGCGTAGGATTATAATTGAGTGCACTCTTGAAATTTGAAGATCATTTAGAAAAGAAGCCTCTCCTGCCCAAAGTAAGGAGACGGAAAGAAATGAATATTATCTCGCTGTGCATCTGCCTCTCTACCAACCAGTGTGTGTGTAGGGGGGGAGTCTTGCCCACCCCTTTCAAATTGAGCGAGGCTCATCTCCTCTGCAGCCATCTGGCTGAAGTGATAGAGTGCGCTCTTATACACATCTAGATGTGTATAAGAGACAGGTGTGTGTGTGTCTGCGTGCATATGTCTCGGTGTGAGTGTGTATGTCTCGGTGTGTGTGTGTATGTCTCAGTATGCAACTGTGTGGAACGGTTAGATAACATAATTGCTAGTCTTTGACTGATGGTGTGCATGTGATCAAGAGCGCAGTCACGTGTGTAGCGGTGCTTGTGAGATGCATTTTATTATCAGGTACATTTCGACCTAGCTGCCTTCAGATCAGACACGTCCGTTCTCTCAGTTGAATGGGATGGATACAGAGAGGCTACCTGCACAGCTGCAGCAGAGTACGCCCCAGACCGACCCTTTATGCACCAAAAACGCACCATCAGGGACCACACACACACACACACACACACACACTCTGCAGGATACTAAACACACACACACACGCGCGCACCGTAGAATACTAAACATACACTAGCTCCGTTTGAGCAAAGGAGTAACTGCAGGTGTCCAGCTTTAAAATCACCTAAAATAACTTGAGATGGCACTGCTGAGGATGCCTGGGTGAATGTCATGTGTGTTTAAAGTAATCATCAACTTTAGATGCCCTAAAAGCTGTTCAAATGTTCATCAATTAAGTCTTTGAAAAGCATAATYCATGTTATCGGTGAAAAAGTTTTTATTTTCAAACCAATGGCRAGCCAGTTATTTGTGGACACATACAACAATGAGATATGGATTATAAAGCAAGTCCAGGAGAAGAAACATGCCCTATTAAGAGTCCATTGTAAACCAAACATGTCTTCAAAGCAGTCACTATACACTTCTAAACCATTACTGTTTTGGAATTCACAATGGTATGTACAGGCACAAAGAGCTGGAGAACGTCAGTGGCTCGGCCGTACACACTCCTACCTTGTATTGGTGCAGATGCTTGAAGGAAAATTCCTTGAAAAGTGACACATTCAGTCTTCAAAACAGTGTTATATAAGCCAAGATAGCTGAAGGATAGAAGTCTTCAAAACATCGTAACAAGGTTGGATAGACTTCTGTGCTGGAAGAATAACGTGATAGAGCAGGCACCTGAACACCATTGAGAACGGGTATGTTCAAGTGAAAGTAAGATTKATTTGCCTCTTCTCAAAGATGGCAGTAAAGGAAGACTCTTCGGCTTTTTAGAATGAAGAGACGCTAATTGTGGGGCTACGGAAGAAACACAGACAGGAATACAACAGTGGTACCCAGCAGAGCATGCAAATATTCAACCTTATAAAAAGTGAGGGGAGAGGGGAGACCTAGCCAGCAGCCAATAATACTCTCAGTTTAACGAATGCGTCTGAGCATTCCTGAAAAAGACCTACCATTAGTCAATTGAGCCAGACATCACTTATACAACGTCTTAAAATCAAATTTGCTGAAAAAAAAGCCCTTGCCCTTGAAAAAMAAGTATTGTACTTCATAATTTTTTTAAATGTTCCTTCACAGCAAAAGCAATGGTCGGTAAACAAAGAGACAAGGTTATTAGCTAGGTCTAGTGGTCTGGTGACTGTGTTCTGTGTTCTGTGTCAGTTGGAAACAAGCGATTGATGGAAGACTACCATTAGACATTCAGTCCATATGACTGTTTAATCAGAACTAAATGACTCCCTCAGTGTTAGTCCTCAGTCCTCAGTCACTGCCTTGCCCGTCTCAGCACTTTAGAGGATACGATTAGACAAACTAATGTCACGTCGATATTCTCTTGGTTAGGGGGTTGGCGAATAGACTTGAAACAATGTTTTACTGCGTGCTATGTCARGTGGTAGCCATTGCTATAGAATGAGCTTGATCTCTGGGAGATATTTTGGTTGCTTGTAAATGTGAAGAGACCTACAGTAGGGCTGGCTGCTGGAGGGATCACTCTCTCATCTCTCTCTCTACACACACACACACAAACACACACACACATACGCTCACTAGCCTCCTTGGCCGGTTCTGGGCGTTTCGAGCAAGTAGTGCGAGGCCTCATGCTGGCTCAGTGCCACACACGCCTATCTCTCCAATCTTTAAAGAAATCAGGATATTAAACTTACTAATACCCCCACGGTCTCTGAGCAGAGCAAGGAGAGCAAAGGCATCAGCGTGCCTCTCCCCCCCTCCTCCCCTCTCTCACCCTCTTATCTTTCAAGGAGCTAGGGATGGGATCTCTGTTTATCTCAGCGTGGCTGTCGTTCACAGGCAGACGTTATCGTCCTCCTCTCTTCCTCTGCCTCGTCCCCCTTTTCTCTCTCTTCCTGGAGCGAACCCACTGCCACAGCCTGGTCCTAATCAGCGCCTGACTGTCATAGCCAATCATAGTCTCTCTAACGAACGTTGACTACACAAACAACACACAACTCCCTCAGCTAGGCACATTTTTCTACCCTCAAARGTGTCATAGGCAAGTTACGAGGGAGTGTTCAAAGGGGGTTTGAAGGGAGAGGGAGGTCAATTGATTATGGATTTGAGCTTCCCTCCTTAACAAGCTGACAAAGCAGTAGGCCCACTGCTCTATTAACCTTGGACCTTGTCCCTCTGTCCCGGTTCTAGATTCATTTAGCCTGTAGGGGACATGGATAGAATGTCAACTCTCTCTCGTACAAACAAGCMTAAATCTCTCCATGTGCCCACGAGGGAAGAGCTAAAGAGTTAGCAAACATTAGACCTAAAAGAGACTACAAAACCAAACACGACATATAAACACCTACGTCACCTACATCTACGCAACCAAGCCAACACGATCCACCAGAAGCCCTACACCACACAACCTTCACACGACATACATACACACGAGCCAGCACGGTGACGTGGGCGACACGCGGGGTCGTTGTACTCACGGTCGCTACAGAAGGAGCCTCCATAGGACGTCATGGTGCAGTCGCAGGAGAAGCCCTCCCACTGCTGGAGACACACGCCCTGATTGTAGCAGGAGTCCTCCGTACAGGTGGTGCTAGGTCCTGGAGGGACAGATTGGAACACAGGGTCAATATACAACGCGCACACATACGCTTGTTATGCCAATGTATGGAAGGACATTTGGGAAATAACTTTAAAGCAGGAATCCTAAGGCTGTTAAGTACACCGCCCTACTGCTTTCTTTTTTTTGCCGAAGTGCACAGGCACCTAAGGGGGCAAACTGTAATGCCATTGTAGGTTCTAAGGATGCTCAGGGGGAACGCGTTCAACACATAAAGCCCTTTTTATGTCAATATGGGAATATAGGGCAATAACTGTAATCATATCCATAGCACAGGTCATTTGGTTGATACTGATTTCATCGAGGCTGGTGGTTAAAAAGTGATAAGGTTGTATTTGACATTTATTCTGGGTTAAAATCTTGATTACAGGCAGTCATGAAACTGGGAGGCATATTTGTCAACTTGAATATGAAATGGGGTTGTGGGGGGGTTGAATGGATGTAAAAGAAAAGATGGACTTCTTCAACAATGACAATTCTCTAATTATAAACAGCCACTATTGTAATTTCTCAGTGGAATTCCGAGCATGTTAYAGTGATAAGTGAATTAAATGTCAACCGGGTGGTATTCAAAGCATCTGTGATTTGGTTATTAGACCCATTAATACCTGCTAATGCTTTAAATTAGCAATGACCAAAAGAAAACCACAGGTGGCTAATTGTCATGTAGGTGGTAGACCTTCCGTGTTTTCAACCTTTTAAAGGGAAATTGTAAAAATGACTTCATATTCGTCATCTCCAGCACCACCCCAACATCAACATATGTGAAAATGGGGCGTTTGTATGTTTTCTATAAAAAAATATAAAGGAAAATGTGTGTTTCCAATGATATCATCAACCAATTACAGTAGTAGGCAATTAGTAGGCAATMCCTACTCAGAATATGTTAAAATCAAATGATGCACACCGACGATGTAATTGCAAACACTTAACTTCCTCTCTTTTTTACTACAAAACATAGAAACGCACCGTTTTCACATACACTCAATGGKCAGTTTATTAGGTYCACCACCCCGTTCACCAAAATGGTTTGCTCCTACACACAGTGAGTCACGTGGCCATGGACTGCTATGTAAAGCAGGTAGACGGTAACGATCGTTGGAAGCATACTRGGACCAACGTGCAGCGTGATCTGGGTTCCACATATTTTATCAGAAATAAGTGAACCACACAACGAAACAATAAAGACTAAACGAAACGTGACGACAATGGAGTGCTAACATGCAACTACACATAAACAATATCCCACAAAACACAGGTGGAAAAAAAGCTACCTAAATATGATCCCCAATTWGAGACAACGATTACCAGCTGCCTCTAATTGGGAATCATACAAAATCACCAACATAGAAAAACAAAACTACAACCCCACATAGAAATAATAAACTAGACTAACCCCCAGTCACGCCCTGACCTACTCCACCATAGAAAATAAGGGCTCTCTATGGTCAGGACGTGACATAGATAGACATTCAGTTAGTGTTCGATTGAARGCTAGAATGGTCAAAACGAATGACCTAAGCAACTTTGAGCGTGGTATGACCGTCGGTGCCAGGGGTTTAGGYTTTACAGAGAATGGGGCGACAAAACAAAAAGCATCCAGTCAGCGGCAGGCGAAAACAGCTTGATGATGAGAGGTCGAAGGAGAATGGCAAGAATCATTGAAGCTAACAGGCGGGCCACGAACAGGCAAATAACGGCACGTCCTATAGTCTGCCTTCAAAGAAAGGTATATTTGTACATTTTTTGTTCAAATGGTTGGTGCTTTAAAAATAAGAGATTTATTAAGATAAAAAATGTAAGGAAGCTATGTAAAACATTGTTTATTAGAAACTGACTTGTGCACTTGCAATGCCATACTTGCTTCAAGGTTAACAAAACATGTTACTATTTACACATTTTAAGAGCAGCCCAATTAACCCAAAAAATTGTCAAATTCATGAGCGCCAGCCATTTCCTCAACGTTATTCCAAAATGGACACTTCAAATGAGATGTCTCCATTTTATCAGTTCATGTTTTAATTGCCTACTGCAGTGATTACTCCATCAATCAGCGCTTAATACAAGAATCGCAGAGGCTCTAATTAAACATATTGCTGTAATTATTACTGAAGTCAATCACAATATTATCACAGAGTTACACTTCCCTCCGCTATCGATCAGCTGCTACCTCAACCAGGTCATATAGTTTAGACTTGAGTTTAGAGTCTATAGAGTATGTGAGCAGTGGAGTTGTAAACGTGTCATTGAAATGCCTTGTGTTTCGGTGTGAGCAGTTGTAAACTTATTTAAATMTCTTTTGGAGCGAGGCATGAACCCCCCCATCTGTTAAATCTGTAGCTGTGTTTTATTAAAGGAGTTGGAAGAATGAGCAGCATGCTAGCTGCTAGGGCGCTAACAGCCTTACTGTGTAACCTCCCTTAACACACATCTCAACCCTGCGTAACAATATGACACCTGTATCTGGAACTAACAGCTTGGGAGAGAATGAGACATCTGGGTATACCCTCCCTCCCTCCCTCCCTCTCTCTCACTCCCCCCACCTTCCCTATCCTCTCTCTCACCTTCCTCGGTCTTCCTCCCAAATCCCAGACGTGAGTCAGCAACTCAGCATAGTGAAGAACACAGAGTGAACAGTTGTTGAGCCATAGGCTGCAGCTCTCTGCTCTCGCTGCTGTAGGGAGGGATTAGCTGAGTCAGGCAGCTACAGGAGAACAAGTTGCCCCATTGACCCTGCTGGATGTCTGGGGATGCAGCCATAGAGGTCAACCTCTGACCACTAAACTCTGGTTCCAACTCCTGATCCACCTGCTCCACTGAGCTGGCCTGGAGGACCGGCCTTGGCCTGACATATTGAACAGAGGGTCTGGCTACTGTTGGAGTGTGCATTACAAATAGTCCGGTTGCAGAGCTGTGCYTGCTTTTGCCAACTCAATGTCCTTTGTTGTCTTGTTGTCATGCTATAGCCCTTTATGTTTGACATGACAACGGACATGACAACGGACATGAAAGGGAGACTTGGTTAAAGCACAACCACATCTGCCACTAGGCTACGCTATCAATAGCCATTTGTATTGGCTTCTATTGAATTTAAACGTTATATTGGTTTTTGTTGTCAGGCTATGGGGAAACAATTCCATGAAAAGAGTAGTTGATGCTATGAAACTTATTGTTACATCTTACAACCTGCCGTTTGAGARTTTAAGGGAGTATATGTGACAGCCTAATGCAGTTTTAGATCTCTTTTAAAACGGAAGTAATTACGCCGTATAACTGTAGGCAGGTAATAAGCCAMGCTGGCAGGCAGAGGTGGCAGCGTTTGCGTTTAGAATCGGAGCGGCAGCGAGACCTCTGGGAAATCAGACCGTGTGAATGCTACTGCAGGTGTCACAAACACAATTAACTAGCCGCCAGAGACACCACAACACCGGTGACGTCCGTCCAGCCAAAAAAGCTGAGCCCCTTCCAAATGCGGGACTGAGGAGTTTAGGCACTGCGTAAAATTGCCTTTTTCCAAGTGTGTAAATGTGTGTCAGAAGTTCTAAGGATAACAAGTCGAAGTTCAGTAATTGAGAAGTCATGATAAAAACAGAATTTGACCAGTGAGAAGGATATGGATCTTTACTCATGCTAATACTGTAGCTCTTATCACCTTGTCCATTGTCCTCATTCTTATCCCCCAGTGCATATGATTCTTGTCATGCCACCAATTAAAGATCCAATATCAAATCAAACTGTATTTAGCCACACACTTAAAGCAAGAAAAACAAGAAAAAACACAAAGCAATAAAATACTTGAATCAAAGCACATAAAACACAAAGGCCTCACTAATTAAAGAACAAGCTAAAAATGCAGGTTTTCAAACGGGATTTTAACACCTCAAGCAGTTTCACAGTACAATGCAAAGTTCCACATTAAAAATTATAATAAAAGGCATAAAAAGTAGGATAACTTGATAAAATATACACAAACAACGACGAATAGTCAGGCTTTTTTTTAACTGCAACAWTTTAATAAATATATGCTGGATCTCAAAATCCCAATGCTAGGCTCCTTGATTTCTCATAGTTTCACCTCCAAGAAACCTAATGCCTTTAAAAGCAGCCCTGCCGGAAACTGGTACTACCACAGTTACTCTCTGTGGTCCTTGTAAACTGCACAGTGAGCGCTACAGGGTGGCTGACAATAACAGAGGCAGAGATACCTTCTGTAGGTTTTATGGTGCAATGGATTGGGGAAAGAGCTGGGACTAAAAAAATGCGTTGAGTGCCAAGTCTGAGGGTGGAGTCTAATTATATATCTGGCTGTTACAGACGAAGAAGGACCTGTGAGTTACTGCAGGTGTCAAACTTCAGGATCACCTGTGTATGATGAGACTGGGAGGAGAAAATAGCTTCAAATGGGATGGTAAAGTCTGCTAAGTTAGTCTAGGTGAATGTCAGGGGTGGATTGGCCATCTGGCAATTCTGGCAAATGCCAGATGGGCTGGGCAATATTTTGGTTGGGTGTGCTGGTTGAAATTGACACACACACAAATATATACAGTACCAGTCAAAAGTTTGGACATACCTACCTTTCCTTTATTTTTTTACTATTTTCTACATTGTAGAATAATAGTGAAGACATCAAAACTACGAAATAACACATATGGTAAATATAGTAACCAAAAAAGTGTAAAACATAAAAATTATATTTTATATTTGAGATTCTTCAAAGTAGCCACCCTTTGCCTTGATGACAGCTTTGCACACTCTTGYCATTCTCTCAGTTGTGGTGTGACAAGGTAGGGGTGCTAGACAGAAGATAGCCCTATTTGGTAAAATACCAATCCATATTATGGCAAGAACAGCTCAAATAATCAAAGAGAAAGGACAGTCCATCATTACTTTAAGACATGAAGGTCAGTCAATGCGGAACATTTCAAGAACTTTGAAAGTATCGTCAAGTGCAGTCACAAAAACCATCAAGCGCTATGATGAATGAGGGATCTCATGAGGACAGCCACAGGAAAGTAAGTTTATTAGAGTTACCAACCTCAGAAATTGCAGCCCAAATAAATGCTTCACAGAGTTCAAGTAACAGTCACATCTCAACGTCAACTGTTCAGAGAAGACTACGTGAATCAGGCCTTCATGGTCTAATTGSTGCAAAGAAACCACTACTAAAGGACACCAATAATAAGAAGATACTTGCTTGGGACAAGAAACACGAGCAATGGACATTAGACCGGTGGAAATCTGTCCTTTGYTCTGATGAGTRCAAATTTGAGATTATTGGTTCCAACCGCCGTGTCTTTGTGAGACGCAGAGTAGGTGAAGGAATTATCTCTGCATGTGTYMTTCCCACCMTYAYGCATGGAMGAGGWGGTGTGAGGGTGCTTTGCTGGTGACAATGTCAGTGATTTATTTAGAATTCAAGGCACACTTAACCGGCATGGCTACCACWGCATTCTGCAGTGATACACCATTCCATCTGGTTTGTGTTTAGTGGGACTATCATTTGTTTTTCAACAGGACAATGACCCAACACACCTCCAGGCTGTYTAAGGGCTATTTGACCAAGAAGGAGAGCTGCATCAGATGACCTGGCCTCCACGAWRACRCGACCTCAACCCAAATMAGATGGTWTGGGATGAGTWGGAACGCAAAGTGAAGGAAAAGCAGCCAATAAGTGCTCAGTATATGTGGGAACTCCTTCAAGACTGTTGGAAAAGCATTCCAGGTGAAGCTGGTTGAGAGAATGACAAGAGTGTGCAGAGCTGTCATCGAGACAAAGGGTGGCTACTTTGAGGAGTCTAAAATGTAAAATATATTTTGATTTGTTTAACACTTTTTTGGTTACTACATGATTCCATATGTGTTATTTCATAGTTTTGATGTCTTCACTATTATTTTCTAATGTTGAAAACAGTAAAAAATAAAGAAAAACTCTTGACTGAGTAGGTGTGTCCAAACTTTTGACTGGTACTAAATATTCTTTACATAATAAAAAATTATATATGATAAAGGCAGCTCATGGGCCTGTTTTTGTGCAATTTCTTTGTTATACTAATCTATAATGAGCATTTGGTTGATTAGTGGGCTACGGCCGGCCCCCCCTACCAAGATGGCCCAGCCCTGTTTTCTGATAGACTGAGCTGAGGTCAAGCAAACTCACATTCAAAGTCAAATGTGGCATCAGCAAAGAGACCTGCTCCAACTCTGTCATTAATTAGACAGCCAAGATCATGGATCGTAAAAGCCGGAAAGGGTACCTATAAATGTAGAAAGGTCACCGCACTCAAAATGTCCAMTTTTTTGGTCAGCTAAAACCATGATTTGATAAAACAGTAAAGTGCACTATCATGATTCCTGTAATGAAAACGTTTATATCGRTGGGGCCTGCTGCTGTGATGAGCGAGCCACTCTCCTCTCCACCCATGCGCTTGAGAGAAAAATGCAGTCTGATCATTATAACATTTCAAAATGCAATTGCGGGAAAAACACAGCTTTGAAAGCTTTGTACCCTTGTCCCTGTTAAAGAGAGGATGGTCTCAGCTTTCTGTAGGTATAATGTAMAATTCTCAACTTAATYGCAACTATTTTACAACCAAGATATTGATTTTGGCTTTGCGCATATGCCGTTGAGAGGGCATAGGCCTATAGGTTTCATGGGTAGTAGCCTACAACTGCAAGTTTTATTAGGACATTCAATTTGCTTTTGAGATCATGACTACATGGCTACTAGCAGTAGGTATTATATTTAGAGTTAGTGATCTAGTTAAATGTGTTTTAAGTTTCCACTTCCTCAGGTGTTGAACCCCAAATTAATTAGCCTATTATATTATTTAYTGTACATAAAGACAAATGTAATTCAGCTCTATTGGAAAAAACAAACAAAACAATAACCTGGAAATTCTGGAGTCCTATTTYGACAGTAAAATTTAGCAACTATAGTCTAATTGTCAACCCACAATTCATGACAATCACTGGATTAGGTTGCACATAAAATAAAATATCTTGAATCGTGCATGATTGCATCAGTGTTAGATGAAACAGCGTATTTCTTGAAGACCTCAACTAGTCTATTTATTACTGGTCCTAATAAAGCACTACAAATGACTTTATAAGGTGATTACTCATGATTACATGTGATTACTCTCTTGGGTCCGACCAAATGATGTCACTGGTGCCCACCGACTGCGGAAGTTAGTTTCACCAGTGACACCAGGGGAACATGTTAGTCTGCAGCCCTGTAATAGTAATTAACACGTAGGGTAGGTGTTGATTCAGGGGAACTGATATACCAAGCACTAATTTGCAATATAGCCTAAGTCATTAGCTTGGCTTTTATAACGTATAATGCAGAGACAGACAGATAACAAGAAGACACACAGAGTGACAGCAGAGGAGATGCTGAGGTAGATAGACAGCACAACATGGAGGCAAACAAACGTGAGTTGGCGGATCGCAGTGATGTGGGCTGGTGTGGATAAAATGCCAGGGCCAGATTCTTGTCCCAGTCCGCCCCTGGTGAATGCCAAGTGTGTGTATATATGTTGCATGTGTTTGTGCATGCGTTCACACTTGTGTGTGTGCATACACGGGCATAATGTCTGTTTGTGGGCATGTGGGTGTATGCCTGTGTGTGTGTGCATGTATTTGCATGTGTGTGGTTTGTGGTGTGTGTGTGTGTGTGTGTGTGGTGTGTGGTGTGTGTGTTTGTGTGTGTGTGTGGTGTGTGGGTGTGTGTGTGTGTGTGTGTGTGTGTGTGTGTGTGGTGTGTGGTGTGAACCTGCGTGCATCCTCGTGCATGTACAATATTGCATATGTTGTGTGTGAGCACCAACTCACCGTCGCAGCCTCGCTCCACCTGGCCCACCCTGTGGAGGGCATCTGCGATCAGGTCTGGCAGTCTCCCGTTGAGGTCCACCGAGGCCAGGCAGCCCTGGTACCCGTCCCGGGACGCYATCAGCTTGGGCAGACTGTTGTACATGCTCTTCCCCACACCACCGATGTACAGCTCCCCTGGAGAGGAGAAGACAATAACAACGTGAGGAAAACTGGCCTACATACGATCAAACTCACAATGCACAATATCTTGGGTATGATTTGTAGTGGGGTGGACTTTAAGAAAGCCTCCCGAGAAAGGTATTGACTAGCTATTACTGCAGCCACATGCAAGGACTAGTGGTGTTTCCTCCTGAAAGCTATGCATCTCTGAAAATACAGGTACATTTTCCAGGTATAAGTTAGGCTACTGGCCTAGAGGAGGAAATGACTGGTTCAATAATCATTGTGAAAATGTGTTATTTGTAATTCCCCCCCCACCCCCCCAAAAAATGTTTTTTAGGTATAAATGCTTTGTCATTGTTGTTCCGAACCCACAAGTCGTTGCCACTCCCCACCCTGTCCATTGGTTTGTTGCGCCATTTGATCTGCCCTGTATGGAGCTTGCACAACCGGTTGGGCCTTTTTCCCCAGAGTACCCTGTACAGAGATGGCCCACGCCTGGTATGCAAACATACAGTACATGGCGTCAGAGATTTGGTCACCGGTCGAGTGTGTGTAGCTAGCTACCTAGTTTAAATATCAACAGTACAGCATTTAACCTACATCATCAGTATTCTGTCTGGTCTGCGCAGTAGAGAGGCAGAAAGACAAAGAGGTAAATCACAATCAACTGATAGCCCACCCCCTTTTCCCGATGTCAATCACGTCTTTGGGAGGCACTGTATAGCTTGCTCACAATTTGTGATGATGAATGAGTGTGTTGTTGCAGAAATAAATAGGCATCTGCTTAAAAAAGTAAAAAATGTTTGCTACAGAGGCATTTGGTATGTTAGGAATTTTGAGATATGGGGGTAGGTGCCTTTTTTCCCCTTGCACCTGCACCCTGAAAGGTCTGCATGGCCCTGCAGCAAACTAACATGGTCGTAGTATTCCACCTATTCCACCTGTTTCATGTGCTTGCAGCTGGCTGAAAAAGTAGGCTATCCTTGGCTATATAACTGTAATAAATGTGCAGAGGCAAGTGTAGTCTAATTGATTGCTTCAAAAACTAAATGAGAAACATCAAGCAAATCTCTACAATGTTGTTGTTGGCTCAATCGCCTGCACTCAAGTTTGGTTCAAGAACATGTGTAGGTAGCATTGCATCAACATGAGTACATAAAGACGGCCTCATGAAGACGGAATGCACATTGTTTTTGGTGACTGAATCGAAACCCATGCTTCTAGCTAACCTTTTGAAAACCTGATTAAAATACAATCATGTATATACTACAGCCATTATTACAATTCAACAGTGGTGTAAAGTACTTAAGTAAAAATACTTTTAAGTACTACTTAAGTACATTTAAAACCAAATACTTTTAGACTTTTACTCAAGTAGTATTTTATTTGGTGACTTTCACTTTTACCGGAGTCATTTTCTTGTAAGGTATCTTTACTTTTACTCAAGTATGAAAATTGGGTTCTTTTTCCACCACTGCAATTCAATTTCAACATTTACCTCGTGACAATATTATTTATTCTGTCTGTTGTGTCTTATTTTGATATTTCACTGACAACAAATCGGGTGTTGAAGGGGAACCTAGCGCACTGGATCGTTTCCCGCCTGTTTTTAATAGGCACTATGCGCTTGTGTGTGATATAAAAAATGATTGGCTTTGTGTAGCCTGGCCCTAGGCTACTGTAAAGACTACGACTAGCCTACTCTACTCCTATTGCAGGTAGATGCCCTCTCAAGCATGACTTTAGATTTTATAATGAAAGTCTGTGTGCAGGAAATAGTTTGTAAACAAAGATTGAATAAACAGCTYTGACTGATTTGATAGAATCCAGCCCATTGGTTCATCACTCAATTTCTCCCCTTACAGCAAATGTTTGCTAATGTTTATTTATCATTCTGGTGTTTTACAGCACATTCCTACTGCTAGACAACCAACATTATTATACAAAACTATACGCGAGTAGACATTTTGGAAGAAGAGTTGAACTTAGACCTACACATTCTGTGTCGCCGACCTGTTCTTAACACAGTAGAATATTTGTGGATTGATTAGGCAAGCGTGGATGTAGATATAGAATGGTCTATGACTATGTGGAGTTTTTTCTTTCCTAATGTCTTTATTTGTCAAAAGGGGGATTCTCCAGTTGAAACAATAACACATTTTCCACCGCCCTGTTTCTGTAAAAAGTTGAGGGATGGGGCTGGAGATATGTAACCACTCAAATGTATACAGCTCTATGGATGCAAGGACTGACCAGTCATGATATCAGAATTACAGTTTTAATCATGTTTCGGCTGTATAGTGTTTGTTTATAACTACTTTGTTTACAAACAATGTAAAATAAGCTTACATTTTGGGTTATGATGGGGTACAACAGTTGACCTAAGCTCATGAGGCATTTATAAGTTATATTATTCAAGAATAAATGGGTAGGCCTACAAATCGTTAATGTATAAATCCAAAAATGGATGTAGCAACGGCAGATTGTCCCTTTAAATGTTTATTTTAATTAAGCCTATGTTCTGATATGTTGAAAATGGCTATTGGCCATTGATTTTCAAGCTATCAAGAAGTAGGCCTATTACATATAAAAATAATTGTAAAACATTTAAAAATTTGATTTAAAAAAAAATACAAAAAAATTCTAAATAAAACAAAAATAGGGGGAGAAAATGAAATGAATACTCAAAGAGTATGAGAAATAATTGAATTGATATCATTTGTAATCAATTAAGCTTTGCAGACATTTGGGAGTCTTTCCTGTGCTGAAGCCATTTAAGACCGACCAGAGAGGCCAAATCAATAAAACAGAGGAAACAGACTGCAAATCAGAACATGTAGTTTAACAGTTCGACAGAAACAACATCTGTSGGAAATAGATAAAGCTGCACTGGAGAAAAGAAACTAAAAATAGGGATTTTAAGGCTACCCTGTGGATGTCACTGCCCCCCCCTCGCACTCTCTCTGTAGTCTCTCACTATCCAGTTACAAGACTTGAGAAATTGACATGCTGGCAGTGGCAATTCCTATTGGAGGACTGTCATGTCACAACAGCTGTTGATTCAGGTAGCCTGCCTGTYAACACTGGTCATCATAATGGAGTGGACCAGAGGCGTGACATTTAGAACCAGCTATAAGTGGTGAGGAATACTCCTGGGATCGAGTTCCACTCTGAGAAAATGCCCATAGTTATMGAATAGAGTGCATGTAACATGTCTCCACTGATCTGATTCACGGCATTGCGTTAAGGGGACTGAGAAAGGGTACTTACTGTACACAGGATTGGGATTGATGTTTGACGCAGACACAGTATTCCTTTCAACATTCCTTTGTGAGCTCTTAAATTCACATAACAATGTCTTTGGGAGGTGAGGATTTATGATTTTTCAAGCCAGAGATTGACCGTTATTGAAGATAGGCCAATTAAATACTGTCCATCTTTAATAACTATCTAAAGTAAAGCCATTGTATTTAAAAAAATATATATATATATATATATATTTATGCATTTTCTTTTTATCCATTTCTTATTTTTATGTTTAAAAAGTACGTTTTTTCTACTCAAAGGATATTGCAAAAGGCGTTGGTGAGAACGGCAAACTAAATTATGAAGAATCAGTACATCAAAACTCCTTTGATGTAAGTACAATAAGAATAAAACAACTATTTTGCTCCTGGCATTTCTTATCATTTCTTCATTCAGCCTTTATCTAAACCAGGAAGTCACATTGAAATGAAACAAAAAACATTGTGGGTATATATTTCCCAAGGAACCATTGGCTAAAAGGGCAACCCTAGCAAAGTAAATACAGGGCCATCACGCCGCCTTTGTTTGTCTAAATTCAGCAAAACTCTGGGGACTACATTCATAAAAGTGCCCCAAAAATTAATCTTTGGCTTTGAGAGAAGCAATAAGCCCACTAGGTCAAATAGTGTCAGAGAAATTGAATAAGTCAATTATGGTTCGCAGTTCTCTTCCTAAAACTAATGTGTGTTTGACACTTAATTCATCTCAGTCAAGGCTGTAAGGCGTTCTAATCAATACTGTGGATTCATTAGCTGCATAACTGAACGATGCCCTCAAATTGTAGAGAAGAAGAATCGCTCCTCAAATATGCATTTTTATTGCTGACTTACTCCAAAAAGTGCAAAGCAGTTTTTGAAAAGTTAGCAGACATTTTCAAGAGTAAGGGACTGACTTCAATGCATTCGGGATGAGGAGAAATACCCTTTATTTGTATCAACGTTTTTGTTTTTGACAGACATGTGTGTGGGGTATTGTGTGCCCCATTCCAGCTGCGTTCCTCTCTGGGGCCCTTCATTGGGTTGGTAATTGGTCTGTGGTAATTAGTGATCTCGCTCTCCCTCTCGCTCCCCCTCTCTCCCTCTGTCTGGCTCTCACCGTGCCCTCAGAATGTCACCTCTCTTGGGTCAACCTTCCTCTTGCCTGTTAGGAGCACTTTTTGGGGATTTTGTGTGTGAGCGTTCTGTAATGTATTTCGACTCCTCTTAGAAACATAGTAAGACATTTTGTGGCCAGTGTTTTAGGTCATATTTGCTTGAGTAAGGGTTTTGGGCTATGTATCCCTTTGTGAGACATAGTAAGAGAGTTCTGTGCTCCATTATGGGTCCTCTGTGAGATACTGTGAGAATGTTCTGTGCTCTATTTCTTCTTTTAGTGTTTTATAAGGTAACAGAATTGTGGTTAGTGTTTTGATTCTCCTCCACAGCCCAGGCAGTGATGAATGTTCTAMTGCACAGGTCCTGCGTCCCAAATGGCACCCTATTCCTTATATAGTGCACTACTTTTGACCAGGGCCTATTGGGCTGTGTTAAAAAAAATAGTGCACTATAATGGCGAGAAGGGTGCCATTTGGGATGCACACGGAGTCTAGAGGTCCACCAGAGGGGACCAATTACAGCCTCTCAGACACGGCCGGGGCTACTTCCACTGTGCATCTGCGGTTACCATAACAACTTCTCAGGGGCCCCTGGGTAGGGCCGTGCTGCATCTGAGCAGACAGACAGAGAGAGGGCTGCTGGGATAGGGCCCCTGGAGGGCCACTAAGAGCAAGCTCAGTAACACCTGTGTCTGGTACACTGGTGACTTCATATTTTAAATAGGCTTGTACTGTAGTCAAACACTTGTCTACACAACTCTTCTATAGTCTTTTAAAAACAGATTAAAAAAACATTGTATCACAGCGCCTCCGCTCATTCTAAATATCTAATTTAACTGTACTGTATATAACAATATAAAGATGTACAGTATATGCTTGCAGCGCAAGGATTGTAGGTTGGATTCCCACAGGGGACCAGTACGAAAAAAGTATGAAAATGTATGCGCTCACTACTCTGGATATATATATTGTGTAAATAGTAATTTTGTTGTCTCCTGGTGTCTATTTTGTTTTGAATGTAATATCATTTCTTATGTTTTTTTTTTGTGGGTAGATCAGCTTTAATATTGAGAGCTAGATTGTAGCTTCCATCAGTGTAATTGTCTGTATCACTTCCAATCCCCCATTATATGTTTTGCAAAAATATATACATATACACACATATACATACATACGCATATAAATACATACGTATCTTTAAAAATATATATATTTCCTTTATTACCCTCRAACCCTACCACCCCWCCCCGAATTGGAGCAAACTAGTGACAACAACACATAGGCCTGTATTTCCAGCTGATACATACTATATACATTTTATGGACACAGTCTATTTTACAATAGTTTTATTTGTTTGTTTTTAACTCCTGTCCTTCCTCTACCCTCATCCTCTCCCATATATGTATGATGTTCATCAGGTTTGAGTTATATTTGCCATATCTTGCAAACTGTACTCTTTCAAAAAAGATCTTAAACTATATACGTTTTACGGACACAGCATGTTTTACATTAGTTATCTTGTTGTTATTAGTCCCAACCTTCAGCTCCATTCAACCCCTCACATCTATGCTCCTTCAGGCTAGGGTCTATTTTTCTCCACTTCCTGTCTGACTGACGTGCCCAAAGTAAACTGCCTGTTACTCAGGCCCAGAAGCCAGGATGTGCATATAATTGGTACCATTGGATAGAAAACTATTTGAAGTTTGTATAAAAGTTAAGATAATGTATGAGATTATAACACAATTGATATGGTAGCCAAAAATCCAAAGAAAAACCAACCGGAAATGTTTTTGTTGAGAGCCCATGCACTTTCAATAGAAAGCTATGGGTCCTATGCAAATCCAGCTCCCAGATTGCAATTCCTATGGCTTCCACTAGATGTCAACAGTCTTTGTTCAAGATTTTAGGCTTGTTTCTTCCCAAACAAGGAAGAATTTTGAGTTTTGGTACAGGGAGTCAGAGTTGGAAATCAGTTAGAAAGTATTTTGACTTGTTTTAACAAAGTTTAGCGGTAGCTTTTTGAATTATTTTCTCTGCATGTTGAACAAGTGGATTACTCAAATCGATGGCGCCAACTAAACAGACTTTTTAGGATATAAAGAAGGATTTTATCTAACAAAACAACCATGCATGTTGTAGCTGGGACCCTTGGGATTGCAAATCAGAGGAAGATATTCAAAAAGTAAGTGAATATTTAATCGCTAATTTTGATTTTACGAAGCCTGTGCTGGTTGAAAAATAAGACACTTGTATGTACCTAGATGTTTGATATCCATAATTTGTATGATTATTTATTTGAATTGCGCGCCCTCCAATTTCACCGGAAGTTAACGGCACGCTGACGGGATGCCTAGCCCTACGAATCCATATTGGATTTCTATTTGCCATATATTTTTCAAAAGTGRTGTGATGTTTCACAAAGGTTCTGAACCTTTCTATTTTTATTCTTTATACAGATTGTAAATTAAAAATCATTTTTTTTGCTAAAAGTATTATTATATTATTGATCGGTTGACTATYACTTTTCAGATCGCTGAGTTGTGCTATATGCAGGGTTAGCTCCAGGCAATCATTGCAATTKTTCAACAATTCCTGGACCTGTGACKAAAAACAAGCATCATATGGACAGTACRAAAACAAATGATCTAATGATTCTGCCTTTTCACAGCAAAATCTGCAGASCTGGGAAGGTTGTATCCCCCARATAAATAACATTCTGTTGTTTGCAAGAATTCTGTATAATAATTTTAAGTTTTGAATCCGGCATCATTTTGCGTATCAATTCATAAACCATGTGCCATGGAATTGGTATGTCATTTTGTAATCTATATGGCACGGCTGTCAATTTGTTGGTCCTTTAATGAAACTGGTATACTTTCCTCTTTCCATTTTTGCGGTATAGCCGCAATTAGTTGGTTGTAATTTTGGGTAGAGTTAGTTGCATGTATGACAACTCCACCTGTCGTATATATAATTTACAAAGATTATACCTTTGTTAAAAGGATGTGTTTTTTTTATCAATTACTATATTTGAGTTTAACCACAATATTTGTTGTATTATTTGTTCTGTCTTTTCTAGTGGATTAAATTGAAATTGCAACCAACTGTCTATGGKTTGTTGTAAAAATATCGATATTTGGGAGATMATTTCCTTTTRAAATAACTGAAAGTTAGAGGTTYTAATCTGAATAAAGGGAAAAATGCCTTTCTTGAACATAATGTAGGGTGAGACATTCTTACTAATTTTCTAGAGAACCAGTTTGGATTTAAGTATAACTTTTGTATGACTGAAGCCTTTAGTGAGAGGTCTAATGTTTTAATATTTAATCCTTTCTGCCCTCGGAATTCATATTCATTATATAAAAAGGCCTGTTTAATTTTGTCTGGCTWGCCGTTCCAAATMAAATTGAATATTTTTTTCTCAWATAATAAAAAAAARGGTTTGCTYGGTGTAGGCAAGACCATAAGCAAATAGGTAAACTGGGATATGACTAAAGAGTTAATCAGGGAGATTTTTCCACAAATAGAAAGGTATTTACCTTTCCATGGTAGCAAGATCTTATCTATTTTTGCTAACTTTCTATAAAAATGTATTAGAYTGAGATCATTTATTTATTTTGGGATATGTATACCGCGTATATCCACATCACCATCAGACCATTTTATTAGTAAACTACATGGTAAAGTAAAGGTACTATTTTTTTGCGATCCAATATGTCATATCATCACTTGGTTGTAATCCAGAGAGYTWAGAGAAAATATCTAGATCCTCTGAGYCTGTGGAGGGATCCAAGTTGTGGATTTAAAGAAAACATGAATCATCAGCYTACAATGACACCTTTGTTTTTAAGCCCTGCATTACTAATCCCTTGATATTATTGTTGGATCTAATTTTAATAGCTAACTTTTCGATGGCCATAATAAATAGATATGCCGATAGTGGACAACCTTGTTTTACTCCTCTTGACAATTTAAAACTTSCTGAGAAGTAGKCATTATTTACTATTTTACACCTAGGGTTACTATACATGATTTTAACCCATTTTATAAGAGATTTTCCAAAATTGAAATGTTCCAGGCATTTATATATAAACTCCAGTCGTACTTTATCAAAAGCCTTTTCAAGTCRGCTATGAATAGCAGGCCTGGTTTCCCAGATTTTTGATTTTGATCGTGTTTTATTATTTCCAGTACTTGCCTTATATTATCTCCAATGTATCGTCCATGTAAAAAACCTGTCTGATTAGAATGAATAATGTCCAACAATACCTTTTTAATTCTATGCGCTATACATTGCTAGAYTTTTTGCATCACAACACTGAAGTGTAAGGGGCCTCCAATTTCTTTAATGGACTGGATTTCCCACTTGTATCCTGTTTCAGTAATAATGAAATCAGACCTTGTTGAGTTTACATAGGAGTGGTTAAAACATGCTACTAACGATCCTCTCAGTATATCAAAAAAGGTTTGGTATACCTCAACTGGTATACCATCCAACCCTGGAGTTTTSCCAGACTTAAAGGCTTTAATTGCATAAAGAAGTTCCTCCTCTGTAATTTCACCTAATTTCACCTGGCTGTTAATTTTACATTATTAATAGAAACAATCCAGAACAATTAGCTTCAGTTAGAGGAGATGGAGGAGACTGAAACGAAAACATATGCTTAAAGTACTTTGCTTCCTCTTTCAAAATATCATTTGGTGAATCATATGTGACTCCGTCATTTGTAACAAGTTTCAGTAAATAGTTTTTGGTAGCATGTTGAAGATGAAAAAAACAATTGGTGCATTTTTCCCAATTTTCCATCGAGTTTGCTTTATTATTATAATATATTACACCTGATATTTGTTGAATAAGTTCATCCATTTCCTTTTTGTTTTTCCTCTAAGTTATTATGCGTTTCTGTGGTACAGTTTTAGATCTTATGTTGTTCTTCTCTATAACTGTTCTGTACCTAGTCATGTATTTGTATGTTTTATGTGGAGCCCAGGAAGAGTGCAAGTGCAGTAATGGAGATCCTAATCAACTGAACTATAGCACTGACTAACCTCAGTTCACTTGACCTGCAGTCAATCAACTCACTRACAGTATCATCTCAATTCAGAATGATGATACTCTATATTGTATCATTTTCTTGGCACATTTCCCTAAAATAGACTGCTTTTGTCAAGCAGCTGTCCCTTAGACCAAGGCTACTGTGAAATCCAAAGATACTCCTTAGACACTGTCCCCTCAAATTMCCTCCCTAACACAGAAACAAACATTAAGTCTCATTAAAAGGTCTATTATGAACCTCTCCCTCCAGCTATCTGGTTTATTGGCWACCTTGTTGATTTTCCTCCAGCCATCACAAGAAGAGAGTATTTGTCTGGCTGGCGCTAACTGCCTCTAATTGACACAAATTGAATGGACGTTGATGCTGACACACACACACACATACGCACACACGCACACTGGATGAATGGCTGGCAGAAGCTGTGCAGTAGAGGGCCAAGGCTGGAGGACGTCAATGGGAGTATTGTATAGGAGCAGGCAGGGAATCTTTGATTGTAAATTACATTGCAGTTCGACTCGGCAGAGTGCCACAACAAACTGATTGCAGTAAATGAATGTTGTTGCCGCTTGGAGTGTTAACTGATGAAACCAAATTATCGGTTGTATTATTATTATTATTATTATTATTGTGTCCCATATTGTGCTTGTGAGTGAGTGTGACAACTCCATGTGTAGGGATTCAAAATGAGCTAAAATATTTGCCTATACCTGCAGGTGAATTTAGAAATGTAGTTTCAAATGATACGTTGGAAAGTTCATCCCACTCTGTTCATTAGGCCACTTTAATTGGTGACATGTGCACTTTCTGGTTCTCTCTAGGAAATCTCGGATGCCATTTTGATAGGTGTTGTTGTGTATGTCAGAAATGGCCTCCACACAGTACAATAGAACCACAACAAAAAGGACAGCATTTCTGTCACGTCGACATTCTGCTTTGTGGCAGTACTCAACCCCCTTCCCTTGCTCACACACCTGGGCGTCATTCCGCCATTGTTCTACATACACGCACGCACACACACAGACATACCTCAGTGGATTTGTCCTTTCTTTGGCAGACCAGTTCTGAGTGCCCTACACAATGAAATCACCTGGGTGCTCTGTATATCCCGTGCCCTCCAGTCTAGTCAAGAGAGGTGAAGGAGAGGATGAAATGGAGGGAGGGAGAGGGAGATGAGGCAGAGCGAGAAAGAGAGAGAGAGGAGTCAGAAAAAGAAAGAGGTAGAAGAGAGAGAGAGAAAGAGCGAACACAGGCATGCCAAGTAGGAGTGTCTCATCTGCTCCAAATCCACTCTCTTTCACAATGACTAGCCATACAGCCTCCCTGGCCCACATGGTTCTTCCCACCCAGGCATGGTACTAAGTGGGGCATCAGTGAAGCAGTATCCTGGGGAAGGGCACCATAGCTACAGGCCTTCTCGGGCAGCTAAGCCCAGGAGAGAGCAGTCTCCATGGGCTGTAAACGCTGCTCCTGTGGGCAGTCTGGCTGACATGCATCAAAGCTCTTTATACACACACTGTGTGTGTGTGTGTTTGTCTCTCTCTCTTTGTAGTTTGTGAACACACACACACACACACAGCAAAGTGACACGCCTACACTCTCCAATAGCCTCTCTCATGTCTTCAACTCCCTGATCCAACAGCTCGGTACAAAATCCCTAGTTCTCACTCACGTTTCCACACAATACCTCCACAACAGTCTCCAATAGTACAGGCTGTGCCTCCACATTCACGCTCCTATTGAGAGATGTTTGTCAGGTCTAACTGCTAACAGCCAGACCTTGAGAGCTTTTCAACTGCACTGAATGGAGGCCTCTGTTTAACTGTGACACTCTCCAAGATTGGATAGAGTAAAACTGACAGGCGTCATTACACAGTTCCATGCCTGCTTTTCTCTCCCTTGCTATGTATCTATATATATATTATCTCTCTCTCTTCTCTCTCTCTCTCTCTCTCTCTCTCTCTCTCTCTCTCTCTCTCTCTCTCTCTCTCTCTCTCTCTCTCTCTCTCTCTCTCTCTCTCATCTCTCTCTCTCTCTCTCTCTCTCTCTCTCTCTCTCTCTCTCTCTCTCTTCTTCTCTCTCTGCGCTCAATAACTCAATCTCTACTCTTCGCTCTCATTACTCATCTCTCTCTCTCTACTTCTCTCCTCTCATCTCTGTCTCTCTATCCTCTTCTCTCTCTCATCTCTCTCTCTCTATTCTTCTCTCATCTCTCTCTCATCATCATCTCATCTCTCTCTCTTCTACTCTCTCTCTCTACTCTCTCTCTCTCTCTCTCTCTCTCTCTCTCTCGTGAGAGGGCTGTCAGCAGGGTGATGGAGAGGGGGACACGCGCCTGTTAAAACACAAGTGTGTCCCCGCGACAACGCCCGTCCGTCAGGGGGACATTTTTACTGGGCAGCCCTGTCAGAGGGAAGAGC
This sequence comes from Salvelinus sp. IW2-2015, assembly GCF_002910315.2. Classification (NCBI taxonomy): domain Eukaryota; kingdom Metazoa; phylum Chordata; class Actinopteri; order Salmoniformes; family Salmonidae; genus Salvelinus; species Salvelinus sp. IW2-2015. Next base: position 12,482,413 of record NC_036876.1, read on the forward strand.
CCAGCCTATCGGAAGCTGGGGAATTATGACTGATGGGGGATTTTGGCCACTGTTGTTGTCTCCTAAATCAACTGCCCTCCCCTCTCCTCCCCTCTGCTCGCCTCACTGCGCTGTAGTAGTCAGCAGTATAGGGCAACAAACTGGATAATGTGCTGCTATCCACTGGTGGTCAACACACTCTCCCACACAAACCAAAACACAGGGAAAGGCGGCCATTTTGTTATGGCTGAACTACACAGCAAAATCAATGACTCAAGGTAACCCTGAACTCATTGTGAAACYCTTTATGAAACTCTGCTTTCGCCAACCACTCGCCAAACGCGATTCGCTCCGGTGGAGATCGATGTGACAAAGACCAGCACAACAAAGGAGACCATTTTGAACAAAGTGTTTGTCCTCTGCTAAACCTTAACCCACAGCTATCCTCAATGTACCTGCTTATATCCCCTAATGGGAGTCATTGATTTCAGGTCTTTATTTTGTTACCTGCTTTAACAGACACACAACACACACATGGTTTCTGCTAGTGTCTCTAACAGACACGCAGCACACTCACGTGCTCCAGAAAAGTGTCTTTCCTCTCCCTCCGTTTTCAACAAAACTCTAGCAGCCAGCAGGCGAGGAGAAGCAGGGAGGAGGGAGGGAGGGAAAATGGCCACTGCTCTGAGTAATACCACAGTAAATTGTGGTCTACCACAGGTCAGTGGAAAAATGTAAAACACTGCTCAATCGCAGCACTCAAGCGGCTTGCCTATCACTTATTCACAGAGCACTGTCTGGGAGGTAGAAAGGCATAAGAGAGGGGGATAGTAAGATATATAATTGCATAATAATACATATTTATAGGAGTGAGGCGGAGAGAAACCATTTGATGATGTTGATCATGAAAGTTCTGCCAACGTTGATTATGACCTTGTAGATTATGTTGATACTCATTACAAAAGGGAAAATTAACTACATCCTAATACGCTTATAGGATACCAATGGAGTRATTTGAGATGATTATGCAAATACACGCGAGCTCTGCTTCAGCACATCAAATCAAATCAAATCTCTGCACACCTTTCACTTCCCTCTCAAAATGGAAATCAGAAATCCGGCCAGGTGGAGACTCGAGATTATTTAATAGAAAGTAAATGAAACACACATATACAGACACTCAGTCACCCACACACACACACACATCCTAAAATAATCTGTCTCATACATATACTGTCATCTGTCTGTCAAATAAACTACATGTTCATAATGGGTACACATTACATAGTAATTATTGTATTATCATGTTATGTACACATAGTCATCTCTCTGTCAAATAAACTATCTCTGACAGGAACAGATATGAAAAGGCTGAATGTCGAATGGCAAAAAACAGAATTATGTCCTTCCTCCTCTCTCCTACATGCTAATGATAAACATCGACGCCGTCTCTGCATATGTATGCCTGTATGTGTATCTCTATGTGTGAAAGATACATAAGATGCCATTCCATTAGGTTGGCTTAAAGCTCCCCCTTCATTTAATAGGCCTTAAAAACAAGTTATGTTTCAACAAACAGAGAATTCCCGGTGGAAGGCCGCATGATGTTAGATAAAAATGCACTTCTTCTCTACCACAGTTTTCCATGGGGATACTCCGTGATACTTCACAACTCACATTCAATTACCAGCCCTCTACTCCTCCCGTCGCTCCCCCACTGCGAGTGGACCGCACAGAGCTACTCTGTATGGAGCGAGGGAGGAGAGAAGAGAGGGAGGCAAAATCTATTTTTCCCCACATAATGGAATAGACCTGACATTGTAGAAATGACATTTCCTCTCCACCAGAATAATGGAGGAGCAATATCCCCTTTAGACACGAGGACACGTGTGTAGCATTGGAAGGTGCTCAATTGGCAGTGTCTTACATGGGCGTCATGCCTTACACAATGGGATTTGAATGGATGTATAATGTCAATTGTGTTGGTGCCACTGTGGTCAAGGCTGAGTGTGCATTGGCATTTGTGGCATTGTCGTCAATAGCCATATTGAACAATACTGTTACAGTATGTGCTTAAGATTGTGTAATCACAAGGTTGGCGACTAGTCACACACACACGCACACGGCACTCTCACCCCCATCCCCACTCCCCCCCACCTCCCACCCACATACAAAGTCAGATCACAGTCATACACTGAGCCCCCCACATACACAAACACACTTGGTGTCTCCCTCTCCTCTGGGTTGATGGTCGATAGCCATTAGGGTAAGGGGTGCTGATCGATGCAGGCCCAATTTAGCGGCCAGTGGATGTGTGGGCGGCACATGGCCACAGCTAGTTAAAGACATCAACCAGGACCACACGTCACCAACAAGCACCAACACAACGTGCCTACTTCAGGGACCCAGCCAATCATCTGGTCCCGCTCCTCTGTAACCACCGACAACCAACAAACACCAACCAGRCAGGGTTAAGTCCTTCTTGGCAACAGAGAGACCTACCACAAAAACAGAGTAACATAGTAGTATGGCCTCCAATGCTACAGACCAATTTATTTTCAGAGCGCCAACAGAAATAAGACATAGTACAGCAGGACACAATTACTCAACGTTTTCTTTTCACCTTTACTCTGATCTTAACCTAACGCTTGGTGCTAATCGATTCTATAGCGAGGGTGTCATTCCAACTAGTGAACTTTATGTATTGGCGATGCTAGCCTGCTACTCATTAGCGCTAGCTCTAAAGTGTGGGTGTCTCCTTTCCCTTCCTCGTGCTAATGATGATGTGATGCCTCCACAGCATACCGACCGAGACGTTTTAACACAAGTAATTATGTTTTAGCACTACTGCAGGTGTCATTACAGAAAGGTTAATTGGCTAAATTACCATTGTTGGAAAAGAGATCGGTAGGTAACAGTTAACCATGTCATAACAGCGGACATAACCTGTTATAATATGGTCGTAACACTGTCATGAAACATTTATTGAGAGCTGTTGTGAAATATATTGTGTTATTTTATGGCTGGTTATGACACCTACATAAGTGTCGAAAACCACAAAACCTACCACACAAGGCAAAACATTCCATTACACCATAGCCTTCCATATATATATATACACACACACACACACACACACACACACACACACACACACACACACACACACACACACACACACACACACACACACACACACACACACACACACACACACACACACACACACACTACCAGACAAAAGTTGACACACCTACTCATTCAAGGGTTTTTCTTTCTTTTTACTATTTTCTACATTGTAGAATAACAGTGAAGACATCAACACTATGAAATGTAGTAACCAAAAAAGTGTTCAACAAATCAAAATAGATTTTATATTTGAGATTCTTCAAAGTAGCCACCCTTTGCCTTGATGACAGCTCTGCACACACCTGGCATTCTGTCAACCAGCTACACCTGGAATGCTTTTCCAACAGTCTTGAAGGAGTTCCCACATATGCTGAGCACTTGTTGGCTGCTTTTCCTTCACTCTGCATTCCAACTCATCCCAAACCATCTCAATTGGGTTGAGGTCGGGTGATTGTCGAGGCTAGGTCATCTGATGCAGCACTCCATCACTCTCCTTCTTAGTCAAATAGCCCTTACACAGCCTGGAGGTGTGTTGGGTCATTGTCCTGTTGAAAAACAAATGAACACAAACCAGATGGGATGGTGTATCACTGCAGAATGCTATGGAAGCCATGCTGGTTAAGTGTGCCTTGAATTCTAAATGAATCACTGACAGTGTCCCCAGCAAAGCACCCCCACACCATCACATCTCCATGCTTCACGGTGGGAACCACACATGCTGAGATCATCAGTTCACCTACTCTGCGTCTCACAAAGACATGGCGGTTGGAACCAATAATCTCAAAAAGGACAGATTTCCAATGGTCTAATGTCCATTGCTTGTGTTTCTTGGTCCAAGCAAGTCTCTTCTTATTATTGGTGTCCTTTAGTAGTGGTTTCTTTGCAGCAATTCGACCATGAAGGCCTGATTCACGCAGTCTCCTCTGAACAGTTGGGCTGCAATTTCTGAGGCTGGTAACTCTAATGAACTTATCCTCTGCAGCAGAGGTAACTCTGGGTCTTCCTTTCTTGTGGCGGTCCTCATGAGAGCCAGTTTCACCATAGTGCTTGATGGTTTTTGTGACTGCACTTGAAGAATCTTTCAAAGATCTTGAAATTTTTCATGCCATAATATGTGACCGGTTTCAAGGAAACTAGGCGTATGCCACGGCTCTCCTGTGAAGTCACGACTCTCCTGTGAAGTCACAACTTCACAGGAGAGCCGTTTGAACGTAAAATAAAAATGTTTATCAAAATGCGTTTTCTTGGCAGAAATGCCTTCTTGAACATGTGAACTTTCATGTGCCTTAATAACACACTTCTTTGCCATCTGTAAATACGAATACAATTGTTAAATTACGAGCCTTGTTGATTAAGCAACAGGCAAAGTCGGCAACCTTCCCACTAGCCATGATTGGATGAGATAATGAGTGGGCTGGATATGCCGAGAGAYGAGTTTGGATTGGTCTGCCATATAGAAGGATTCTGTCTATTTGAGCTCGTCAGTCTGTGTTGGTAATCCTGTAGAACGCGGCTTTAAAAATATTTTTATTTTGTAGTGGAGCTGCATAAGTGTTGCTCTCCACTTTATGGAGGATCAGGTTTTGAAATCAGTGGAATTAGAGTGTAATAGCTAAAGAGATGGAGAAAACACCTGTTTCCGGATTACATCTTCAAACTAAGGGCAACCGTGGTATGGCATTCCTGACAGGGAGACGCGTCCATCATGCATGACGATGTAAACAGGTAAGATAGCTAATGTTAGGATAGCTACTAGCTATATTTTCAGATATTACACGTTTCTAATTTTGACAGATAGTGGTTTCATTTCAAGCTAAGGTTTACTGTTACTGTAGCTAGCTAGCTAATGTTAGCTGGCTGGCTCCTTAGCTGTTATTATTCATTTCCCAGAGACYTTTTTTTTCTTCTAGTTAGAGCCTAATGTTATCTAGCTAACATTGAACCTGGTTGGTTAGCTCCCGGCACTGCGGCATTGTTGGCACTTTGTTCATTGTTGTTTAACTAGCTAACGTTAGCTGGCTGGTTTGGTCTTTTACCCTATAGGGTTATCTTCTGTATATACCACCCCTACCTTCTCACAACACAACTGATTGGCTCAAACTCATTAAGAATGAAAGAAATTCCACAATTTACATTTTAACAAGGCACACCTGTTAATTGAAATGCATATCAGGTGACTACCTCTTGAGGCTGGTTGAGAGAATCCCAAGACTGTGCAAAGCTGTCATCAATGGAAAGGGTGGCTACTTTGAAGAGTTTGAAACATAACATATTTTTGTATTTGTTTAACACTTTGTTGGTTACTATATGATTCCATATGTGTTATTTCATAGTTTTGATGTCTTCACTATTATTCTACAATGAAGAAACAATATATATAGACAGTTGAAGTCAGAAGTTTACATACACTGTAACGTCCTGACCAGAGTTATTATGTGTTTTGCTTGTTTAGTGTTGGTSAGGACGTGAGCTGGGTGGGAATTCTATGTTGTGTGTCTAGTTTGTCTGTTTCTGTGTCCAGCCTAATATGGTTCTCAATCAGAGGCAGCTGGTAATCGTTGTCCCTGATTGAGAATCATATATAGGAGGCTTGTTTGGTGTTGGGATTTTGTGGGTGATTGTTTCCTGTCTCTGTGTTTGTGTTCTGCACCAGATAGGACTGTCTCGGCTTTCACGTTTGTTATTTTGTAGTTTGTATAGTGTTCACGTTATTGTCATTCTTTATTAAACATGTTGAACACTAACTGCGCTGCATTTTGGTCCTCTCCTTCATCCCAGGAAGAAAGCCGTTACATACACCTCAGCCAAATACATTTAAACTCKGTTTTTCACAATTCCTGACATTTAATCCTAGCAAAAATTCCTTGTTTTAGGTCAGTTAGGATCACCACTTTATTTTAAGAATGTGAAATGTCAGAATAAAAGTAGAGAGAATGTTTTAWTTAAGCTTTGATTTTTATCATCACATTACCAGTGGGTCAGAAGTTTGCATACACTCAATTAGTATTTGGTAGCATTGCCTTCAAATTGTTTAACTTGGGTCAAACGCTTCGGGTAGCCTTCCACAAGCTTCCCACAATAAGTTCGGTGAATTTTGGCCCATTCCTTCTGACAGAGCTGGTGTAACTGAGTCAGGTTGTAGGCCTCCTTGCTCGCACGTGCTTTTTCAGTTCTGCCCACACATTTTCTATAGCTTTGAGGTCAGGGCTTGTGATGGCCACTCCAATACCTTGACTTTGTTGTCCTTAAGCCATTTTGCCACAACTTTGGAAGTATGCTTGGGGTCATTGTCCATTTGGAAGACCCATTTGCGACCAAGCTTTAACTTCATGACTGATGTTGCTTCAATATATCTACATAAATCTCCTCCCTCATGATGCCATCTATTTTGTGAAGTGCACCAGTCCCTCCTGCAGCAAAGCACCCCCACAACATGATGCTGCCACCCCCGTGCTTCACGGTTGGGATGGTGTTCTTRGGCTTGCAAGCCTGCAAGCAGGAGCAGATTTAAGGAGCAGGACAAGACACTTTTTTTATGACTGATATAAGGGCATGTACGTGATAGGTCTATCTGGCTGATATGATTATGATGGTCATAATGCTTCTTGACAGTGTCATGAAGTGTATTTTCCACAAGTTATTTAAAATATGACGAAGGAAAAAAAACATGACTATAATGAATCCATTACGACAACAACAAAGGATGTAAGAAACAAACATTCAAATGAAAGGAAACTTCTTGACAGGGCAACAACATATTTGAATAAATGTGGGTTTTGACACTCTTATGTAGGTGTCATAACCAGCCATAACATAACACAATATATGTCACACCAGGTYTAGATATATGGGTTATAGACAGTGTTTTGACCATATTATGACAGGTCATGACAAGTTATGTCGCTGTTATGACATATTATGACATGATTATGACACTGGAGGTCAAGTGTTACCCTGAGATCATTTTAAACACGTTGTTTTTCAAATCCAATCGGCTTTATTAAAGCCATKATTTCTTCCTACTCGGTAGGTCAAAGTGAATTAGGAGCCAAATTCCACATAATACCCTCACTGTTTTCTGTCCAAATATCAGATTTCTCTCTCTAGCGGAGATTAATTAATTATAGTAGCAAGCTAACACTTCCTTCTGATGTCCAACAACAACAATACCTCCACTTCCCAAGTCATTCTAGCATGCCAGTCGGTCAGGTTTTGGGTAATTGAGGTAAACAACACATTTCTCTATGAGCCATTCACTGGGACTGGGATGGGGAGGTTAATTTCTGCTACGTCAGGGCCACAGCTTTATCCCTGCATCCCTGCAGAGAAAACATGGCCTTGATGGGGAACTGGGAAACAATGGCTAGCGGTTAGCACCGCGGTGTGCCTGCTAAGGTATGCAGAGGTTTCTGTATTGTATGGCAGGATTAGCAGCTAGTGACAGATTAGAGGCCAAGTTTTCGGCAAAAACCCAGCTAAGTAAAGTGTGATGAAACGGGTCATCTCAATTTTACCGCTAGAAATCACATGACTCATTAAAATGTGCGTACCTACTTCTTKCCCTCCCTCCCTCACTCCCTTCCTTCCCACCCCTTCCCTTTTCTTCCCCACCCCTCCCTTCGCGTTTATTTTAGTCCTGCATTGGGCAAAAAGACAACAAATGTATTAGTCCTCTGCTGCTGCGTTTCGACAAGGACATCCTTCGCAATGGGGAACCTTTAGAGAAAAGGGGCAGGTAGTACTACAGAAGATTTCTAACTTATTTAACCCTTTTTTCTTTTCTTTTTTCTCTCTTGTTCTGAGTTGTAACATTGTTTTTCTGAATAACTTACAAGATCCCTGGTTGTTTATATTCATCTCCCCCATCCTTGTATTAAATCTAGACAGAATTATCTTTGTCATTGTCTTTTTATTAGCATAATGAGGCTAGGCTAACCCCTAAGGGTCATGTGTATTTTTGTTTGTGTTTACAGGAAGCACTTCTCAATGAACATGACCGGCGTCATATACTTCACCTTCCTCTTAAGGGGAAGAAAACGGACCTCACATTACATTAAATCAGATAGCATCCACAACCCACAGAGAAAACATGTTTTTTGTGTGTCTGTTTATTTTCCGTTAGTAACCTCTCTAAAATATGTATGCTTAACCACAGGGGTGTTAGTAATAGGTGTTAATGTGTGTTTCTTTCCTTCTTCCTCTGCTGAGCTACAGTACTTTCTGATTTAGAGCCCTTATTGGAGTGCAATGCGTTAGCGGGGACTGATACAACGAGGCATAGACACATCTCTAGAGAAGAGGATTAGAGAATACACTCTCCTGCTCCTCTCTCTAGAAGTACTAGACCTAAAGACAAATGCCAATTTGTTTGCAAGCCTGATTTGAGGCTAATGCACTCTGCTAAGGATACAAGTGGGGACACATTTGAATAGCCTTGAACAATATTTGCGAGAGTAGCTAGCGGCAAATGAACGGAGAAACAAAAAAGAAATGTCAGGCAATAAGCTAAGCCGCAAAGTCTGATGCGTTTTCATATCTGGCACTAGGGATGTGTTTAATAGCGGAAAACATTTCCTGCCTTTTGATTTCCATTCAGGGCTAATTAGCCCATGGTAATCACAGAGGAGCAGTGATTAAGGAGAGGGATCATACTGGAGCACAGTAAAGGGTTGGCGGGTCTGAAAAGCCAATCGGACCACAACAAAGCTACTTGTAGCTGGGCACTGTACTAACGGTGTAATAACATGACAATCTGTCTAATGATTCAGTATGTTTCTGATASCATATAAGCCAGTGCTGCCCAACGCTGGTCCTGGAGAGTTTACCATCCTGTAGGTTTTCGCTCCAACCCTATTCTAGCACACTAAAATCTCACTGATTCTAATTATTAGCTGATTGATAAGCTGAAACAGTTTAGTTAAAAATTAAACTGGGGTTGGGATTTAAGCGAAAACCTGGTATGTGCAGGAGCTAATAAAATATGGCATGAGAAAAAAAAACACATATGSGATTTAGAAATATAAGAATATTGTGGATAGAAGTAGCTAAAATGCATGTCATTGGCACTAACCTCAAGCTAGCAATGGTAATAGTGATAACCCACTGATTCTATGGCTTTGAAGGCTAACGCTATTGACGGGAGCGAGGCATCCATTTGACATTGTACTCTTCAGGCTTTCATAGACGAAGCCAGGGCTCGCTTCATCCTACATCTGTGTTTCTTCAGCATCTGTTCCTTGGTGACTGTACAATAACCACTGCTGCCGCATATAAGAAACAAAACAGGATCCACTTCCCCTCTCCTGTGGGACTCCATATTGTTTCCCCATCACACTTAAACTGACAATCTGGATGCTTGAGGATTCCATCCCTCAAACAATCACTTTAGACCCCCCAAAGAAATTTGAAAAGAAAAGAGACAACCTATTTTCTCAGGACAATTACACACAGTTGCGATGCTTTTAGACTGTTCTGTTTGAAGTGCTGTGCACACCGACACACACACACGCACGCACGCACAGGGAAATGCCCTATGTAGATAACGCTCCAATGTTTGATACAAACAGCTATGTAGGTGGGACTGCCGCCGACTACAAGGTGATAGGTATGTTTGTGATTAGGGATAGATGTGTGTGTGTGTGTGTGTGGGGGGGGGGGGGGGGGGGGGGGGGGGTTTGGGGTGAGAGATTTGGTGCATTTGTGCATGTGTGGGACATGTGTGTGTGTCTCTGTAATTTTCTGCTATCCGTTGTTTCCATGTCTATGTGTATTGGATAGAGATGTGCCGGTAGAGATGGGAGTTGTGTGTGTGTCTCTGTAATTTTCTGCTATCCGTTGTTTCCATGTCTATGTGTATTGGATAGAGATGTGCCGGTAGAGATGGGAGTTGTCGACGTCTCCTTCTGGGAATGGGGCGAGGACTTCGGAACAACGTCTGAATGTACAATTAGACTAGGGGATTGTGGATAGAAACATCACTCCCTAGTAAAGGTCCTAGGAAACAAGATTTACACCGATTACTCTTCRCACCAGCGCTACGGCTCCGCAACCTCTATCCCCTACAGGCTGGAGCACGGCAGACAAATATAAAGGCCCGGAAGAAAAATAAGAAATGAGAATAAAACAACACACAAAGCTTAATGCTAAAGATGAAAACCTCTACAGGATCGGTGGGTCCCCAACGGGACGGTTGAGCTAACGTAGGCTAATGTGATTATCATGATGTTGGAAGTAACAAGAACATTTCCCAGGACATAGACATATCTGATATTGGCAGAAAGCTTAAATTCTTGTTAATCTAWCTGCACTGTCCAATTTACAGTAGCTATTACAGTGAAATAATACCATGCTATTGTTTCACCTAAAATGGAGAGTGCACAGTTATGAACTTTAAAATGTATTAATAAACCAATTAGGCACATTAGGGCAGTCTTGATACTACATTTTGAACAGAAATGCAATGGTTCATTGGATCTGTCTAAAACTRTGCACATACACTGCTGCCATCTAGTGGCCAAAATATAAATTGCGCRTGGGCWGGAATAATACATTTRGGCCTTTCTCTTGCATTTCAAAGATGATGGTAGAAAAAAATATATCTTTGTATATTCTTTTACTATATCTAATGTGTTATATTCTTCTACATTAATTTCAGATTTCCACAAACTTCAAAGTGTTTCCTTTCAAATYGTATCAAGAATATGCATATCCTTGCTTCAGGTCCCGAGCTACAGGCAGTTAGATTTGGGTACGTCATTTTAGGTGAAAATTGGAAAAAGGGGCGGATCCTTTTTAATGCTAGTGAGAGGGAAGTGCCATGCTTTCTACAGGCGTGTGGATTCAGGGTTTATAGTAACGCCTCGGCTAGTGCTGGTGAYCCGAAGAAGACCATGTTGGTTGGCAATGACAATGGAAAATGACCGCTCCCTACTAGTCTTCAAAAATTGCCAAGCCTTCTGTTTCCTTTATGGCACGTGTCAAACTCATTCCACCTGGCCAAGTTTATGCGGGTTTTCGTCCCACCCTTGCACTTGAATGATGAATCATGGATGAATTAAGATCACCAATTAGTAAGGAACTCCCCTCAACTGGTTGTCTAGGTCTTACTTGAAAGGAAAAAACAGAAACCGTTGGACACTCAACCCTCTGTGGAATGAGTTTGGCACCGCTGATTTACGTAGATAAAATTAAATCAAATAACATTTTATTGGTCACATACACATGATTAGCAGGTGTTAATGAGAGTGTAACGGAATGCTTGTGCTTGTTCCGTCAGTGCAGTAATTTCTAACAAGTAATCTAACAACTCCACAACTACTACCTAATACACACACACATTTAAAGGGATGGATTAAGAATATGTACATATACATATATGGATGAGCAATGATCGAGCGGCATAGGCAAGATGCAATAGATGGTATAAAATACAGTTTAGACATATGAGGTGATTAATGTAAGATATGTAAACATTATTAAAGTGGCATTATTTAAAGTGAATAGTGATCCATTTGTTAATTAAAGTGGCCAGTGATTTGAGTCTGTATGTAGGCAGCAGCCTCTCTGTGTTAGTGATGGCTGTTTAACAGTCTGATGGCCTTGAGATAGAAGTTGTTATTCAGTCTCTCGGTCCCATCTTTGATGMACCTGTACTGACGTCACCTTCTGGATGGTAGCGGGTGAACAGGCAGTGGCTCGGGTGGTTGTTGTCCTTGATGATCTTTTTGGCCTTCCTGTGACATCGGGTGCTGTAGGTGTCCTGGAGGGCAGGTAGTTTGACCCCGGTGATGCGCCACCCTCTGGAGAGCGTTGGGGTTGAGGGTGGTGCAGTMGCCATACCAGGCGGTTATACAGCCCGACAGGATGCTCTCAATTGTGCATCTGTAAAAGTTTGTGAAGGTATTAGGTGTCAAGCCAAATTTCTTCAGCCTCCTGAGGTTGAAGAGGTGTTGTTGCGCCTTCTTCACCACACTGTGTATCTGGGTGGACCATTTCAGTTTGTCCGTGATGTGTACGCCAAGGAACTTAAAACGTTCCACTTCTCCACTGTTGTCCCGTCGGCTGTTTCCTGAAGTCCATGATCATCTCCTTTGTTTTGTTGACATTGAGTGAGAGGTTGTTTTCCTGACACCACACTCCTAGTGCCTTCACTTCCTCCCTGTAGGCTGTCTCGTTGTTGTTGGTAATCAAGCCCACTACTGTTGTATCGTCTGCAAACTTGATGATTGAGTTGGATYRGTGAATGGCCACGCAGTCATGGGTGAACAGGGAGTACAGGAGGGGGTTGAGCACACACCCTTMTGGGGCCCCAGTGTTGAGGATCAGCAAAGTGGAGATGTTGTTTCCTASCTTCACCACCTGGGGGTGGCCTGTTTGATTGCCTTGCAGAGGGAAAAACTAAACTGTTTATATTCYGCCATATTCCCAGTCATCTTTCATTGTTAAATGCAGTGGTTCACGCTTTTAGTTGAGCGGATGCAGCCATCTATCCACGATTTCTGGTTAGGGTAGGTTTGAATAGTCACAGTGTGTACCACATCTCCAATGTACTTCCTTATAATCTCACTCACCGAATCAGCGTATAAATCAATGTTATTCTTTGAGGCTGCCCGGAACATTTCCCAGTCCGCGTGATCAGTACATTTTGAGGCGTGGATTCCAATTGGTCAGACCAGCGTTGAATGGTTCTTGTCATGGGTACATCCTGTTTGAGTTTCTGTCTATAGGACAGTAGGAGCAAAATGGAGTCATGGTCGGATTTGCCGAAYGGAGGGCGGGGGAGGGCCTTGTATGCATCGCAGAAGTTAGAGTAGCAGTGGRCCAGTGTATTGCCCACGTGCGTGCTACAATCAATGTGCTGATAGAATTTAGATAGCCTTGTTCTCAAATTTGCTTTGTTAAAATCCCCAGCTACAGTAAACGCAGTCTCAGGATATATGGTTTCCAGTTTATATAGAGTCCAGTGTTCCTTGAGGGRCGTCGTGGTATCTGCTTGATACGGCTGTGACGATAACCGACGAGAATACTCTTGGGAGATAATATGGTCGGCATTTGATTGTAAGGAATTCTAGTTCAGGTGAACAATAGGACTTGAGTTCCTGTATGTTGTTATGATTACCCTTTAAGTTGTTAATCATGAAGCATACACCCCTGTCCTTCTTCTTCCCAGAGAGATGTTTATTTCTGTCGGCGCGATGCATGAACAAACCCGGTGGCTGTACCGACACCGACAACATATCCCAAGAGAGTCATGTTTCTGTGAAACAGAGAATGTTACAGTCTCTGATGTCTCTCTGGAAGGCAAACCTTGCCCTAATTCCATCTACCTTGTTGTCTAGAGGCTGGACATTGGCGAGTAATATACTCAGAAGCGGTGGGTGGTGTGCACGCCTTCGAAGTCTGACCATGAGGCCACTTCGTTTACCTCTACTGTGGCGACGTTGTTTTGGGTCGGCCTCRGGGATTAGATCCAATGTCCTGGGTGGTGGTCCGAACAAGGATCCGCTTCGGGAAAGTRGTATTTCTGGTCGTAATGTTGGTAAGTTGACYTCACTCTTATATCTAATAGTTCTTCCTGGCTGTATGTAATAACACTTAAGATCTTCTGGGCTAACAATGTAAGAAATATTACATAAAAAAACTAAATACTGCATAGTTTCCTAAGGACTCGAAGCGAGGCGACCATCTCTGTCGGTACCATCTTGGTAATAGTAGATAATTTKACACATTTTAGAATTTGCAAATAAGACTGTTAGCGATGTAGGGTCTTTAGCGGGAGGCAGAGAGGCTTGTTGACACTTGCTTTGTTTGTGACAGATATTTATATGCCCACACTGAATCTCTCAATAGTCTTCCTCTCCTCCTCGACTTCATATGCACTGATCTGAAAGGACAGGAGAGGTGAAAACCATGTTGCTTACAGCCTTCCTGTGTTGACAGGTCAGTGCAGCTGAAGGCGACGAGACAGAGTAATCTATTTTAGACTATCGAGATACTGTTCCCCAGTTTGAGGCTGTGAGTAATCTCTTTTATTCTGACCCTCATCTTGTTTTTCCTCCGTTGTTTTCTTGTCTCAAGTCTGCTTCTTGACTGACAGCTGTCACTCTGTCATAGATAGTCACCAATCATGCATAGTCTTTTTGACAAACTCCATCCAAATAACAGAGATACAGTATATCATTTTGTCACATTAGTAGATCATTGGGGCAGATATGCAGCAAAAGGACTATGAATATAACAATGGGGATGAGAGTATTTCATCTACAAGTCTGATCACATACTTTGAGATTCATATGCATGCAAATCAGGCTGCTTGCTATAGAAAGTATATATGCTCCCTACTTATACCTGTTCTCCATCCATGTGCCTCCTGATTCTTCCCTCTTTTCAACTACATCCAGGGATATGTGTGCTCACTATCCTCCCCATTCTACCTAGCACTAAACCAATCCTCTAAAACCACCCCACTCATGATTAACACAACCTATTGCACCAGTAACCCATGTAGACGAAGGTACTGGCAGAGAGAGAAGGACGTACACCATCAATAAACCATGCCTTGAAAAAGCCCTGGTTCGCTTTTTGATCTTCTGACTTCTCATATCCGCCGGTAACCCTGGGTGGGCCCCTCTGCCTCATAAGCCCCCTCCTGTCCCAAACTCAAGGTTATCACAGAGACAAGAAAAAGAGGCTTCTCCCCCGCGAAAAGTGATTGTGATAATCGTCAACATATCTCTGATGAAAGTCAAGTGTACCGGAGATATTTGCTTTTCACCGTCGGACCACCAGAAGAATTACAAATAGAGACACGTCTAAAGGTATCACTAGAACACTTTAGATCCCAATGTGAAACAAGAAATTCAAAAGATCAAGAATGAAATGTATTAAATGTATTCACAAGAAGTACAGAAGAAGCAGTAGGCAGTAAGCCTATGAAACTARTAGCCTATAGATTGCGAAAACAACAAGCAGATAATACTATCTATAAGATAAGCAACCCCCAAACCAAAATAATTCAACATATAGCAGAAGAGATACAACAGAGCTTTGACAATGACTTYCAGAATGGGATGCTATTCTCTGAATTTACCACAGAGGAATGAAATACAGCTATTACTAGACTAAAAGCAAACAAATCCCCGGGTACAGACGGTTTCACCTCTGGATGGTATACATCATTTAGAGAGCAGATTATCTCAAGATTACTTGCAGCCTGTAACTGGGAATTTCAGAAGGGTGACATCCCCTCCTCATGGATAGAGGCCCTAATTTCAGTGACACTGAAYGAAGGGAAACATAGACCACATTGTGGAAAACACAGGCCAATCTCGGTCCTACATTTGGATTACAAACTACACTGAACAAAAACGCAACAAGTCGGTCCCATGATTCATGAGCTGAAATAAAATATTTCAGAAATGTTCCATACGCACAAGAAGTTTATTTCTCTCAAATTTTGTGCAGAAATGTGTTTACATCCCTGTTGTATATTTCTACTTTGACAAGATAATCCATCCACCTGACAGTTGTGGCATATCAAGAAGCTGATTAAACAGCATGATCATTACACAGGTGCACCCTGTGCTGGGGATAATAAAAGCCACTCTACAATATGGAGTTTTGTCACACAACAGAATGCCACTGATGTCAAGTTTTGAGGGAGTGCGCAATTGGCATGCTGACTACAGGAATGTCTGCCAGAGCTGTTGCCGGAGAATTTTATGTTAATTTCTATACCATCAGCCGCTTCCAACATCGTTATAGAGAATTTGGCAGTAAGTCCAACCAGCCTCACAACCGCAGACCACGTGTATGGCGTGATGTGTGCGAGCGGTTTGTTGATGTCAACGTTGTGAACAAGTGTTCCATGGTGGTGGTGGGGTTATGGTATGGGCATTCATGAGCTACCGACAACAAACACAATTGCATTTTAGTGATGGGAATTTGAATGCAAGAGTGATATTGTGACGAGATCCTGAGGTCCTTTGGCYTGCAGTTCATCCGCCGCCATCACATTATGTTTCATCCAATATCCAGCYACTTCACACAGACATTGAAGAGGAGTAAGACAACATTCCATAGGCCATAATCAACAGTCTGATCAACTCTATTCGAAGGAGATGTGTCGCGCTGCATGAGGCAAATGGTSTTCACACCAGATACTGACTGGTTTTCTGATCAACGTCCCTAGCTTTTTTTTAAGGTATCTGTGACCAACATATGCATACAGTGCCTTTGGAAAGTATACTCACCCCTTGACTTTGTCCACATTTTGTTACATTACTGCCTTATTCTAAAATGGATGAAAAAATAAAAATCCTCAGCAATAATGACAAAGCAAATGTATTAAAAATAAAAAACATAAAAAACATTATATACAAACAGTTGAAGTCAGAAGTTTACATACACCTTAGCGAAATACATTTAAACTCAATTTTTCACAATTCCGGACATTTAATCATAGTAAAAGTGACAAGTTGGTCAGTGTCAGTGTCACTTTAATCCTGTCTTATGTCAGTTAGGATCACCACTTTATTTTAAGAATGTGAAATGTCAGAATAATAGTAAAGAGAATGATTTATTTCAGCTTTTATTTCTTTCATCACATTCCCAGTGGGTCAGAAAACTAGTTAGTATTTGGCAGTATTGCCTTTAAATTGTTTAACTTGGYTCAAACGTTTCGGGTAGCCTTCCACAAGATTCCCACAACAAGTTGGGTGAATGTTGGCCCAGTCCTCTTCGCACATGTCGCACATCGCTTTTTCAGTTCTGCCACACATTTTCTATAGGATTGAGGTCAGGGCTTTGTGATGGCCACTCCAATAACTTGGCTTTGTTCCTTAAGCCGTTTTGCCACAACTTTGGAAGTATGCTTGGGGTTATATCCATTTGGAAGACCTATTTGCTCCAAGCCTTAACTTCCTGACTGATGTCTTGAGATGTTGCTTCAATATATCCACCAAATATCCTACCTCATGATGCCATCTATTTGTGAAGTGCACCAGTCCCTCCTGCAGCAAAGCACCCCCACAAGATAATGCTGCCACCCCATTGCTTCACGGTTGGGATGGTGTTCTTCGGCTWGCAAGCCMCCCCCTTTTTCCTCCAAACATAACGATGGTCATTATGGCCCAAAAGTTATATTMTTGTTTCATCAGACCAGAGGACATTTCTCCACAAAGTACGATCTTTGTCCCCATGTGCAGTTGCAAACCGTAGTCTGGCTTTTTTTTAATGGCGGTTTTGGAGCAGTGGCTTTRTCCTTGCTGAGCWGCCTTTCAGGTTATGGCAATACAGGACTCGTTTTACTGTGGATATAGATACTTTTGTACCTGTTTCCTCCAGCATCTTCACAAATTCCTTTGCTGTTGTTTTGGGACTGATTTGCACTATTCYCACCAAAGTATGTTCATCTTTAGGAGACAAAACGCGTCTCCTTCCTGAGRGGTATGACGGCTGCGTGGTCCCATGGTGTTTATACTTGCGTACTATTGTTTGTACAGATGAACGTGGTACCTTCAGGCGTTTGGAAATTGCTTACAAGYATGGACCAGACTTGTGGAGGCCTACAATTTGTTTTCTGAGGTCTTGGCTGATTTCTTTTGATTTTCCRAAGATGTCAAGCAAAGAGGCACTGAGTTTGAAGCTAGGCCTTGAAATACATCCACAGGTACACCTCCAATTGACTCAAATGATGTCAATTAGCTTATCAGAAGCTTCTAAAGCCATGACATCGTTGTCTGGAATTTTCCAAGCTGTTAAAAGGCACAGTCAACTTAGTGTATGTAAACTTCTGACCCACAGTGAATTATAAGTGAAATAYTCTGTCTGTAAACAATTGTTGGAAAAATGACTTGTGTCTTACCCAAAGTAGATGTCCTAACCGACTTGCCAAAACTATAGTTTGTTAACTAGGAATTTGTGGAGTGGTTGAAAAATTTGGTTTAATGACTCCAACCTAAGTGTATGTAAACTTCTGACTCCTACTGTAAGTGTTCAGACCCTTTGCTATGAGACTCAAAATTGAGCTCAGGTGCATCCTGTTTCCAGTGATCATCCTTAAGATGTTTCTACAACTTGATTGGAGGCCACCTGTGGTAAATTCAATTGATTGGACATGATTTTGGAAAGGCACACACCTGTCTAAAGAAGTTCCCACAGTTGACAGTGCATTTCAGAGCAAAAACCAAGACSTYAGGTTGAAGGAATTGTCCGTAGAGCTCCGAGACAGGATTGTGTTGAGGCATAGATCTGGGGAAGGGTACCCAAAAAATGTCTGCAGCATTGAAGGTCCCAAAGAACACAGTGGCCTCCATCATTCTTAAATGGAAGAAGTCTGGAGCCACCAAGACTCTTCCTWMTGCTGGCTGCCCGTACAAACTGAGCAATCGGGGGAGAAGGGCCTTGGTCAGGGAGGTGACCAAGAACCCGATGGTCACTTTGACATAGCTCTAGAYTTCCTCTGTGGAGATGGGAGAACCTTCCAGAAGGACAACCATCTCTACAGCACTCCACCAATCAGGCCTTATGGTAGAGCGGCCAGATGGAAGCCACTCCTCAGTAAAAGGCACATGCCAGCCGGTTGGAGTTTGCCAATAGGCACCTAAAGACTCCCAGACCATAAGAAACAAGATTATATGGTGTGATGAAACCAAGATTGAACTCTTTGGCCTGAATGCCAAGCTTCACGTCTGGAGGAYACCTGGCACCATCCCTAATGTGAAGCATGGTGGTGGCAGCATCATGCTGTTTGGGAGACTAGTTCAGTGGCAGGGACTGGGAGACTAGTCAGGATCGAGGCAAAGATGAACGGAACAAAGTACAGAGAGATTCTTGATGAAAACCTGTTCCAGAGCGCTCAGGACCTCAGACTGAGGCGAAGGTTCATAGGACAATGACCCTAAGCATACAGCCAATACCTTCGATTCTGTCAGATGGGCCTCTCTCTATAAGGTCTATTATAGATTTAGATTCAATGAGGACATTATTAAAGCGTTTCAGGCATTATAATGTGTGATAGACCATTAGCAAGAATTAAAATCAAAGGTGACCTCTCAAACACATTTACATTAGAATGGGGTTGTAGACAGGGATGTCCTGTGTCCCCCCTCCTCTTTGCCCTATTTATAGAACACCTGAATCAATGAATTAGACAAAATAATAACATCAAAGGGATTGATATGATGGGAGGAGAGTAGAAATTGGCATTATTTGCTGAAGATGTGTTGATTTTTCTGGGACAACCTAACAATCATTCCCAGAACTGGTGTCACTTCTGGAAGTGTATGGGTCTCTCTCAGGTTATAAACTGAATGTACAGAAGTCTCAGGTTATGTTCAARTACAACCCCCAGGCAGACATCAAYTATGGTCTGAAATGGGATGCAGAGTCTATGAAATATCTTGGCGTTCACTTACCTAAAGACATTGCATAACTGTCAATCGTTAACTACGGGCCTCTGAATTCTAAAATCAAAGCAGACATCCTACGATGGAACCTTATCCCCTTCCTTAGCAAGATGAGTATATTACCACATTTACTATATCTCTTCCAGACTCTCCCAGTAGAGGTGCCTGTGCAGCAATTCACGAAAGGGGACAAGTTCATCTCTAGATACATATGGCAAGGGAAAAAGCCTAGAATCAGATATAAAACCTTGCAGTTATCAAAAGGGAATTGAGGAATGGTTATCCCATGTCTAAGAGAATACTACTATGCAGCACAGATAAGGCTACTTGTGTTCTGGTGCAACTCAGTCTACAGCAAGATGGAAGGAATGTGAAACTACAAGGGGAGTCCCAATACAGGCTATGATAGCAGATAGGAYGTTGGTAGATAACCTCATAGATAAAGAGAATCCTTGGAACAATTTACATTTGAAGATTTGGTATGAAGTATAATTTGAAAGATTCAGATAAAATACTAAGATGGTGTGCTATGATACCTATTTTGCTCCCAATAAAATAGATAATCAGTTTGAAGGATGGGCAACAAGAGACCTCTCAGCCTACAGTACTTTTGTACACAAGGGGGTGTTCCAATGTCAAGATTTCTATAGATATCTCCAAATTCGCCATCGGACTATAGAACAGGGCATGCAGCAAAATTATCTCTAGACTATTCAATGGCTTCATAACGACCAAATCTAAAAATACACTATACATAAAGAAGAAATGGGAAAGGGAGGGGAACATGGTAATTTCTGTGGAGGAGTGGGAAACCTTATGCCAATCACAATGGAAATTAACAAGCTCATTGACTTGGAGGGAATTTGGATGGAAAATATTATGTGATTCTTAACCACTCATCTGCAGAAAAGACATCAGGGTAATGGAACGGGATGTTGGAGATTATGTGGATCTAATGAGGCAAACCATTACCACATATTTTGGAAATGCCCTAAGCTTGTAGGCAGGATGTGCATAAATACATGGAAGCCATATTTAAGGTTGATGGCCCAGAGGTGAGGTCATTACATTTGATCTAAGGGATGCTTTAGACAAACATTTGATTGGGTTACTCCTACTAGCGAGTAAGAAAGCCCTGACAAAAAATTGCTACAATTGGAGGTMCCCGTGGCAGAGGAGTGGATAGATGTAATACTTGAGATCTATGTGATGGAGAGGCTGATCTCTTCTCTGAGACTACAGATTTGGTCAAAATAGTTTGACTATATAACACCATTAAGATCTGATTTTGATTAAGGGTCAAAGTGGAAAAACAATGTACTGTAATAACATCCCCATGTTCAACTGTTAATAATTAGAGTAGAAAAAAATTCATTGGGAAATGCAGAATTATTGAGACCTTTCATATTTATGACACATTCTGAATGTCTTAATTTTTGTTTTATGCATTTCAATTTCTATTGGGCTCTTTTTCTTTATACTTAATGTGAAAATGTCATGTGTGTCTGAACCTTGTTTTCCCAAATAAAAACAGAATTTAAAAACAAAAAAATAGAGACATATCTAGAGGGAAGAGGAGGAATGTGTGCAGTTTGTTTTTGTCGATATTGTTGTTATTTTCCCCCTTCAATCTCTTTGGAGACGCAGGAGTTTTAGTTCATCTTCGGAGGGGCAGATTGGCTGGGGAAAGGATCATATATCAAGGTGAAGAGGGTGGGCTGGCYCGGTGGGCTGGCACGGGCTGGCTGCCGCTGCCAGCCTTTTGCTTCCTGTCCACATGTTTGGCAGGCAAATCTGCTCTTGGCACCGGGAGCAGGTTTCACTACTCTGCCTAACCTGAACGCAGCCCCAAGCCTCCTGAGCTGG
Source organism: Salvelinus sp. IW2-2015 (assembly GCF_002910315.2). Taxonomy (NCBI): domain Eukaryota; kingdom Metazoa; phylum Chordata; class Actinopteri; order Salmoniformes; family Salmonidae; genus Salvelinus; species Salvelinus sp. IW2-2015. The sequence goes on from NC_036876.1 coordinate 12,503,793, forward strand.
CATACATTTGAAAGCTGAACAAATAGAATAAAAATGAATAACTAACAGTGCGCACGTACGGACGTGTGTACACTCTTACGCATAAACGAAGGGAGCACACAGGCACACACACACCAGGACTTTACTGTAAACCATGAGATAGTCAGCAGCTTTTCAGCACCTTCTGAGACTTTTCTTCTCATCGCTGCGTGACAGTACATGAAAGACATGTCACTGAGTGACATCCACGACTCATATCCATGTTAAAGTATCGGATGAGTGAGTGTGAAGACAGCTCAGTCTTGACATTACTCTATTGGGATCTATCTTTCATAAGACACAGATGGTTGTTTCTGTGAGCATTCTCTGCTGACATGGTTGAATATTTCAGACTGTGTATGCCACAGGAACACCACTTTAAACAAAGAGTAACCCACTGAAGCTAGAGAGAACTAAAGACAGAAGGCCCAAATGAGGGGATATTGAGACTATGTATGTGCCCAATATTGACAATAGTGACTTGATTAAAGAGATTCTCTGGTACTTTTGTATACTTTTTAACAAGTAATGTAGTTCTGAAACTGCATACTGTGTCACATATACATTTTTACATAGCCAGAGCGACTCTTAGCCAGAGCGACTCTTAGCCAGAGCGACTTAATAAGTGCATCGACGATGTCTTCCCCACAGTGACCCCACAGTTCATATCCCAACCAGAAGCCATGGATTATAGGCAACAACCGCACTGAGCTAAAAGCTAGAGCTACCGCTTTCAAGGAGCGGGCCATTACTCCGGTAGCTTATAAGAAATCCCGCTACGACGGCCAACGAGCSATCAAACAGTCAAAACATCAATACAGGACTAAGATCGAATCCTACTACAGGGCTTGCAAACTATCACAGATTACAAAGGGAAACCCAGCCYCGAGCTGCCCAGTGATGAGAGCCTACCAGACMAGCTAAATTCCTTCTATAATTGCTTCAGGGCAAGCAACACTGAACCATGCATGAGAGCACCKGCTGTTCCAGATGACTGTGTGATATCGCTCTCTGTGGCCGATGTGAGTAACACCTTTAAACAGGTTGACATTCACAAGGTCGCGGGACCAGATGGATTACCAGGCGCTGACCAGGTAACCAGTCTAAATGACTATCGCACCGTAGCCATGAAATGCTTTGAAAGGCTGGTCTTGACTCACATCAACACCATCATACTAGACACCCTGGACCCACTCCAATTCACATACCGCCCCAACAGATCCACAGATGACGTAATCTCCATTGCACTCCAAGCTGCCCTCTCACACCTGGACAAGAGGAACACATACATGAGAATGCTGTTCATTGACTATAGCTCCAGGGCTATATCTCAGCGTTCAGCACCATAATGCCCTCCAAACTCATCATTAAGCTCAGGACCCTGGGACTGAACACCTCRCTCTGCAACTGGATCTGCCCCCAGGTGGTTAGGGTAAGCAACAACACATCCGCAATGCTGACCCTCAACAAGGGGGCCCCTCAGGGGTGTGTGCTTAGTCCTCTCCTGTACTCCTGGTTCACCATTGACTATGTGGCCGTGCACGACTCCAACACCATCATTAAGTTTGGTGACAARACGACGGGGGTTGGCCTCATCACTGACGACGATGAGACAGCTTATAGGGAGGAGGTCAGTGACCTGGCAGTGTGGTGCCAGMACAACAARCTCTTCCTCAACTACAGCAAGACAAAGGAGCTGATCTTGGGCCGAGCACGCCCCCATCCACATTGATGGGCTGTAGTGGAGCGGGTCGAGAGCTTCAAGTTCCTCTGTGTCRACATCACTAAGYWATCAGCATGGTCCACACACATCAACACAGTCATAAAGACTTTCTACAGCTGCACCATTGAGAGTATCTTGGCAACTGCTTGGCATCCAACTGCAAGGTGCTAAAGAGGGTAATGCGTACGTCCCAGTATGTCACTGGGGTCAAGCTCCCTGCCTTCCAGGACCTCTATACCAGGCAGTGTCAGAGGAAGGCCCTAAAAATTGTCAAAGGCTCCAGCCACTCAAGTTATAGACTGTTCCCTCTGCTACCGCAAGACACGCGGTACTGATGCACCAAGTCCGGAACCAYCAAGACCCTGAACAGATTCTACCCTCAAGCCATAAGACTGCTAAATAGTTAGTCTAGGTAGCTATTGGTTAACTATTTAACTATCTGCATTGACCCTTTTTGACTCATCACATACGCTGCTGCTGGTGTTTATTATCTATCCTGTTGCGTAGTCACTTTATCTACCTCAATTACCTTGTACCCCTGCACATCGACTCGGTACTGGTACCTCGTGTATATAGCCAAATTATCGTTACTCATTGTGTKTTTATTCCTAGTGTTATTATTTTTATATATGATTTCTCTTTTTTCTCTGCATTGTTGGAAAAGGACCCATAAGTAAGCATTTCACTGTTAGTCTACACCGGTTGTTTACAGAGCATGTGACAGATACAATTTGATTAATTTTGATTAATTTTGATTTAAAAAAAAGTATATATATATACTTTATTTTTATTTTTAAATGTAACCTTTTTTTAACTAGGCAAGTCAGTTAAGAACAAATTCTTATTTAAAATGATGGCCTACCGGGGAACAGTAGGTTAACTGCCTTGTTCAGGGACAGAACGACAGATTTTGACCTTGTCAGCTCGGGGATTTGATCCAGCAACATTTCGGCTTTGTAAAGCCTATMCAGTTAATCAAGCATAATTATATAATGTTGTATCCAATCATGTAGTCATGTTGTGTAATTTGTCTAGTTGATCATATTGTGTTTATTAYTATTTACAAATGTAACTTAGATGTAATGGGAAACGTCATGTGTACAGGCATGTTAATTTAATATACTTTTGAGTGGATAGAAGAAAGAAAAACGTGGCTTTGCGCTGGGCCTCGAGCGCCCGAAGGAGCCAGCAGCAAATCACTCGTTTTTGCGATGRGCGTCGGGTACTGGACAGCTATGGAAAATTGCCAGTTGATGTACGGGAGTCATGTGCTGGGTGGGAAAATATATTAGAGCTTTCTGTAATGTTCAGATTCGGTGCATTTGCTTATGATACCCTTGGTGAATAAACGTTTGAAAGTCACAGAGAGCAGTTTGGTCTCAAGTTCWATTCAGAGGAACATTATTCAAAATAGAGTCCAAAAAGTATCATTCCAACAAGGAGCAYTTAGGGTTAAGTGCCTTGCTCAAGGGTACAGATATTTTTCACCTAGTCATCTRTGGAATTCGAACCAGCAACTTTTCAGTTACTGGCCCACCACTCTTAACCAGCAGGCTACCTGTATAGCTGCAGATACAGTATGTGCACCAGGTCATTGCTCTCACTCTGCTCTGTGTGCKTCTTGCCAGCTATCACTCAAATGGCAAGGGGCTGAAGCTCTTTTGCGTGAACTCTAATTGCTAGGAGGCTGAACATTTTGGGAAATGGCACTGCAAAGCTTCCAGAAAACAGTCGCTTTCAATCTAGGGATTTCGTGGCTAATTGACAGTAATTCTGGTCATACATTATTAATGTATGAAGTACACATTGAAACATCCAGCCCATAGCGGGAGGTTTAATAAATACTTATCAGTCATCAACGTTTCTGAAACATGTTTTTAAGAGCCGTCCCTATATGGCCTCTAAAAAATTCCCCAAAAGTCCACAGAGATTGATCCACATTGTTCAACTCAAAATGCACTCACACACAAATTTGCTTTCTTCAGCTATATAAAGGGGCAATCTGCGGTTCAAACAATAAAGTTGTCGACCCGCCTCAGTTTTGGMAAACAGCTGAAGAACGGGGCTCGAGAAATTGAACCACTCTCAAATTCATATCAAGSCATGATATCAACATTTTAGTTTTAACCACGTTTTGAGGCTTTACAGTGTTTGCTTACAATTAGAATGTTTTCAAACAGTGAAGTAAAACATGCGTATATGTTGAGTTCTGAAGGGGGTACAACAGTTGTATTCCCCAATAATCAATAGATATACTGTATATCATTAATTCCAAAGTAAAAAAGTGGGTGTAGCAATCACATAMTGCTGCTATTAGTATTTATATATAGTATTATATAGTATATTTTATGTAGGCGTTGTTGTAGTACTCATAGTGACTCCAATGACCATAGTGGTGGAAAGGTCAATGAGCCKCGGAGGACCCATCAGATACAGTAGTAGCCTACAGAAAAGGGGATACAGAATAGTGCCCCCTACCTTTGAGGTCCAGGTTACGGGCTCCATTGGAGTGCTGGGTGACGGTGCGMGAGTCGATCTTGAGCGTGTGCACGTTGTTGGCGTCCCGGGAGACCACCACGTTGTGCCACTGGTTGTCGTTGAGCGGCTTGTCCGAGTTACCCTTCATCAGCGACGGGCCGTTGCCGAGGTCAAAGACATAATGGACGTAGCTATAAYCACAGATTGTAAGAGACTTTTAGGAAATAACTGTAGGTGTGCGTGRGTGTATATATGAGACAGAGAGTGAATGAAAGGGACAAAGGGGTAAAGGTGCTTCAAATGATATCAATTTCACCTKATCGGTCACAGTCAGTATGACCAAACCAACATCGAAATGTCACCCACAGAGCATAGTTCTTTGAAAGAGGTATAAACCAGACAAAGCCGGGTCTAGCCTAGCAAGTTGAATATTTGGGTGTTTGGCTCTTTTGAAAAATAACCAGTTTCTTCAGTCAAAGACTACGCCATACGGATTCAGTACTTTCAGTATAGTTAAGGCTGTTCAATGGACGAAGCCAGAGTCCAAGGCGGCAGGGTGAGTCGGTCTCACTCCAACCTTTGTTAAATTTAAACAGCAGGTTTTTCACTCAGCCCCTGGTGCCTATCTTGGACTTCTTATAAAGGCGATGGGGGAAGAAAAAGAAAAGACTGCTCTCTCTCGCTCTCTCTTTGGTCGAAGGAGAGGGTGGTGTAGGGTTGAAGTGCGCCGAACCTCCAGCTGTGCAATGGCAAGCTGCAGAGCAGAAAATTGCCCAACCTCACATAATGTACAGCCGCTCAGAAATTCTATTCTTCGTGTATATTAAGTCTTGAAATGTACAGGATAAAAAATGTCTCCCTCAGAAGCTCTGAATAGAACTTTTCCTGTCCATTTGCCAGAGGCGGACAAGATGGCATGTTTCCTTCAGGCACAAAATGACTTCCTGTCGTATCATCTGTTGGTGACTAGTTCGCCAGAGCAATGTATATGGAATGTGTTTATTCCTGCTCTGCTTTGTCTTTGTGTGTGCTGAAAGATATGGTTGGGGMCCTTGTGTCATTACTATGTCAGGTGGGGAGGAAGAGGGGCAGGGAGTTACATGCATAACAAGCATTTTTCATATTTGAATGGATGAATAGCCTGGTGACAACAGGTGATATAACACACTGTTCAGATTGGGGCTATTTTAGGCGTCCTATTATTCAAGTCTGCATTCAGAGTTTTAACAACTAAAATATTTTTTTTCCCAGATCAAATAAATAGATTTTTGTTCAACCTTAACGTCCATGGGGCGTATGGATTGTGTGTACAGCTGCGAAGGCAAATTAGGAAGTGAAATATTTRCTCCAACTGCTGTTTCCTCCCGATAATAATAGCCTGTTCTGGGCATTCAACAGAGCCATGAACCAAAATGATTAGTATTGCTCGTTGAGAAATAGAGTGGACTGCCTCCAACCAGCATAGGTTCATAGAATCGTAGAAAAACATATCTTAGTGGAACTTATACAGGACTTTTTCATTTTCACTGCATCCATTTGTTTCACAACATATACATCTACATCATTTGTTATGTTRTCCATTATCATATGATTAAGATGTGCCCATGTGGGCACAATAAGCAAAACCACATTACAATTGTCAGGGTAAGCTAACATGTCAACACTTATATTTATGTCAACACCAATCAAACGTCCAGACTCACCCTTTGACCAGCTCCACAACGATGAAGTCGCTGCCATCCCCCGAGTTGAAGAGCAGCAGGCCGTCRGACGTGGTGGTCTTGAACTGAAAGAAGAGGTGCATGGAGGCGTAGGCCTGCAAAGTAGCCAACGCTAGATAGCTTGCTTTCGTTCGAAACGTCACCGGATCGGCGATGATGTGGCGCATGCCAAAGCGGGCGTTGAGTTCGCAGTAGGAGATGTCGCCGTTCTTGCACTGGTCCAGGTAGGGCACGCCGTTGACTGTCAGGCCCTGGAGGTGACCGATGAAGTTGGAGGGCACCACGGAGATGAAGCGACGCTCGGTCATGATACCCGTCTCAATGTTGTGGAACTCCAGCCGCGTGTGGGCACCCGTCATCTGGCCTGGAGGGTGAAGGAGGACATGGGAATATGTTATATTAAAGGCATTGAGCTTTCTTAACCATGTGGCCTGATCAGGAAAAGCTTTATACCCTGGTTATGAAATAATGGTACAATGGGATGGAATATGTTGGAATAAATATAGAAATCTAAAACATGATGATGATACAATTACTTTAAAAAAGAGGCTAAAAGCTTCTAACTAAACTGCAAACTAATCTCCTAATCTCCTCCTACACTGAAGAAAAATATAAACCAGCAATTTCAAAGATTTTACTGAGTTACAGTTCATATAAGGAAATCAGTCAATTGAAATAAGWTCATTATGCCCTAATCTATGGATTTCACATGACTGGGAATCCAGATATTCATCTGTTGGTCACAGATAGTTGCTGGATTTTGGCGGGAAACTGCCCTTTTCGTCCTCATGCTAGCTAGCAGTAGCCACATCAGCCATTATGGAATGGCAAGTTGTGTTGAACAACAGAGGAGCTGATTGGCTGACACTGCCATTCCAAAATGGCTGCGGTGGCTACTGCTAGCTAGCATGAGGACGGAAAGGGCAGCTTTCCCTGAAAACTAGGAGTATTTCAATCTTCTCTATGTATCAGTGTGGATAAAGGTAAAAATTGGAGTACAATGGCATATCCCATCCCTGCATCGAAGTAGGATTTCTGACACATATTTCGCACCGGCTACATGGTTTCTTAATAATGCAACCATGTGCCTTCCAACCCCAGTGCAGCACAGTGTAAACAAGCGTAATGGTAGGGTCGGTATCTTTTAGCAAGGTCTGAGTGAACATCTTGCCTGAATTAAGACCTGATGATGGGGTGTGGCCAATTACCTCCTACAATCTTCAATGCCCGAGCTAGTAACGCCCAATTATTCAACTGCAGGGATGCAGACACAGCCCTCCTTATAAACAATCTATACAGACAACAATTAAAACATTGGGGACATACATAAATGCATGTTATGAAGACTGGCATCTTCACAGGATGCTATAGTCTATGTAGGGCTTCAATTGGGAAGGAGTTCCATATGGTAATTGACCACCCTGTGTAATATGTTATATATTTAATTGATCAAATTGTATAAGGCTTGGATTGGGCAGTAACACAGATAATAGGGGTTCCACAATATACATCTGAAGTCGGAAGTTTACATACACTTAGGTTGGAGTCATTAAAACTAATTTTTCAATCACTCCACAAATTTCTTGTTAACAAACTATAGTTTTGGCAAGTCAGTTAGGACATCTACTTTGTGCATGACACAAGTKATTTTTCCAACAATTGTTTACAGACAGATTATTTCACTTATAATTCACTGTCTCACAATTCCAGTGAGTCAGAAGTTTACATACACTATGCCTTTAAACAGGCTGTGCCTTTAAACATTTGAAAATTCCAGAAAATTATGCAATGACTTTAGAAGCTTCTGATAGGCAAATTGATATAATTTGAGTCAATTGGAGGTGTAGCTGTGGATGTATTTCAAGGCCTAACTTCGAACTCAGTGCCTCTTCGCTTGACATCATGGGAAAATCAAAAGAAATCAGCCAAGACCTCAGAAAAATAATTGGAGAACACCACAAGTGTGGTTCATCCTTGGGAGCAATTTCAAAATGCCTGAAGGTACCACGTTCATCTGTACAAACAATAGTACGCAAGTAAAAACACCATGGGACCACACAGCTGTCATACCGCTCAGGAAGGAGACGCTRTCTGTCTCCTAGTGATGAACATACTTTGGTGCGAAAAGTGCAAATCAATCCCAAAACAACAGCAAAGGACCTTGTGAAGATGCTGGAGGAAACAGGTACAAAGTATCTACATCCACAATAAAACGACTCCTATGTTGACATAACCTGAAAGGCCGCTCAGCAAGGAAGAAGCCACTGCTCCAAAACCGCCACAAAAAATCCAGACTACGGTTTGCAACTGCACATGGGGACAAAGATCGTACTTTTTGGAGAAATGTCCTCTGGTCTGATGAAACAAAAATAGAACTGTTTGGCAATAATGACCATTATGTTTGGAGGAAAAAGGGGGAGGCTTGCAAGCCGAAGTACACCACCCCAACCGTGAAGCACGGGGGTGGCAGCATCATGTTGTGGGGGTGCTTTGCTGCAGGAGGGACTGGTGCACTTCACAGAATAGATGGCATCATGAGGTAGGAAAATTATGTGGATATATTGAAGCAACATCTCAAGACATCAGTCATGAACTTAAAGCTTGGTTGCAAATGGGTCTTCCAAATGAACAATGACCCCAAGCATACTTCCAAAGTTGTGGCAAAATGGCTTAAGGACAACAAAGTCAAGGTATTGGAGTGGCCATCACAAATCCCTGACCTCAATCCTATAGACAATTTGTGGGCAGAACTGAAAAGTGTGTGTGAGCAAGGAGGCCGACAAACCTGATTCGGTTACACCCTGTTTTGTCAGGWGGAATGMGCCAACATTCACCCAACTTATTGTGGGAAGCTTGTGGAAGTCTACCCGAAATGTTTGACCCAAGTTAAGCWATTTAAAGGCAATGCTACCAAATACTAATTGAGTGTACGCAAAAATCMGACCCACTGGGAATGTGATGAAAGAAATCATTCTCTCTACGATTATTCTGACATTTAACATTCTTAAAATAAAGTGATGATCCTAAGACAGGGAATTTGTACTAGGATTAAATGTCAGGAATTGTGAAAAACTAGGTTTAAATGTATTTGGTTAAGGTGCATGTAAACTTCCGACTTCAACTGTAAATCTCTAGCTACATAAACTTATGAGCCCAGCTTCCACTAKACCTATAGTTTTCCAGTATGTCCCCTTATTGATTATGTTGTTGCTTCCTGGAATTGAGCAGGAAAGAGCTTTGCCAGTTTATTAAAAACACCTTAGTCCTAAACAAGGTCAGCCCAGAGGCCTTCTCTTTTTGGTTTGTGTCCACCAGAAACAAGGTCACACAGGGTCATTTATAGCCCCAGGCTTCATCATCTCTTGCATTCCTCTCACCTATCACCCCACACCCCCATCCCTCTATCCATCCATTATACCCCCATGGSGTGGTGGTAGACAGTGGGGAGTGGACACTGACCTTCTGCCATCCCTCCATCTCTCCATCCCTAGCCCCCAAGACTCATCATGCCCCCTCTTCTTAATCCCTCCTCTCACCTATCTAACAMCCCCCCCATCCCTCTTTTCCTCCTTCCTATCACTTAAGGGTGGAAGAGGTGGAGGCGAACAGTGGAGAGTGGACACTGACCTTCCACCGTGACGTTGTCCACAGATAGCTGGAAGTTCTTTCCTCGGCGCACCACTTTCACCATGTGCCACTCGTTGTCGTTGAGCTTCTGGCCAGCGAAGAGCGTTTCAGGTCCTTTACCTGGAGGGGAAGAGCTATGGTCACCTACCGAGAAAGGATGTTGATTCAGTGTGTATCAGCAACTAAGTCCACAGGGACGATACTATACAGCTAATGGAGAAAACCTGCATGTTTATCCCACGCAAACACACACACACACACACACAGTTTCCATTCAAACAAACACACACACACACACACACACACACACACAGAAAGACAAAGTAGTATCATACAAGAAGGCATACTGTGCCATGTATGTCACTAAGCGCACAAAGGTTATATAAAAAAGAACAATTTTATATAAAAAAAACAGTAGATGGACTCAAACAGACAACTAAACCTCCTAATAATACAGTAACAGCAGGATGCCATCAAAGACAAAGCAAGAGGGTAGCTAGGTGTTACAGTGCTACTTATTGAACAAGCCTTTCATTGTAAAGTAAGGATTCAGCCTACAACTGCCGTGGACAGCCGAGATGAGTGGTAGAACTATTTTATAGCTATCGCCTGTAGGATTTTGTACTAGTGGAGCTGTGTAATTGACGTCTGTATATTAGGACTTTGCCATAGGACTCTTTGCCAGACTGGGTAGAGAAAACGGGGGATTAGACTGCATTGYATCTGCCACTCCTCTCCTCGGTCACTCCCCCCTCTTCTTCTCCTTCGGTCTCGCTTCTACTGGCACGGGAGACGGACTGTTTGACGCGGCAACATATGGCGGTGGGAGAAATGCATATTAAAGACATATTTACMGTAGCGTCTTCTCTCTCACCAACTGAGCCTCGGGGCTATTTATAGTTTTTCCAATGAAACAGACCGATCATATAAAATGTGGCAGGGAACGAGTGAGRGACGGAGTGAAAGAGTATGGGTTTTGATGAAGGCAGCAGAACTGAATCCGTCTGTCATTGAGGTGTATTGTGGCGAGTCGGCACGAATCGCCTTCGGATGAGCAAAGTCATGGTGACGGCTAATTGCGCCGGCGGTAACAGCTGCAGCGAAGTGCTCCGTTTACACATCACATTCAAATGTATCTACTAAAAAGGGCAATACATTGAAAACTAACCAACAGAAAGTGGGAAAATAATTACTGGCTACGCTATACAATAGCACAGCCTAAGAGGCTAAAACAAAAGGCTGTCCCTGACGACGGTTGACTCGCAGTGTGTCACAGTGGCATTCACCGAGGCAAAGAACGGTGATTATGAGGGAAACTAATGGGTCCGTAAACAAAGCCATAACGAGGGAGTCTTCCACTTCACTGCCTGGTGGAACCAGCCCTGAAATAGTACAGTGCCCTGAGGAAGCCAGTCACTTCCATTAACCTTTTACACTCGTATACGGGTTGAAAATGGCAGATTTGGGCACTGATAAGTGCCTAAATTGGAACGCAYTGGCTGTAAAGTAATGATGGTAGAGATCAGGCTCTGCACTTCACAGCTCCGTATGGGTTTTGACTGACAGCTGTTCTGAACTTGAGCACCGTACACAACAAGAAGTTGCCCGCATCCCTCCTGCTACTTGTGTTGTCTGAGTGAGGAAAACGCTGTAAATTGCTGGACTCTATGTATTTCGAAAGACGAGACGTTGAGGATTATAATAAATACCGCTTTGATGTCATACAAGCAAGCCCAGCACCCGTGGATCTAAATGTGCACTTCAAATTTCCATATCATAAAACTCCTGTCATATACAGTGTCAACGTTTATGATCACTATATTTGATGCAGTTACAAGATGACKTGGCGTCGTACCCTGGGTGGTTCTGAACAGGTTGAGCCTATGTTGGTCTATTGTGAAGAAAATTGCAGCAGAACTTGCTCCTGAATGCACGCATGACTCCATTATATGCACACCAAAACGTAAGATCATTGCGTGAACAACAACAGTGACTGTGTGACGGAGGGAGATGCAGGGCTGTGTTCCAAACAAAACTACTACAAGTTCGCTCGCTCTAGTTCCTCAACGGCAAGCTAGGAGAGCTCAAAAAAGCACCTTATAGTTGAAGACTCTTGTAAGTCATAAAAATGCTTTGAAATGACTTGCATACTTTGGAGAGGGGCGTGTCCCCTTGGAGACACTTGTTAGTCCTCTCACTCAAGCCCTTGTAATTGTATTTTTCTTATGTGGCACCTATCCCACATTTTCAGGAATATTCTCATTATGTTACTGAATGTATCCAGACTATTTTCATATTTCGTTAAATAAATGTGTCTAAAAGTACTGTACATGTAAAATGCACATAAACTCAACAGTGTAATGTTTGGATTCAMTCTTGTGTCAAGTCAACTGCTGTGTCCTCAAATGTGGTCTAACAATTTCCCCATAACCTCCACACTGTTCCCTTTCAATTGCTACGGCGCTTAAGCATATGTTTTTTCATATTACTTCAGTAAGAAGCATATCAATGTAGCTCTATCCATATAGGCCAATCCCCACGAGTGTAAAGGGTTAAAMACCTACTGTACGTGCCGAGCAGCAACTGGACCAAGGGCATATTTGCAAGAACAAAACAAGTGGTGGCCGTCCAACAATTTTACTGTTATGTTTTATCCAATATTAGAAATATGTCTGTTGATTTTTGTGAGTGGCGATGCATGGTGGCTGCAGGTGCCTCAGTGGATGATGGAGTGGGGCTTAGTGGCATGGGATTGTCCCCCCCCACCCCCCCCGCAGTTGAGTCTGAAATTATTTGGTTTTGAGGGGGAAAAAGGTCCATAAATTGATAGCGTCACACACACACACACACACACACACACACACACACAACACACAACACACAACACACACACACACACACACCAACACACAACACACACACACAACACCACACACACACACACACAGGAGAACCGTTTTCATATTTAATGTTGTTCCTTCTTCCCTGATTTTTGTCTTGAGCCACACGAAATTGGATCGAGAGACGTTAATCACACAATGTGTGAAGTTAATATGGGCAAAGTCCCCTACTGCAGAGAGAGGGAACGAGAGAGCGCGAGATAGAGGGAAGAGAGAGAGAGAGAGAAGAGAGAGAGAGGAGAGAGAGAGAGAGAGAGAGAGAGAGAGAGAGAGAAAGAGAGAGAGAGGAAAACTAGTTTAAGATAAACTTCTAGAAGGAGAAAGACAGAGAGCTTGCGAACGAGAGAACGGGAGAGAGACAAAGGAAAAATGTAGTTTGATATACAACCAGAGAGCCCTTTCGGAGACTCCAGAGCAGGCAGAATGAATGGAAAATGGTTCCCCCGGGATAGAGTCCATGTGTTATTTATCTGCCACAAGAGGCCATAAAAGAGCAAAGGGGCTAATTCTAAGGAGAAACAGAGGACACATCAGGCCATAACAGCAGTAACAATGAAGGCCTTAGCGTATCTGCTACGCTGGGGGAACATCGAACGAGGTTTGGGGGCAGAAAASAGTGCAATGGGCCATATTATCTTGAAGCTAATACACTGTAACATTACTGTAGCTCACAAGGAGCTAATAGAGTATCCTATGCCCTATTAGCTTGGAGCTAATACACTGTAAAATCATGTAGCGCTAGTACAGCTAGCTAGCAGCTAATGAGCGCTTCAATCCCCATAATGCTAGGGATCTGCCACCTGCTGCTTACCCTACTGACCAYCTAATTGGGCCATATTAGCTAGAAGCTGCTACAGTAGCTAGCTAACTAATAGCTAATGGACACTGCAATCCACATGTCATTGCTTTTGCTCTGCCACCTGCCTCCTGCCTAACTGYCAGGCTGCTTTAATGCTGATGTTTGGCCATCTTCTAATGGCCAGGTAATGAAGATAGTAAACAGGCTAGCGGAGGAGCGCTTGGTGCTAAATGAGGCTGTAAGTCGCTCTAATGCTGCCCTGTCAGCCTCTGTAGAAACAAGGGCCAGGCTAATCATTAATAAGAGCAGCGATATTAAAATGCAATTCATTCTCATTGAGACGCCACTTTCTCTTTTCGCCGTTCTCCCTTTGTCACCGAGATCAATGGGAGAACGTCTCTGATCATATAAACAAAGGATGTCATTCTCTCACTCCTTCTCTCAGTCATRCCCTCTTCTATTATCTCACACTTCGGCACTCTGTCCCCCGTATTGTCTGTCGTCGAGGTAGACAGTGTCAAGTTTGGTGTTTCAGTTGGTAGAGGATCCTCCAGTTTTAGCCGTSTGGTTTAATGTGGATGTCATGGACTGTTTGGAGGACCCATGAGCAGGACGGACGAGATGTGTTACGTTCACCAGCTGTTTCTCAATTAACAATTGTRGATTCATCCATTACCACAGTGCTTCTATGTAAACACCCTTGATTAATGCACGCTAATCGATGAACACGCCCATTCAATCAGTGGCTTTGGATTGCAATGCAGTGCTTCATTCCCACAAGTTAACTCTGGGTCGAGACCGGCTAGGAGAAGTAAAGCTCTCCATTGTTGCCCGACCACAAGAGCTTGGAGAGATGGGTGCATTGTGATCCACATTGGGCCCGATGTCACAGCTTCTCCCCAACACATTTACCCATTCTCCAGCCACAACACTGTTGYCAACAGCGGATCTAAGAGTCTCCACACAGCCCTTCCAGACCCAAAYTCTCATCTCAGTCTCACAAGTTTGACTCGTTTGAGAAACTAGGCCGTCGCGTGGCACTGCCACCTCTACCGTGTAGCAGCGAGTTAACCGTCGGCAGCGCCACATCACTAAGTGGGAGGAATCCTAATGTGGCCGGGAGTCTAATTGGGCCGCAGCAAAGCATTGTGGGCCACCACGGCACGCAAACAGCCAGTCTTCGAGAGAAAGAGGGTTMAGGAGTGATCAGCGCTAGCTGGAGAGGGCAGTGAGACGACAGGGCCACGGCATAAGGGGCAGCGGTGGAGACGTACGCGATAGCTTCACTCGCCCTACCTGGCTCACAAATGCTTCGTGACTCATTGGGGTAAGAGTGAAACTGTTTCCAGGAGGTCATTCAAGCATTTGTCAATGAAAGAGCCAGTCACCAATGGTTGAGGTCAGAAGGGACTGCAGGCGATGTAAGAGTGTTTTAATGAGTCAAGGGWTTGGATGGTGGTGTCTGTGACGATAGGATGATGAGATGTTGCCATTGAAAAAAGTATAACCTTGAAATGTGACTCATCAATTTTTTAAAGGACGACATGAATACATAACGAGTCCTTTTGGTGATCTCAACAAAGTAACCACAGGTCAATTGTCGATCGTCTTTCTTCGGGTCCTTACTACCTTAAACCTCTTTGCGGTTAGCAGAGTATAGCCTATAGTAGCCCATAGGGATTGCCTGACTCAAGAAGGGGACCAAGCAGGAAGTTGACGTAGGTGGAGTCATCGGTACAGCCATGAGTGGCATCGCAGGGAGAGAAAAAAATCACATTGGGCCTGCATGCACTCGAATTAAAATGGCCGTCAGACAAATCCTCCCTCTTTTTCTTTTCGCTCTTTATTCCCTTGTTCTGTCCATTCTCGGCTCAGTAGCCCCCCTCTGAGGAGAAAGGGGGGATGCCGATGCTCAGCACTTCTAAAGGAGAGAGAGAGAGAAGGGGGGGAGAGAGAGAGAGAGATACTGGATTTTCAGCACAGTGTTGAAAATGACTACTAATATCTGCTGACAGGGGGTGGTCCTTAGAGCCAGGGCACGGGGAGGAATCAAACGAGAGAGGAGGACAGGAGAGAGGGAAGAAGGGAGGAGAAAGACTAGCTAACGCAACATCTATAGGCGTCTGCTTACCGAGATAAGACAGATGGCGTGGTCAAAATGGAGAGGAGTGTGTGTGTGTGGTACTTTAAATGGATCCGTTTCTATTTGCGTTCATGACTACCATAACACATAGAAGGTAATGGGTCCAAGGCAGTTCACTGCAATYTRCCGTGRYGCTTAGTCGGTAGCYCATGGCTCTTGCAACGCCAAGGTTGTGGGTTCGATTCCCACGGAGGACCAGTATGAAAAAAKCAAATTGYTACATAAATGTATGCACTCACTACTGTAAATTGCTCTGGATAAGAGTGTCTGATAAATGACTAAAATGTAMCTCTCTGCAAATAATACTGCACATGCACAATTTTCTTCCCTACGTAAACACCTTGCAAGGTCAGAGCATGACAGAAAACTAAGTGCAGTGTCCAGACGGTACACTGAGTGTAGTGGAAGTATGAAGACCACACATCAGACTGGYGTTGACAGGAAGCAGCCTGTCAATGGAATTATGGTTGTCCCTTCAATACTGTGTCTGTATACTGTAGGTGTGCACTGTACTTCAGTTTGACACTGGGTGTGTGTCTGCATGGGTTGTTGTGGGTGGCGTGCATGTCTGAGTGCCAGTCTGCTGGCTGACAAGGTGACACAGGCTGTGCCCTAAAAAATACCCTCTGTGACATTATGCAGTCTCATACTGGGTACAGAGGCACTGAGTGGGACAGAGAAAAAAATGAAGAGCAAGATAGATCGAGAGAAAGCAAGCAAGCAAGCTAGTAATTGAGTGGGGAGAGAGGTGGGTAGACGGGGGGGGGGGGATCTCAATTGCATACACCTCGCGTCCTCTTTCCGCTCTCCTCGCCTTTTTCTTAAAACCCCATTGGAGAGGGTCAGAGGGGACAGACCTCTGGCTTTCTCACCCGATGGGTTTTGGGAAAGAGGCGAGGAGAGAGGACGTGAGAAGTATGCAATTGAGAATCTCCCAGGGAGTGAGAGAGATAGAGGGAGATAATTGAAGGCCTCTAAAGAGTAAGGTAAAGAGAGAGAGAGAGAGAGAGAGAGAGAAGCGAGGCCCTGCTGAATGTATAATGCAGGAGGAGGTTATCAGGTCTCTGGCACAGGGAGGGAGACCCAGTCAGAGATGGCGATTCAGCAATATGGCTTCCCCTACAGATGGCTCTACGCCCAGGATGTCGCATGAGAAAACACTCCACAGGGAAGCTGTGTGTGTGTGTGGGAGGAGGTGTTTGTATGTGTGTTTCTGGAAGCGTGTGTCTGATGTTTCTGTGTGTGTGTGCAATGTGTTACATGAGTGTTTCTGCAAGTGTCGTGTGTGTATGTGTGTGAAGCGTGAAGCCACCAGTCTTTTCTCGCCATCCCTGTGCCCCCTTTGTCCTCTCCCATCTGTCATCTGGCATCCTCCCCTTCTGTTGTTTGTGAAGAGAGGAGTACCATCCCTCCATCCCCCTCAACAATTCCCATCACTCTCTCCTTACCCTCACATGGTCATCCTGAGCAGTGCCAGCTTTTCTATTCCTCCCCGCCTCTAATCTATTCCTGGCAATCTCCTGATCTCTCTATCACCAACCCCCCCCCCCCCCCCCCCCGACCCTCATGCAAGCCTCTCCAATAATTTAATGCACTGTTTATGCTCATGATTGCACCCCAGTATTTTGGCTTGGACACTGGAACTTGTGTTGTATTCTGCCTCTCTCGGCCTTTCTATAAATACTAGAGCCACATTCCATCAATTTATTCAGCGTAGCCCCTTGATATAGTCCATCTATGATCATGATGTTTGATCAGTGTATACATTGTTTAGACTGCAATAGCTTCGGACACTTGCCACGCCACCTCATGCCGCCCAGTCTGATGCCCAGTCTCATGTTCCTATGATTCTCTGGCTCTGCCCCCCCTCTGAGGGTTTGCCGTGCCAGCCTGCTATGCAGCAGATGGGTTCGTTCAGGTTGGAATCACACCAGCTGACACAGCGGGCGTAGCACGTCAACTCGGGGCGTGGGCAGGGCGTGGGCAGTACGTGGGCGTGGGCAGGGCGTYGCCAGGGTGTGGGCTGGGCAGGGCGTGTGCAGGGCGTGGCCAGGGTGTGGGCTGGGCAGGGCGTGGGCAGGGCGTGTACAGGGCGTGGCCAGGGCGTGGGCAAAGCATGTTATGGTACCACAAGCTACCACCATATGGGCATCAAAGTCATGGGCTATATTAAAATGGTATGTAGTGTGTGATGCACGATACCCACATACACAGAGGGTAAATATAGATGCAACTAACATGCATGCACTCACAAACACACACACAAGGACACACACGCACATACACTCTCTCTCTCTCTCTCTCTCTATCTCTCCTTCCCTGTGTCCAGCCCTGGCTGGGTGATCATGGCCAATGTTGTCATAGGTTAAATGGCTGTTATTTCCACAACAACCTTCACAGTTGATTACTCGTCCCCTGTTCAAACAGCAGGAGGACAGGCCGGCACACTGGAGCCCTGCTGGACCGAACACACCACACTGGTGTCTGTTAAACCAGGCCCATTGCACCAGCCTCAGTGATAACAGCTAACATCGCACAGTTATCGGTGCATTCAAATGTATCTATGAGAAGCTAGTTTCTGGAGTAAATGCCGCACTGAACGAGGCAGTCTACAGTGAGAGAGGGGTGAGAGAGAAAGACACAGGATGCAAGAGAGACAGACTTTTGACAGCCTTCGTCTTTTTTTGTACTTAACCAAATCAACGTTTATTTGTCACGTTCGCCGAATACAACAGTGAAATGCTTACTTACAAGCCCTAACCAACAGTGCAGTTTTTAAGTAAAAAATAGGTATTAGGTCAACAATAGAGAAGTAAAGAAATACTTTTTTAAAGAGTAAAATGACAGTGAAAATAACAGTAGCGAAGCTTTATACAGGAGCTACCGGTACAGAGTTATTAGGTACAAATATGCGAACCAACATTGTATTCCTAATGTCAATCGATTCCCTATATCAAAAGCCAATAAATATATACAAAAAATCCAAACACATTTGAATGTTATGCCGTATATGCTAGCTCGACAAATACAGTACTTTCGCAAAGTATTCAAACCCCTTGACTTTTTCTACATTTTGTTACGTTACAGCCTTATTCTAAAATGYYGTAAATGTATGTTTTTCCTCATCTATCTACACGCAGTACTCCGTAATGACAAAGRGACCTGATGGTCACTCTGACAGAGCTCCAGAGTTCCTCTGTGGAAAGGGGAYAACCTTCCAGAAGGACAACCCTCTCTGCAGCACTTCACCAATCAGTCCTTTATGGTAGAGTGGCCAGACGGAAGCCACTCCTCAGTAAAAGACACATGACAGCCCACTTGGAGTTTGCAAAAATTCACCTAAAGGACTCTCAGAAATAAGATTCTCTGAAACCAAGATTGAACTCTTTGGCCTGAATGCCAAGCGTCACGTCTGGAGGACACCTGGCACCATCCCTATGGTGAAGCATGGTGGTGGAAGCATCATGCTGTGGGGATGTTTTTCAGTGGCAGGGGCTGGGAGACTAGTCAGGATCGAGGGAAAGATGACTGGAGCAAAGTAGAGAGAAAGCCTTGATGAAAACCTGCTCCAGAGCACTCAGGACCTCAAACTGGGGCGAAGGTTCACCTTCTAACAGAACAATGACCCTAAGCCAAGACAACGCAGGTGGCTTCAGGACAAGTCTCTGAATGTCCTTGAGTGGCKCAGCCAGAGCCCGGACTTGAACCTGATCGAACATCTCTGGAGAAACCTGAAAYTAGCTGTGCTGCAACGCTCCCCATCCAACCTGACAGCGCTTGAGAGGATCTGCAGAGAAGAATGGGAGAAACTCCCCAAATACAGGTGTTCCAAGCTTGTAACGTCATACCCASGAAGACTCGAGGCTGTAATCGCTGCCAAAGGTGCTTCAACAAAGTACTGAGTAAAGGGTCTGAATAATTACGTAACTGTGATATTTCCATTTAGATTTTTTTTATACTTTTGCAGATATTTCTAAAAACCTTTTTTGTCATTATGGGGTATCGTGTGTAAATGTACGAGTTTTTATTTTAAAGTTTTTTATTTTTAGAATAAGGCTGTAACGTAACAAAATGTGGAACAAGTCAAGGGGTCTGAATACTTACCGAACGCACTGTATAGGACATTATTCTTCTACAGATCATTCTCCTACGGATCATTCTCCTACGGATCATTCTCCTACGGATCATTCTRCTACAGTTATAATMCTTCTTCTACAGCAGTTAAACACTTTTCCCGAAATACAAATCTTTTCCATTGAAACCCGAACAGACACAGTATACATTTGCTCCAGCAAACCCTCTGGACAAAACCTATATTTATACCTAATAGCTCAAACGACTCCATGCATACTGTAGCCATTTCTTATGTACGGGCCTTAAATGTAATTCATGGAGGTAGCAGGGCTATGCAAATAATAGCTTATTTAAAAGACCCAGGGGTACATTTTCAGGATTCACAACCACAAACTGTATTATTAACCTAACTCATTGACTTTCAGATTGTGTAGTGTCTTTGTTCAAAATGGAGCCCTGCACCATTTAAACCAGAAATAATTGCTGGGCAAAGCTGTGCGGGATACCGTGCTGTACTTGTACATYAGCCCTCTTCCCATAACTATAATGCTAGCCATACAGTGTATAACTATTTAATAGGGCCCATATGGTTTTGTAGTGAATAATCAACATTTTATGTATTTGTTTTATCATCTGGTGAATAACATGGTTTAAGAGGAGTGGAGGGTGATTGGGATTCTACGATATACGACGGACAGACGTGGAACCCATCTGGGCATGTCTCTCTCCATGTTTCAGTCATACAGCATTAGAAGGCAGTTGTGTAAGAATATGCTGCTTTAAGGGTTAAAGTGATTTCTGTAGCGTGATAGAGAGTTGCTTTACTTTGCTTGACTCTGCTTTTCCCCCAGAGATAAGGATCAGGCTGTCTTTGACGTTGATCGTATTTGTCTCCTTATCCTGTGATATCATATTTACTATCTGGAGCACTCAGATGAGTGCAGGGCCTATCTTAGATCTAATGAAGTGTGTTTGTGTGTGTGTGTGTGTGTGTGTGTGTGTGTGTGTGTGTGTGTGTGTGTGTGTGTGTGTGTGTGTGTGTGTGTGCTGTCTCTTATACACATCTAGATGTGTATAAGAGACAGGTGTGTGTGTGTGTGTGTGTGTGTGTCTTGTGCAGCCAGATTTAATGGCTCCTGTCTGCTAACAGCGAGCGCGACCACCGAGATGAAAGACGCGACGAGCAGCGGATAGTGGTGATATAAACACAAGCAGGCAGCCAAATCAAGATCCTCTCTCGCTCGGTTCGCCCTCTCTCAATTTCTTTCTCTCCATTCCCCCTTCTCTCTACCTCTCTACTCTCACTCTTCATTACCCCTCTCTCTCCTCTCCCCCCCTCCCTCGCCTCATCCTCAGTATTTTCATTTTGAAAACAGAGAAGGGCCATGTTCAGTTGACAAACGTTGTCGAATGTTGCAGATCGAATTGGCACGAATAGAGCCAATGTGGTTCCTTATTCTACATGTCAGAGAGTCATGTTTGTCCTACATAGTCTGTTTCTATATCTGAACGTCCCAAAATGTGATGCCCGCTGAACGGGCCCCAGATCTCCCTCTCTCTTCCTCCCTCTCTTGTTTATTTCCATATTGAAAACAATAGCAGACCTCCTTTTTAATCCTCTCTCTCTCTCTCTCTCTCTCTCTCTCTCTCTTGGGAAAGTAGGTTAGGCTTGCAGTCAGTCGAGGACACTGTCGCATCCTGCCACCACAGCGAAACACTCCCGGCAGCCGCGTCCAAAACACGGCTTGATTAGCCGCATTGGCGAGGGAGGATACAGAGGAGTGAAGGGGACGGGTGGGGCGGCCACACAGGGTATGACCCCCAGCCATGATTATCCATGGCCCGCCTTAGTGACCCTATGCGCCAATTACCGTGAAAAGGGAGAGAGGAGGGCCGGGGGGCTGACATGAGACTGTTCTCCTCTCCTTCTCCACCCTCACTGTATGGTGTGTGGTGCCTGTTAGAATGCACAATGAGATAAAAGCTGTCGATATCTAGCCCAGCATTGAAGAGGGCAGACGARGGGGGGAGGCAAAAAATGACAGTCATGATGAAGAGTGATTGATCGTAAATGGCGAAAAAGGTGAGAAATGTATCTCTCCTCTTTCTTCCCCTCTCACCTCATCTCTTCATCGTTCTCGCTCTCGTGCCATTTACGTCTCTCTTTCCCTCTCCAGGAAGGTTCCTGGTGGATTGAGTTGATTTGGACCGCATCTCCCAGCATGCAGCAGCAGCAGCGTTGCCCTGGGAGACCCCATCATTCTGCTGAGGGAGTGTGAACCCAGACAATGTGCTGTTGCTCCTCTCATTTCACCTCCCATAACAAGCCCAGATATAACCTGTCTCTCTGTCAGCCTATTTGGTTGAAAGGGCTGCCATCTCACCATGCAGGTTGAGATGAGGGGTATATCTCAATAGTGTAAAGGGGTTTCCTTTACTTCTGTCTCACCATATGGGATGAGTACTAATAGAAAAAGGGGTGCATCTCAATAGTATAAAGTGGCTTCACCATGATCACTGATCTGGCATGGCCTAAAAGCCTATGAAATCCTTTCACTTGTTTGTGTTCAAAGTATACAAGGAAAGGAAGCCATGGATGASTATTGAGACAAACCCCAAGGAGATGGTTGCTGTAATACCAAGCCATTAGGTTAGTCAAAGACGGTAGTAGGTGGGGACAGGTAAATCATCTTCTGTGGCCCATGCAGGACTAGTGGGCAGGGTGCCCCGTTGCCATAAGTCAAGGGGAGAGAGGTAAATGGAGGGAGAGATAGTCCACGGGCATCGTGCCACCCTCCTTAAATCTCCCAAACGGCTTGTTTCACCACCYCCACTTTTCACATTCTCTCTGTATGTAACCCACTCTCGCCCTTTCTTCTGTTGTCGTTTGTCTGTCTGGGTCCTCATCCCTCGTTCTGTATCTCTCTCCGAGTGACTGTTAGCCTTTTTATGTCTCCTCTCTGCCACCCCGCCTCCCCTTCCTTTTCACCTCCTAACCTTATCTCTCTGTTGCTCTCTGTTTTGGGTGAATAGTGTGAGGTAATGGGTCTGACAGAGACACAGTAGAGGAACATTTCCAGACAGGAAGAACACTGAGGCGGGTACACAAGGTACAAAAACAAAAAATAGGTCACAGTCAGTCTTCTGGTCTTCTGCGCCATTCTACAGACTGGCCCCCTTTAAGACTTGGTTTTGACTCTACACATTACCCTTTACTTATGGGCAACTGGGCATAACATCCATTTTGACACTTTGAATAATTGTCACTTCACTGAAGACTAGTTTTCCCTTACTACTGGAGGAGCTTCGAAAAGGGCATTTTGAAAAAGTTGCATTCGGCAGGTTTCCATTTACCCAGGTTTATTCGACAAAAGCAATGTCGCAAAAAAGAAATATGCGATGTGTATTGGAAACGGCAGATATAGGAAACATTTTCTGACCATCGACAACATTTTTTATCCATTCGACAGGGGTGGATATTTATTTTGTCAAATTTTGGAAACAGTTTGGGAATACATTATGATTGTGGAATCATTTTTGTCATGAAACTATAAAGGTCCACTCCACATTTAATTCTAAATACCTATTGCTTGCTAAATATATTTTTTTCAACTGTTAAAAATGTTTCTTTGCAGGACAAGGATTGCCTGAATTGCTTCGCCTTGCTTTTCTGGTTGACTGGCAAGTTTCACCATCCAATTATTTCCGATCTACATGAGTTTCACCATGGKACGMACATGAGAATTATTAGAATATGGCAAATATTTGTCAATTATTGCATTCTATCCATGCTGGCTTTTACGGGCTACCTACTGTAAGACATGAAACAGATAGGTGGCTGTCGCCAATGTATTAATACGCAATTTGCCTAAATGGGTCATGGAAACACTTCAAACACTACATTTTTATTGGACAGTATAGGTTTTTAAGAAAAAAAGTGTTTTAGGTGTGACGTCATTATGTCCAGCTGTTTTGATAGACACAATATAGTTAAATGGAAATGCACCCTAGCAGGCAATTATCYCATTTATTTTCTACTAAATGTCGACAACAAGTAAAGTTAATGGAAACATAGCTAGTGATAGCCTTGCCTCACAAAACACTCTCAAACTGCTATTTTTATTAAAGTGATATAAATCTACAAAACATCTAGGAACAGATGATATCAACAGCTCACAAGAATGTCTCTGTTAAAGCCAGACATCTCCATAAGGAAGGCGTTTGCCTCGGCTGCACAACACACTGATGTGTGACTAGTGCCTCGGCACAAAATGGCTGCCATGTATCACCTAGGCACATGTAGGAACGTTTCATTAGTGCATAGGGTGATTCACTGCCCAAATACCACCTAACACTAAGAAACTGAATGTAAGCGGCAGTGTAGAAGCAATTCATAGATCTGCTTTTCAATGGCAGGGAATAGCAATATCAGAAACTTTATATGCAAGTCGTCAAAATAAAAAGGAGAAAAGTGACATTGAAGTCATCCCGATTGCAAAAGCTACTATAAAGATGGCTATAACGCAAACATGCAAGCAAGCACGTACACTCACACACACCGATGTGCGCACGCAGACACACACACACACACACACATCCACAGCATACCCAAGCTCATTCCATTTCAGCTCTAGTTAGGAAAATGCTCTGATTATGTATTCCTTTGAAGTTTACGCTTCAAAGCACTACTTTATTAGGTCATTTCTGTTTAACATTTTAAGAGGCATTTGGTTCATTTCATATTTAAACATGCAGGGAGCGGAAAATGTGCGAAAAAATGAAATGAGAAGACTATGAGGACACACTGATATTTGCAAACATCTTCAAAACATGTCCTACTAATGTTTTTGACATGTTATAGCTCAGGTCCCGACAGTAGCACAGCGCACCCACCTTATGACGTGTCTCTCTGTACATTGTATATCTAGGAGAACGGTACAGAAGTCTACAGTAAAAATCCAACATACGTTGTTGGTATTATTGTTGGTGTTATGTTCATTTCATAAAGAGCGCGTCTGATTGCAACGGGTGCAAAAACAAAGGCAACAGTCCTAATAACAGCCATCATTTTCTACAGTAGGCTGCTTGCAATGAGTTTGGCCCTGAAGAGAGTTTAGAGAAGATGAGGACATTGAATTAAGCTCAGACCGTCACTCAAGCGTTAAATTGCCTTAAAAGAGAACTGAATTTCATCAGAGCATTGGGTGAAATAAAACTATTATGCGTGCCAATGTCAATACATGTCTAAACTTCAAATGAACTGTACTGTAGTGTGGACTACTACCATAACAGCCAATCATTAAATACTTCCACATGCACATCTCTATGACTTTAAATGCCTCCCTTTGTACTGCTACATGCCTATATAAGAATACATAACTTAGTTGAAGTCGGAAGTTTACATACACCTTAGCCTAATACATTTAAACTCAGTTCTTCACAATTCCTGACATTTTATCCTAGTAAAAAGTCCCTGTCTAGGATCACCACTTTATTTTAAGAATGTGAAATGTCGAAATGATAGTAGAGAGAATGATTTATTTCAGCTTTTATTTCTTTCATCACATTCCCAGTGGGTCAGAAGTTTACATACACTCAATTAGTATTTGGTAGCATTGCCTTTAAATTGTTTAACTTGGGTCAAACGTTTCGGGTAGCTTTCCACACTAAGTTGGGTGAATTTTGGCCCATTCCTCCTGACAGAGTGGGTGAACTGAGTCAGGCTTGTCGGCCTCCTTGCTCGCACACGCTTTTTCAGTTCTGCCCACAAATTTCTACAGGTTTGAGGTCAGGGCTTTGTGATGGCCACTCCAATACCTGGACTTTTTGTCCTTAAGCCATTTGCCACAACTTTGGAAGTATGCTTTGGGTCATTGTCCATTTGGAAGACCCATTTGCGACCAAGCTTTAACTTCCTGACTGATGTCTTGAGATGTTGCTTCAATATACCCACATCATTTTCCTACCCATGATGCCATCTATTCTGTGAAGTGCACCAGTCCCTCCTGCAGCAAAGCACCCCCACAACATGATGCTTCAACGCCCGTGTTTCACGGTTGGATGGTGTTCTCGCGTAACATAACGATGGTCATTATGGCCAAAAAGTTATATTTTTGTTTCATCAGACCGGAGAAACATTTCTTCAAAAAGTATGATCTTTGTGCCCATGTGCAGTTGTAAACCGTTGTAAACCGTAGCTTTTGATGGCCTTTGGAGCAGTGGCTTCTTCCTTGCTGAGCGGCATTTCAGGATATGTCAATATAGGACAAATTTTTCTGTGGATATAGATATTGTGTACCTGTTTCCTCCAGCATCTTCACAAGGTCCTTTGCTGTGTCTGGGATTGATTTGCACTTTTCGCACCAAAGTACATTAATCTCTAGGAGACAGAACTCGTTTCCTTCCTGAGCGATATGGTGGCTGCCTGGTCCCATGGTGTTTATACTTGCATACTATTGTTTGTACAGATGAACGTGGTACCTTCAGGCATTTGTAAATTGCTCACAAGGATGAACCAGACTGTGGAGGTCTACAATTTGTTTTCTGAGGTCTTGGCTGATTTCTTTTTGATTTTCCCATGATGTCAACCAACTGAGTTTGAAGCTAGGCCTTGAAATACATCCACAGGTACACCTCCAATTGACTCAAATGATGTCAATTAGCCTATCAGAATCTTCTAAAGCCATGACATAATTTTCTGGAATTTTCCAAGCTGTTTAAAGGCACAAGTCAACTTAATGTATGTAAACGTCTGACCCACTGGAATTGTGATACAGTGAATTATAAGTGAAATAATCTGTCTGTAAACAATTGTTGGAAAAATTACTTGTGTCATGCACAAAGTAGATGTCCTAACCGACTTGCCAAAACTATAGTTCGTTAACAGTAAATTTGTGGAGTGGTTGAAAAATMAGTTTTAATGACTCCAACCTAAGTGTATGTAAACTTCCAACTTCTACTGTATACATGCCAATAAAAATGAATACTGTTTTTATACRAATAACTGTACTTAACAAAAATATAAATGCAAAATGCAACAATATTAAAGATTTTACAGAGTTATAGTTCATAAAAGGAAAACAGTCAATTGAAATAAATGAATTTGCCTCTAATCTATTGATTTCACATGACTGAGAATACAGATACGCATCTGTTGGTCACAGATACCTTAAAAAAAAGTAGGCGCATGGATTGGCAAAGTTGTCAGTATCTGGTGTGACCACCATTTGCCTCATGCAGCGCAACACATCTCCTTCGCATTGAGTTGATCAGGCTGTTGATTGTGGCTTGGGAATGCTGTTCCACTCCTTTTTAATGGCTGTGCGAAGTCATTGGATATTGGGAACTGGAACACGCTGTCGTACATGTCGATCCAGAGCATCCTAAACATGCTCAATGGGTGACATATCTGGTGAGTATGTCGGCCATGYAAGAACTGGGACATTTTTAGCTTCCAGGAATTGGGTACAGATCCTTGCGACACAGGGCCATGCATRATCATGCTGAAACATGGGGTGTGGTGGTGGTTGAATGGAACGACAATCGGCCTCAGGATCTCGTCACGGTATCTCRGTGCATTCGAATTGCCATCGATAAAATGCAATTGTGTTCATTGTCTGCGCCTTATGCCTGCCCCTACCATAACCCCACCGCCACCATGGGGCACRCTGTTCACAACGTTGACATCAGCAAACCGCTCGCCCACACAACGCCATACACGTGGTCTGCGGTTGTGAGGCCGTTGATTAACATTCAGTTCCCTGGCAACAGCTCTGGTCGACATTCCTGCAGTCAGCATGCCAATTGCACATTCTCTCAAAACTTGAGAGTGTTTCAACTGTTCTGTCTGCGGCTATGGAACCCTGACCTGTTCACCGGATGTGCTACCTTACCCAGACCTGCTGTTTTCAACTCTCTAGAGACAGCAGGATCGGTAGAGATACTCTGAATGATCGGCTATGAAAAGCCAACTGACATTWACTCCTGAGGTGCTCACCTGTTGCACCRTTGACAACCACTGTGATTATTATTATTTGACCCTGCTGGTCATCTATGAACATTTGAACATCTTGGCCATGTTCTGTTAGAATCTCCATCCGACACAGCCAGAAGAGGACTGGCCACCTATCATAGCCTGGTCCCTCTCTAGGTTTCTTCCTAGGTTCTGGCCTTTCTAGGGAGTTTTTCCTAGCCACTGTGCTTCTACACCTGCATTGCTTGCTGTTTGGGGTTTTAGGCTGGGTTTCCGTACAGCACTTTGTGATATCAGCTGATGTAAGAAGGGCTTTATAAATACATTTGATTGATTGATTGAGACATCTGTGGCATTGTGTTGCGTGACAAAACGGCCCATTTTAGAGTGGCCTTTTATTGTCTCCAGCACAGTATGCACCTGTGTAATGATCTCGCTGTTTAATCGGCTTCTTGATAAGCCACACCTGTCAAGTGAATGGCAAAGGAGAAATGCTCACTAACAGGGATGTAAACAAATTTGTGTACAACATTTTTGAGAAGTAACATTTTATTTCAGCTTATGAAACATGGGATCAACACWTTACATGTTGCATTTATATTCTTGTTTAGTGTACACGCCTATACCTATTCAGCCTAGATTGTATACAATGCTTGTTTTTCAATACCCATGCTAGTATCTGTTCCTCCATCACCGTGCTATGACGCTGACGCCCTCTGTGTGATACTGTGTGATATAAGGGAGTGCGGAGTCATGACTCAGAGCACAGCGCAGGGCAACACACACGCACTGACAGATACAGAGCCTATAAGTTCCTGTGCCCTTGTGTGTGTCTACGTATGTGTGTGRGCGCGTGTAAACGTCTCTCTTCAGTGTGTGTATATGTGCGTATGTGCCTATGCTCTACAGTGAATGTGTGTTTGTGTGTAGAATTTTGTGTGTGTGTGTGTGTGTGTGCAGGTGGACAGACCAAAGGGCGTGACATTTACAGAGGGGTCTTGAGAGCGCCACATTGCTCGCCATGTGTCAGAATACATGTCATCCCAGAGTGCTGTAAGGTGGTGAAATATCACCCTCCGTACTGATACAGCAGTTTAACCTCTGACCTAACCTGGCTGGCCGACAGGCTAACTCTCATTCACCTCCTATAAAAACACACTAAGGCTGCGTTTAAAAAATGGCCATTTTCTTTTGCCACTAATTGGTCTTTTAACCAATTAGATCAGATATTTTGCCTATAATTGGGTAAAAMATCATAATTGGGCTGCCTGTGTAAACGCAGCTTCAGTGTGTTACCAGATATGACTAAGGGGTAGAATGACCACAATTCACATAGGGAGCAATTGGCACATACTGTACTGCCTCRGTCCAAAATGGCACCCTATTTCATTCAGTGCTCTGGTCAAAAGTAGTYCAGCATAGGGAATATGGGTGCTATTTGGGACGCAGCGGGTTACAGGACATGACTAAGGGCAGAATTTGATTCACATAAGGAGTAATTGGCATACAGGCTATATGATTAGAACACGTGACATATAGCAGAAATATGATTGAATCTGAGGTAAGTAGAATGAGTTGAGCTTCCATGGGCTGATCAACTTCTTTCGACATCTTAGGGAAATATAACCTGGATAGTTATTTCTGTATTCTATGAAATTACTGTACTACCATTCCTCTGCAGAACTCTTTCCAAAAACATCATTCACCATAAATAAGCCATTCCCTTATTTATTGAGACGGCTGTGTGTGTGTGTGTGTGTGTGTTGTGCCCTCTGCTGGAATAGAACTAACACTTCTTCTAAATCCTCTTTCAGAGCTACGGTCTACTTTGTGTGTTATGGTGACATCTAGTGGTGGGTTGGTTGCATGTCGTGTTCAAACCCGAGCGGGGGTGATTTCAATGTGCGTCACGCCAGCAGCAATAGAGTGAATGACACTATTCATCATTTCCTGACTCTGCCAGTATGCTTGTAGAGATGGCATGAATATAGTTATGCTCTGCGTATGTGGAATGATTGTAGCACATGAAAAAATACAGATACTTTTAAAAAAGGAATACATTTGTGCACTCAATGACAGGCAGACGCGCACAACAAACGCACCAAGCAGGTTTCTCCTTTGACATAGTTAGGGCTGCACTTACCTCGTCTGTTGACATTAAAGAGTGACAGTTTGCTGTCGTTCTCTCAGCCTGCGCTGAAATGCATTCGTTTGTCCTCATAAATGTGCCTGTGTGTTCTAGAGGGCTGTGCCCTCAAAATGGAGGTTACCATAGATCTCAGTCCTCTGGGCCCACCAGTCGTTCAACATGATGTATACTAACACCAGCACACCTAAAACAAATAAACTCCTCGASATGCCCCTGTTCATTTGAATCAGGTGTGCCGGCGTTAGTATACACCAAATATGTAAAAGGAGGACTGGGTTGGCAAGGGCTACCACAGACTGTCTGAACACAATGGCTGTGTCTGAATTGGCACCCTATTCACCATATTCACCACTAGCTAGCCCTATGGGCCCTGGTCAAATGCAGTGCACTATAGGATGCCATTTTGGACGCATCCCATTGTCCCCAATACAGGGGAGCTTCACCTGCGTGTTCAGTCAGCTTTGGGTGAGAACTAACACCTGTACAGTCATACGAACCCTCAATAGTAGGGGTTGAATTCACCGGTGTTGGAGTATGTGAGCAGAGAAAGTGACATGCTGTTGAGTGGAAATGGAAAGGATAGAGATATGCCTACAAAAGCTATTACTGAAATGAGTAGCAGGGAATAGAATGAAACTAACAGTCAAAAGGACAACAACGGGAGAACTAATTGAAAGAAGGAAATGGGAGAGGGGATTGATAAGAAAAATGCATCACGGAATGGAAAAGGAAAATCCTAGTGTAGTCTCGGATGCGGAATAAACAGGACTGAATGATAAGACAGAGAATTGATTAAAAACCCAAAATGATCAAAGAGAGATAGCTAATAGAGAGACATAGTAATAGAGTGATCACTTGTATGACGTAAGGAGAACGGCAGCATTTATGAGGGACACATTACACAGAGGACAGTGTCACAATCAGTAGAACAGTGATATAGTCTTAAAAATGCATATAAACCACTTACTGAGGTTACAGTCTATCCTGATACAATCTGGCGGGAGAGAGAGCGAGATGGTGAGGTCAAATCAAATAAAGAGAGAGGAGAGAAAGGAGAAGAAGAGAGAGAGAGAGAGATAATAACATTTTACATCCTTCAAGGTACATTCTGCAGACAACCAGGCATTTCGCTAGGGGCCACCATCCGGGGACAGAGCTACGAGTCAGGATCACCCTTTTCCTTTTCCACACCTCCGTCATCACCCCCCACCCCCCATCATCCTCCCACCCCTCCCTCCGTCCCTGCAGCCACCATTCAAAACCCACCCAGTCCCAATGCGCTACAGAAGGCAAGATATTCACCCAATCATTGGTACAATGAAGCTCTGGGACTGTAGGTCTACTTGGCGACACTTGACGGCAAGGGAACCAAGCCCATTCAATAAGCTGCGGATGATAAGTGTACGTTATAGAGTAATCCGATTCTTGATATCTTGTGCTAGACAGACAAAGGTTACGCCTGGCACAAGTACATCACGGTCATCAATTCTACGTGTGTGACATCGTGGGCGCGACTGAACGTGGAAACAATGCATACAGAAAAGTCGTCTTTGATCGGAACGCATTGGGTTAGTAGATATGGAGAGAGACAGATCGAGTCAATTCACCATTTCAGTCACTGGCGTGTTAGTCCAAGCGAGATCGGGTGATTGTTAAGTGTGTTTCGCTATTCCTATTCCCTACGGTGGCTTTTATCAGAAAGTGGTTAACCGAGTGCAAACAATGTGATTGTGGGTTAGAAACAGCTTGCCTTTTGTAGCCCCTCGGGTATGGAAACCAACAGCAGCAATATTAGGAAAGGGCGATCTGCACACTCCAGCCACAATAAGCCAAGTGCACACACCTATATCAGAATATGCTAGAATATTCTAGAATATGCTATACAAGCACTAACTCTAGCTTCATTCTACAACAGCTTTCTCTGAAATGCATGTCTTCTGAGAGCACATGGTAAAATGGTGGCACCTCATTATCGAGTTTGTATTCTCTTCTGCCCCCTGGTGGCGACAGGCTGCGTGTGCATGTGGCTGTGGCTGAGGCGTGGTCTCGAGCTGTCAACCGCTACAGAATAGTGGACTCAAACAGCCATGGACCAGGCTCACTGTTATTGGGATTCTGTGGCTGATACTGAAATTAAAAGGTCATTTTTTCATTCCTCAATGACAAAATCACCTAACGAAAAATAAGAGTGTCCACAGCTTGTGTGAGTGCGGTCAATGTGATTGTGATTGAGTTTGAACGAAAGGAACACATGTATTACTATTTACACGTGTGTGCCTACGTCACAGACTGCAGAATGATCAATTAAACCAACTAATTGTATATTGATCATCTGATCATGCAGTATCCCTGTACACTGTTTCATATTGATCAATTAACTCATCTTTAATTATCTTAGGGAATATGGTAAGCAGTCCTCCTCTGGTTCTAAAACGAATTCCACTTACAACTGAGACAAAATTGATTTCCTCTAAACTAGCAATGAATATAAATGTTGATGTGGATATGACACCTCTGGGTATGGTCTGATTTGGCGAAGTTAGGGAGTGATCTAGGCAGAAATGAAGAGGAGGAACTAGGGAAGGATGTTCGGTAAACTATTATCTGGCTCATTTGGACACATTAGCGCTATGGATTAGCATTTAGCCTCATTAGCTAAGATAAACGATGTGTTTAGCGGGGGCTGATTGTTCTGGGCCAAGGTGGACTTGGGTCTGTGTGTAGGTCCTCTGGCGCAGGGCTGAGCAGCATGGCAAAGGCAGAGTCAGCTACATCACAGAATGTGTGTGTGTGTACATCACAGAATGTGTGTGTGTGTTTGTGTGTGTGTGTCGCTGTGGGACAACACTGGGCTGTGAGCCGGTCTCTCTGACTGTTTGATCCAAGGGCCGCAGACATACAGGCCATTGAAGGGATGAAAAGTTCCATCGTCTGAGCCTTGGCCAAGTGAGAGATGAGAGAGCGAGCGAGAGTGAGAGAGAGAGCGAGAGAGAGAGAGCGAGAGAGAGAGAGAGAGAGAGAGAGAGAGAGAGAGAGAGAGAGAGCGAGAGAGAGAGAGAGAGAGAAAACAAGATTAATAGAATGGATACGGTGTGGCATTATTGGAGGAACCATCCTCATGTCTCTAAGTCGGTGGCCCACACTCCTGTATCCCAGGGTGCACCTGGGCCTTGTTTCTCCCCCACTCATACTGTGAACTCTCTCCCTTCAAGAGATGGAGCGTAAAGTGGCAGTCATCGTTATCAGTGCCATAGGTCACAACAGTCTGCCAGGAGTCCAAACTATAGACAAAGCCTTAGTGCTGTAGGGCAATATGTTTCTGTATCACTGCCTTCCAGTCTCTATATTTGTTCTACTCATCTAGAACGATGTTAGAGTAGTCTATGGACCATAACGGCTCTGGCTTTACCATTCTCTATAGCACCCCCTACTGGAAGACTGTGAACAACCAAACCCCTTTATCTTCAGGCTAGTGGTCTCTCCGCAGGGACCACGGGAGAAACAGAACCARGGGTAAGCAGAGGGGGTACAGGAGTGGATCTACCCAGGGAGGCAGAGACCGGAGACGGGCTTGCGGTAACAGACAAAGGCTCATGTTTAGGGGGTGGASATGGAGCTTGACGGAAGGGGTACGAGAATGGGGTTGCCGAGGTCATGGTGGGGTTGCCATGGGTTACCTAGGTTGACAGTCAGCTTGACCCTGCCACCGTCCAGCTCTAGCCGCAGGGTGTCGGCGGACTCTTTGGAGGTGGTGGCCACGAGGAGACCGAATGCCCGTTGGGACATGAACCGTAGCGCCACGTCCTCTGCCTCGGTGTGCATGGTGCCCGGAATGATGATCTTCAGGTACATGCTGCCGTCGTAGCTCAGCACCGTCGCCTCTGTAAGAGGGTGGAGGTATGGGGGGGGGGATGCAGAAGCAGACACACATTCAGATACAGACAGACGCACACACATACATTTAACAGGAGAACAGAGACCCGACATACAGTATTAGATGAACCAACAGACACTGACACCCAGCGCGGGCAAGGACATCCAAGTTTAGCAATGCGTCTTTTCTTTGAAGAGAAATGAGAGACACCAGCTCTAACACAAACAGTAGAAGAGACATTGTAGATGCGTTAACGTCATCCTAGACCCGTTCAGAGAAACAATGCATGCACCCCCTGCAGCTGACTAGAGCACTACTGAAGAGTTGCCGAAGGAGGGCTGTGTATGTGGGTCAACACATGTTGCCATGGGCTCAGCTGATTCACCATGGCTGGGTACTTGCCTACTATTTTAGATGCATATGGTTGGGAGCACCAACCAAATAATGTATGCTGCTACTGGTTAGGCCACTGAAATCCACTTTAACAGATAGCATATTGCTTTTTGGAAAACAACTACTTGCTGTTAAATGAAAAGGTTTAGAAGGCTAGTTTCCAATCTCACTGGATTATTGAAGACAAAGTCCCACACTACTCATACACAAATATTGAGTTAGGACACTGTGGACATTGTGACAGCCAAGCATAACGCTCTTTCACGCCCTTGCAGTATTTGATAGCCACACCAGATGGCAGGGAAGCAGCACGAAAAACACAGCCGGCCCATTGCTCTGGATAAGAATGACTAAAATGTGTCACGTAAAATGCCCGACGTGTGACAGCCAAGCATAACTCTCTTTCACGGCCTTGCAGTATTACATTGCCACACTAGATGCCGGGCAGCGCTACAACAACACAATGGCCCATTTAAGAAACAGAAACACTACAGTAAACTGTCCTTCACTTCCTAAACTGTCCATTACACGTAGATCTTCACTTCCTAAACTGTCCATTTACACGTAGATCCTTCACTTCCTAAACTGTCCCATTCAACACGTAGATCCTTCACTTCCTAACTGTCCATTACACGTAGATCTTCATTCCTAAACTCCTTACACGTGAGATCCTTCACTTCCTACACTGTCCATTACACGTAGATCCTTCACTTCCTAAACTGTCCATTACACGTAGATCCTTCACTTCCTAAACTGTCCATTACACGTAGATCTTCACTTCTAAACTGTCCATTACACGTAGATCCTTCACTTCTAAACTGTCCATTTACACGTAGATCCTTCACTTCCTAAACTGTCCATTACACGTAGATCCTTCACTTCCTAAACTGTCCATTACACGTAGATCCTTCACTTCCTACACTGTCCATTACACGTAGATCCTTCACTTCTAAACTGTCCATTACACGTAGATCCTTCACTTCCTAACTGGTCCATTACACGTAGATCTTCATTTCCTAACTGTCCATCAACGTAGATCCTTCCACTTCCTAAACTGTCCATTACACGTAGATCCTTCACTTCCTAAACTGTCCATTACACGTAGATCCTTTCACTTCCTAACTGTCCATTAACGTATAGATCCTTCACTTCCTAAACTGTCCCATTACACGTAGATCCTTCACTTCCTAAACTGTCCATTCACGTAATCCTTCACTTCCTAAACTGTCCATTACACGTAGATCTTCACTCCTAAACTGTCCATTACACGTAGATCCTTCACTTCCTAAACTGTCCATTACACGTAGATCCTTCACTTCCTAACTGTCCATTACAACGTAGATCCTTCACTTCCTAAACTGTCCATACTAAAAGTACGATCGCTTCACTTCCTAAACTGTCCATTACACGTAGATCCTTCACTTCCTAAACTGTCCATTACATGTAGATCCTTCACTTCCTAAACTGTCCATTACACGTAGATCCATTCACTTCCTAAACTGTCCATTACACGTAGATCCTTCACTTCCTAAACTGTCCCTTACACGTAGATCCTTCACTTCCTAAACTGTCCATTACACGTAGATCCTTCACTTCCTAAACTGTCCATGTACACGTAGATCCACTTCCTAAACTGTCCATTACACGTAGATCCTTCATTCCTAAACTGTCATCTACACGTAGATCCTTCATTTTTCCTAAACTGTCATTACACGTAGATCCTTCACTTCTAAACTGTCCATTACACGTAGATCTTCACTTCCTAAACTGTCATTACATGTAGATCCTTCAATTCTAAACTGTCCATTACACGTAGATCTTCACTTCTTAAACTGTCCATTACACGTAGATCCTCACTTCCTAAACTGTCCAATCTACACTGTAGATCCTTCACTTCCTAACACTGTCACATTACACGTAGATCCTTCACTTCCTACAACTGTCCATTACACGTAGATCCTTCACTTCCTAAAACTGTCCATTACACACGTAGTCCTTATTCCTAACTGTCCATATTCCACGTAGATCTTCACTTCCTATAAACTGTCCATACTACGTAGATCCTTCACTTCCTAAACTGTTCGCAAACTATTAACACGTAGAATGCCCTTCACTCCTAACTGGTACCATTACACTTAGATCTTATTCTAAACTGTCCATTACACGTAGATCGTTCACTGTCCGTAAAACTGTCCATACACGTAATCCTTCACTTCTTAAACTTGTTCTCATAACACTAGCTCTTCACTTCCTAACTGCTCCATTACAGTTAGATCCTTCCACTTCCTAAACTGTGTCTATACACGTAGATCCTTCACTTCCACTAAACTGTCCATTACATGTAGATCTTCACTTGCCTGTAAACTGTCCATACACGTAGATCCTTCGACTTCCTAAACTGTTCCATTAACATGTAGATCTTCACTCCTAAACTGTCATTTACACGTGATCCTTCACTTCCTAAACTGTCCCATTACATGTAGATCCTTCACTTCCTAAACTGTCCATTACACGTAGATCCTTCACTTCCTAAACTTCCATTACACGTAGAATCCTTCACCTTCTTTAAAACTGTCCCATTACACGTAGATCCCTTCAACTTCCTAAACTGTCCATTACAGTAGATCCTTCACTTCCTAAACTGTCTCCATTACACGTAGATCTCTTCACTTCCTAAACTGTCCATTACATGTAGAGATCCTTCACTTCCTAAACTGTCCATTACACGTAGATCTTCACTTCCTAAACTGTCCATACACGTAGATCTTCACTTCCTAAACTTGTCCATTACACGTAGATCCTTCACTTCCTAAACTGTCCATTACAGTTAGATCTTCACTTCTAACTGTCCATTACACGAGATCCTCACTTCTAAAACTGTCCCATCGACACGTAGATCTTCACTTCCTAAACTGTTCCATCACACGTAGATCCTTCACTTCCTAAACTTCCATTACAGTAGATCCTTCACTTCCTAAACTTCCATTACACTGTAGATGCCTTCACATTCCTAAACTGTCCCATTCTTACACGTAGATCTTCACTTCCTAAACTGTCCTACACGTAGATCCTTCACTTCCTAAACTTTCCATCACACGTAGATCCTTCACTTCCTAAACTGTCCATTACATGTAGATCATTACTTCCAAATACTGTCCATTACATCGTAGATCCTTCACTTCTAAACTGTCCATGTATCACACGTAAATCATTCACTTCCTCTACTGCCTTGATTTCAATCCAAATGTTCTATTGTGTCATTACCTTTGGCAGGCCAACAACACAACATCCCTAAACTGTGCATTAATTTCACCTCGAAGGATCCTTTGGTGCTATTACACAACAAACAGCCTAAAGCGAATTAGAATGGATCAGACATGCGGGTAGATTTGCTTTTAGCCAAATCCTTTTAGAGCAAGCCAAATAATTTCATGTTTTAAAAGTTATCCTAGATCAGGATTCATTGTTTGAATGTAAGATGCCAACCTGCCGCTAGCAGGTTGTGCCACCCCCAAACAGACAGACAGAGAGAGAGCAGCCTTGCACCACCTGGATGTGTGTGACAAGCCCAGATGGTGACAGTAAGCATCGTCGCTCAACCGAGCTCCCCAAGCCCCACCCCACCTCCCAGCAGTTCAGTCGGCTAGCTTCCCAAAAGGCACCCATCCTCGAGTGCATTGCTCCTTCAAATGTCCTTTTACCACACTGCAGCTGGTTGAGGCTTCAGAGTAGCACAGGATAAAGTCAATGTACTCGTACTATCTAAGTCTATTATGATTAGGTTTAACTCGCTGGCTATAATAACACTTGTAAGCATGAAACCAAACCTAACTTAATCTCCACAGCTTGCTACCAAATGTCCCCATCCTGTTTRACCACCACATGTTCCCCACTCCCCACACTTCTCCAGTCTCCCTGTTTCTCCTCACCGATTTCACAGTTGCTGCCCAGGTAGCCGGTGCCGGTGCAGTCGCAGATGTAGCGGTTCCATCCCTCTTTACACAGGCCTCCGTTCCCACAGGGGGTGCTGCTACACCTCTTCTGAAGCTCGCGGGTGCAGAAGCTGCTAACGCCCGGGGAGCTCTGGATCTCGGCCAGGCGGCGCACGTCGCGGCTCTTGCCGTCGATGAAGAGGT
This sequence comes from Salvelinus sp. IW2-2015, assembly GCF_002910315.2. Classification (NCBI taxonomy): domain Eukaryota; kingdom Metazoa; phylum Chordata; class Actinopteri; order Salmoniformes; family Salmonidae; genus Salvelinus; species Salvelinus sp. IW2-2015. The sequence continues at coordinate 12,541,800 of NC_036876.1, forward strand.
CGCGGACGCAGCCCACGTAGCCGTAYTTGAGCAYGGCGGTCCAGACCTCGGGGGGCAGCACCAGGTCAGAGCGGGTCTCGGGGAGACCCCCCAGGAACATGTCGCTGTCCAGGTCCAGGATCTCACTGCCCTCGTTGGAGTTGAAGGGGATACTGCGGCTGTTCACCGAGATGGACCCTGGGAGAGGAGGCGGAGAGAGGAGGGTTATATACACATCATGTCACGTGTGTACAGTTCTCAATTGAATGTCACCGAGAAAACAGAAAGGTGCCGTACTGTATTTTTCCCGCAAACATCCTTTCTGAAATTAAAAGTAATCCAAGAAGTAATCATAAAGTTTTTCCAAAATGTATCGGTAATCCGATTAKAATATTTTTGCTGGTAACGCAACCGATTACAGTTTGTTTTGGTAATCAGATTCCATGCAACTGACTACATGTAATCAGTTCCTCCCCCACCCTACTGTATGTGTGTGTCACAGGAGGCTGCTGAGGGGAGGATGGCTCATAATAATGGCTMGAATGGAGTGAATGGAATGGTATCAAACACATGGAAACCATGTCTTTTCCATTAATTCCGTTCCAAACAGTACTATGAGCCCGTCCGGGCACCTGTGGTATGTGTGAATGTAATTGAAGCATTAGGCAAGATAATGTGTGTTTACATGTTGGTACTCTTGTGTTTGCGGGCAAGTGTGATTGAGCGCATGGGATTGTGTGTGTGTGTGTGTGTGTGTAGTGTGTGTGTGTGTGTGTGTGTGTGTGTGTGTGTGTGTGTGTGTGTGTGTGTGTGTGTGTGTGTGTGTGTGTGTGTGTGTGTGTGTGTGTGTGTGTGTGTGTGTGTGTGTGTTTGTGGTGTGTGTGTGACCGTGGTTGAGTGGATGGTGAATGAGAGTGCTTTTGTATGGTCCTGTGTGTTTGTGTTGTGGCTAAATCGGTTGAGTGGAGGGAGAAACAACCCAGCAAAATGCCGAGCTAGGACGAGGAGTGGATTGAGACCCGGGTTCTTCTCCTGCGCCGGCCGGCTATGATTTAGGCGACATCCTCTTTAATTGTCTATTAAACGCAATTACAGGAGGCAGGAGTTGTTGCTCAGAGAGACTCCCTTATCCTAGTTAGCCGACGGCACACGGCCGGTATTAACGTGACGGAGACAACACACACACCACAACACACACACACACATCACACACAAAACCATTAAGTGCCTACCGTAAAGCATGCATGCATCAGTGCAGACCCTCTGGCTACGTATGAGAAGAAATGGCGTATGACAGGACAGAAGGAACGGGAGGGGGGGGGGGGTGGAAAAGGTGTGTAGGAGAAGGCTTTTAGGCAGGGCTGAAGGACAGGAAGATCATCATTAGAACAGGTAGATGGAGGAAAATGAATATTCAAAGCCTGTACACGTGTACTCCACAAAATAAAGTACTTCAGAAGCACAGGGGGCCGGTGCCACCTTAATTGGGGAGGACGGGCTCCCCTATAATGGCTGGAACAGAATCAATGGAATGGTATCAAATARGTCAAACATGGTTTCCATGTGTTTGATACCATTCCATTCCAGCCAGCCATTATAGGGGAGCCCGTCCCCCCCAATTAAGGTGGCACCGGCCTGTTACACTGCTTCATGTTCATATGTTCACCTTTCCTCCCTTCCCTCTGGAAGTCCACATGGCACCACTCCCCGTCGTTCACCTTCTTATTACTGGTCTTCAGCTTGATACTCCCCGACCCCATGTCCATGAGCAGGTAGAGGAACCCGTCCAGCAGCTCCATAGCAAAGTAGTCTGACTTCATGTCTCGACCCGGCTTCTGCTCTTTAGGACCCTGGGGGCGCCCGTGGCTGAACAGCAGCAGACCGCTGGGTTCTGTGGTGCGGAAGTCAAAGGAGATGGAGCCTGTTTTCTTGGTGTTCCACTTGGGCAGGGCGATGAAGGACTCGGGGGACTCAAAGGTGACGGGGTCCAGGGCGGCCACGTCCTCGCAGCGGAAGACAAGATCTCCGTTCAGGCTGATCTTAGGGTCCCGCTCGATGGCTAGCCGGGAGAGTTCCAGCTTGAAGTCGTTATTCTTGTACACCACCTATAGGGAGAGAGGGAAGGCGATAGAGACATTTTGATTTTAGTATGGTCAGCTAATGTTTAGGTTAATGTTCACATTCTGTCGGCTATGTAAGCAATCATAGACACTTAAAAAATAAAGGCGAGGTGCACACTCTAGGAGCTCAGGTGCAAAAATATTTATGTCCAACGTTTCGACAGACAAGCTGTCTTCATCGGGGTATAAGCTAATGAGCTAATGTATAAGCCAATGTTTAGGTTAATGTTCACATTCTATAGGCTGTGTTAGCAATCATAGACACCACATGAATTTGGGAAAGAGGAATGCTGCGTGCAAAGGCTAGCTGCCTACTTTGTATATTGATAGGTTTGGACACAGACAAATGCGTCAGGCACTTTGAATGTGAATAAAATGAATATACGACAAACTGCTCTTTGAATACCGACACAATGTGTTCAGTTTACACTTCCTTGCTATTCAAAACTCCCTTCACATTGAATTTAGCGTCTCAATATCCAATTATGCTACAGAGTGACTATCATTTTCAAATGACTAACCATAGACTTTAAAAGAAGCGCAGCGTTTGTTTGTGTGAATGTGGGATTCACAGTTTAGTAAACTCAATTATTCACAACGACACTCCGGTTGATATCAAGGCGCATGATGAAGGGAATAAAGAAGGGAATAATGTAGTAGACTCCTACAGACTAATACAAATGTTCCTGTCAGACTTAAAGCAAAATAATAAATGTCTGCATTCTCGTGTGCGCATTCATAATATATATATATATATTCGGTGCTAAAATCTCTGGATAGTTTATTAAGCTGTCTTTTCCTGCAGCTTTTTCTGACAGGTCCATACACCACCATGATGGCTGTCATCGGAGGAATGGTGTTAGCCGCTCTGGAAAGGTGGCACACTGTGAAACCACCAAAGTGTGTGAGAACACCACTTTTAGACGGAAGGTGAGAACACAGAAGCAAAGTTGGTTCTTGCCCCGGTGAGCACACACACTCACAAACAGAAGTGTGCAGATATGCAGGGACGCAGACGCACACACCAGCCCAAACACTGTGCCCTGGAAGTAGTTATTATAGGGTAGTGTTAGAAAGATTGCCATTCCCGGCACAGGCTCCCATTTCATTTTTCCTCTCAAGGCAGTGCAGAGGTACTGCAAAGCCCGCAACAAAAATGGACCAGCTGAAATCTCACGGTTTACTGAAATGGTTTTAAACATGAGAACTGGGGAATGCCTCAACTCACCTCTCTCATTTCAACATTTAATACAAGCGGCTCTGCAAAAGCTGCAAACTTCTCTGCTTCCCCTTTCCTCCATAGCTCCACTTGTAAAGCTGCCATATTTTCCTATTTTCCATCGTGACTGCAGGCTTGGCTAACTCATTGAGCGTTTCAAAGAGCCTGCCCGGAGCGGTAGGCAGGGTTTGCACTTCCGGGATTATTCTATTGATTGCATTGCACCAGACATAGCTAAAGCAAACCCAGCCAAAGTATTTGATAAACAACAAATACTACTTGAACACAGGTCTGAACTCTGGTAGCTAAACTCCTGAGGTGCGGCAACAGCTTCTGCTCTGTGGACCTCACAGTCTCGTCATTAGAGACGGATTAGCGGCGCTAATAAGCCGTGCTAASTCTTCTTTGGCAGTCGACAAACCAGCCACAGTGAGTGGACTCAACTCATGGTGTTAGATAGAGAGTGAGGGAGGTGGGGGAGGATGAGAAAGTGGGAGAGGAGAACGTGGGTGAGGAGGAGGACAAGATGCTGCAGTCCCTCACAAAAGGAATGGGTTAATTGCTGGTATTGTGATATCTGAGATGCCAGAGGGAAGTCCTTCGACCTCATGGCTTGGTMTTTGGCTCTGACATGCACTTTCAACTGTGGGACCTTAAATAGACAGGTGTGTGCCTTAACAAATCAAATGAATTTACCACAGCTGGACTACAATCAAGTTGTAGAAACATCTCAAGGATGATCAATGGAAACAGCATGCACCTGAGCTCAATTTCGAGTCTCATAGCAAAGGGTCTGAACACTTAAGTAAATAAGGTATTTCATTGATTTATTTATTTTTTGTAAAACYTGTTTTTGCTTTGTCATTATGGGGTATTGTGTGTAGATGGATGAGGCTTTTTTTTTAAATTTAATACATTTTAGAATAAGGCTGTAACGTAACAAAATGTGGAAAAAGTCAAGGTGTCAGAATACTTTCCGAATGCGCTGTATGTTGACGACATTACAGGACGGTAAGTACATGAGCGGTAATCAAACTTTAGAAGAACTTTAGAGAGTTTAAAGGTAAGACAGCCTTCTGTATTCGTCTAAACATTATTGSCAAGTTCCTGTAATAAGATTAGCAGTTCTGTCACTATTCTGATGTTATTTAACAACTTTTGCCAAAAGGCACAGGGAATTTTTTTTCTGGAGGAATAACTTTGGAGGCGCGACCCCGTCAAAATGTCTTTCTGAACCGATGTGTATCGGCGTGTATCGGCTTATGCTTTTCACTGTTCTCACGGCTAGCACTAGCGCTGGGCCATTCGTCTCCTTCAGGGTGACTGGATTGATTTGTTTTGTCATTGAGAAACTCGGACAGCCTAAGCAGCGCTGCAGTCCAGCAAGCAGCCAGCCTGGCCCAGACATAATCACTTTCACTGATGCTCCCAGGGGCTGAGGACCTCAGATGTGTGTGTGTGTGTGGTGTGTTATGTGTGTGTGTGTGTGTGTGTGTGTGTGTGTGTGTGTGTGTGTGTGTGTGTGTGTTGTGTGTGTGTGTGTGTGGTGTGTGTGTTGTGTGTGTGTGTGTGTGTGTGTGTGTGGGTGTGTGTGTGTGTGTGCTGTGTGTGTGTGTGTGTGTGTGTGTGTGTGTGGTGTGTTGTGTGTGTGAGAGAAAGAGAGAGAGCAAATGGAGGTTGTTGTTGGGCCATAATGTATATTAATTTCTCTTGTGGGTTTGTTTGTTGGGGGGTTGTTTGCAGGTGTGAATGTTAATTTCTTCAGGAAAACAGACCTGTTTCAGAGCAGCGTCGTTTTTAAAAGGAATAATTGTTTTGTTGACACTATTTGTAATTGACATACAGGTGCAATACTTCAACAGTATTCAACAGCTACTTCATCTACTGTTTTCACTTCTCAGGTCAGGAGGAGAAAAGAGAGCAAGAGCAGCAAACAAAACAGACTTGTAAACACCAACTCCTGCAAATGAGTGTTTCTCTGTTACTCACAAGCCAACTCACACAAACCCAAATACTCACCACGCAAGCTTAGAGGCACACACCCATGCGTGCACACACACACACACACACACAATCATCACACACACCTAACTAATTTCCCATTGTGGAGAAGATGTGAATTGGGTAGGCTGCCCGCTGAGGTGCCTGGGTTAAATGTGTCAAATGAGGGCGGGAGAGAGAAGAGAGTTCGGGAGATCCTATCATCCAACCAAGGTGAGGCTCACATGGAGCTGCAGAGAGATAGAGCGGGAATAGGGAGGTGGGGAGAGAGAGGGAGGAGAAATCTGCTAGTTTGGGAATCAGTCGAAGAAATCCATTTTTAATTTGGATGTCAAAGCTGGTGTACCAGCAACAATGGCATAGACTTAATTACACAAATGCCTGGAGAGGAGGAGAGAGAGAGAGGGAAGAGAGAGGGATAGGAGGGTGTGAAAGAGGGTGATAGCAAGGTGACATGTAGAAGCAGAGGTGGCAGAGGGGAAGACAGATGGTAATATTGGGGAAAAGAGTGAACAACACGTGCCCAAAAAAGACTTGCCTAGTTAAATAAAGGTTKAAATTCACAGCGTTATCTAGGAKCAATAAAACAAGATAAACTAAGTGCATCTCTAAAAGACACTGATCCTCTATGGCTTCCACTCTTCTTTTCTGTCTTTTAACTCACTCCATCCCACTCTCTGCTCCCCTTCATRGGATTTCTCGCTCCTGGAGGCTCCTGGCCAGGCGTATCAAAGGCGTTTCGCTCCACTGGGAGCTTGAAATCACGGCCACAGCCCTGACACAAGACTCCTAAATCTGCCCCCGCTACTGACCAAGAGGATGAAACAGTCCCCAAGAGCCTGCTTTTTATCAATAATCCAACTTTCAAATACCACTAGAGAGAATGTGCCTGGATATTGCTCTTGTTTTTTTCTTGTTTTTTCTTGTATTTCCAACACATTACTCAAACACTTTGAACGATTGTGTTGTACAAAAGGCAGCATTTTTTTATGGAACTAAACAGCTCTTTCCTGTACAGTGCAGTCAGCCCCTCTCTTTGCCTGACCTAAAAAGAGATGGAACATTCAACATTGTCACCATCACAATCTGGAATCACCAGCGGCGCTCTCGCTCTCTCTCTCTATCACTCACTCTCTCACTCTCTGTATGTGTTATAACAATGTGCAAACAGGGAAATAAACATAAATTAGGATCCCCATTAGCTGTTGCAACAGCTACTCTTCCTGAGGTCCACATGAAACATGACATAATACAGAACATTAATAGACAAGAACAGCTCAAGGACAGAACTCCATACATAAAAAAAAAAAAAAAAAAGGCACAAGTAGCCTCAATCTACACACAATACCCCATAATGACAAAGTGAAAATCGGTTATTAGAAAAGTTAMGAAATGTATTACAAATAAAAAACAGAAATACCTTATTTATATTAGTATTCAGACCCTTTGCTATGAGACTCGAAATTGAGCTCAGGTGCATCCTGTTTCCATTGATCATGCTTGAGATGTTTCTACAACTTGATTGGAGTCCCCCTGTGGTAAATTCAATGGATTGGACATGATTTGGAAAGGCACACACCTGTCTATGTAAGGTCCCACAGTTGACAGTGCATGTCAGAGAAAAAACCAAGCCATGAGGTCGAAGGAATTGTCCTCCGAGACAGGATTGTGTRGAGGCTCAGATCTGGGGAAGGACACCAAAACATTTCTGCAGCATTGAAGGTCCCCAAGAACACAGTGGCCTCCATCAATCTTAAATGGAAGAAGCTTGGAACCACTAAGACTCTTCCTAGACCTGGCCGCCCGGCCAAACTGAACAATCGGGGGAGAAGGCCCTTGGTCAGGGAGGTGACCAAGAACCTGAWGGTCACTCTGAAGGAGKTCCAGAGTTCCTCTGTGGAMATGGGAGAATCTTCCAGAAGGACAACCATATCTGCAGCACTCCACCAATTAGGCCTTTATGGTAGAGTTGCCAGACGGAAGCCACTCCTCAGTAAAAGGCACATGACAGCACACTTGGAGTTTGCCAAAAGGCCCCTAAAGAATCTCAGACCATGAAAAACAAGATTCTCTGGTCTGATGAAACCAAGATTGAACTCTTTGGCCTGAATGCCAAGAGTCACGTTTGGAGGAAACCTGGCACCATCCCTACAGTGAAGCATGGTGGTGGCAGCATCATGCTGTCGGGATGTTTTTCAGCGGCAGAGATATCCTTGATGAAAGCCTGCTGCAGAGCGCTCAGGACCTCAGACTGGGGCGAAGGTTGACCTTCCAACAGGACAACAACACTAAGCACACAGCCAACACAATGCAGGAGTGGCTTCGGGACAAGTCTCTGAATGTCCTTGAGTGGCCCAGCCAGAGCCCTGACTTGAACCCGATCAAACATCTCTGGAGAGACCAGAAAATAGCTGTGCAGCGACGCTCCCCATCCAACCTGACAGAACTTGAGAGYATCTGCAGAGAGGAATGGGATAAACTCCCCAAATACAGGTGTGCCAAGCTTGTAGCATCTTACCCAAGGAGACTCGAGGCACTTCAGCAAAGTACTGAGTAAAGGGTCTGAATACTTATGTAAACGTAATATTTTAGCTTTTACTTTTAATAACTTTGCAAATGTTTCTAAAAAAACAGTTTTTCCTTTGTCCTTATGGGATATTGGGTGTAGATTGATGATTAGACTATTTTCTAAATCGACTTTAGAAGAAGGATGCAACGTTACGACAAAGTCAATAGYGTTGAATACTTTCTGAATGCACTGTATGTGTCTCTAATGTGGTCATACCTTTGGCAGGAGGTTAGGAAGTGCAGCTCAGTTTCCACCTTATTTTATGGGCAGTGTGCACATAGCCTGCCTTCTCTTGAGAGCCGGCTCTGCCTACGGCGGCCTCTCTCAATAGCAAGGCTATGCTCACTGAGTCTCTCTCTCTCTCTCTCTGTTCCCTTTAACTCGCTCTCCACTTGCTCTTCTCTCTCTAATTTCTGCTCCATTCTCTTCTACACAGTCTCCTCACTCTTACTTGTCATCCTCTCTTCCCATTTCCACAGCTGATTATATATTGCAGGCTTCATTCTTTCTTGACTGGACATCTGTCTTCTCTAATCCTTTCGCTGTGTCTGCACCCCTTCCCCATCTGTTCATACAGTATCACCCTTTCTCTTGCTCTTAGCCTTCCTTCCTCCCTTTAATACTTTGACAATTACTGGCAGATCTAACTCATTCAAGTCATGTCAATCTCTTTCTTCTCTTCTCTTCTCTCTTCTCAAATTTGTCCTTTTTCCTCTTTGCGCCGCTTTATGCTCCGTCACTTTCCCTTTCCCTCTTCCTCCTCTTTCCTCTTCCTCTTGTTTTTACTCGTCCCCTCCCCTCCTTCTCGCCCTCTGTTTCTCTCTCTCGCTGTTTGTGAACTGATTGTATCYTCATCCTCATCAGGGACGTTTTCCGGCATAAGCAACTTTAGGAAGTAAGTCGGCGTAAGCAACTTTGGAAAGTCAGTCGGGGTCCAAACGTACTGTTAGTTAGGATAGTAGAATACACAACGTGCAATTCTAAATTGGGTGGTGCATCAGCAGTTTCCCGCCTGTTATGTCGGTTACTGACKGTCACTCAYTTAGCCCATACCAGCTATCATTTTATAGATAGCTAGGRAAGTTAGACTAGCCAGCTATCTAAACCTTGTATTAATCATGGCCGAATAACTGACCGGGCACGCAAGGCACGTGCCCAGGGGCCCTGACCTCTAGGGGGCCCCCATTGATTTTGTTAGTTCCTCACACATACAGTATCATATGAACATGGCATAAGTCATGGCAAAATATGTAGAATTGCAGGATCTTTGCTTTAAAACTGAACATGTTTCTCTCAACCCCATGGCAAATGTGTAGAATTGCAAGTTCTCTCTCTTCCACATYTCACAATGAGTAAAATCGCATGAAATGTGTTTTAAAACTGCAGAATTTTCTTTATGCCCCATGGAAAAATGTGTAGAATTGCAGAACATTTGCTTTAAAACTAAAATGTTCCTCACGCCGTCAAGATGGGAGCCAAWACATTTTTTGTCTGCGATGTAGGAGGGGCCCTCAACCAAATCTCGCTTAGGGCCCCCAAAAAGCTAGAAACGGCCCTGATCCTCATCTTCAGGAGACAGACTAGAAATGCCTTGGGAGAATGAGTCCAAGAGGGAATTTTTCTTATAGCAACCAAAATAATGAAAACGTAATTGTAAGAGCATAATTAAGTTAGAAATGTGATTACTATATGATTCATTAAAACTGATGAAAAAGTAATCACTTATTCAAATCAGAGAACCTTTATGAGGAAATGAATTGGTGCCTTATTCCCTTATTCCCATATAAGCCATTAGGCATTCCAGAGTATAATGTTTTAAATGGAGTGGTCCTTTTCTCATCTTGTTAAGTTGTGGCTTGGAGCKTTATTGGTGAGAAAAACTATTTCATACCAACTATGGTGACTTATCATTTTACTTCCTCTTAGAGTTAGGATAATAATTTAGCATCTCTGAGAGAATATCCAGTCTGTTCATAGTCTGCCTCTACATGCCTGTCTGACACCTCCTACTCTCTCACACACACACACTGGCTCACACGCAAGAAAATGACATCTGTGTAGACTGTTTGTGTACGCGAAACAAGTATGAGTGTCTGAGTGTGTGTGTGTGATGTATCATAGGCAGCCGGTGGTACCTTACTGGTGACGGAAGGACTCATGGCCATATTATGAGCCGTCCTCCCCTTCAGCAGCCTCCTGGGCGTCGTGTGGTGTGTGTGTGTTGTGTGGTGTGTGTGTGTGTGTGTTGTGTGTGTGTGTGTGTGGTGTGTGTGTGTGTGTGTGTGTAGTGTGTGTGTGTGTGTGGTGTTGTGTTGTGTGTGTGTGTGTGTGTGTTGTGTGTTGTGTGTGTGTGTTGTGTGTGTGTGGTGTGCGCGTGAGTGCACGCATGTGTTTGTGTGCGATTCTCCCCTTGATCCCAGTACTGAACCAAGAGACACTCACGTCTTTAAGGCAGGCCCATGAAGTTGTTGCTGACGGGTGATCCGGGCAGGTCTGCAGTATTGGGACTCCCCCCTATGTAGAAGAAGTCATCTGAGCCCAACATGGTATAGTCCTCCTGGGTATAACCAGTAGTGGTCAGAATACCATCCACTGATATGGTCACCTGGTACGGGCACGGCCCAACAGAGACAGGTAGGTAGAGAGGGATAGACAGATGGAGCGAGACAACAACAAAAAAATAAAAAAGAGAGAGAAAGAGTAGAGGAGTGGAGGAGGSGAAAGGAAAGGAAGAAGTTGGATTAAACACTGGCGGTAGGCGGGGCTGTCCCCTACGGTGTGGCGTTACTCGTTATCGATTGGTCGCGTGGGCGCAGCTCAGAGGGGAGTCGCTCACGAGTGCAGTTGCTAGGGTTGACCACTGGGACYATGCTGTTTTCACTCTCTAATAAGGTCTCAAGGGTGAGACTAGTTCGTGCAAGTATGAATTGCATATTTTTTGACCACTTAACAAACTCGACAACTGACAATATGACCTTGCAGAGTCAAACAACTGACAAACCTCAATGCTRGACTATTCGGTCTGCGTTCCAGTCGAACAGAACCTCAATCAAGAGAATCGGGGGATGAATATAACTTTATTTTAATATTTAAATGCCAAAAGTCGTGTTTTTTTGTGCGAGGTTACGGGAGCGAGCGGCGTCTTTGATCACTGACGGAGCGGAAACTGACAGACAGAATCAAATGTACACCGCTAGGAGTCTGATGGAGGGGAGATAGCTCCAACTGAGAAAAAAGCCTTTGTTTTCCTTTCATGGAATGTAAAAGGCATCAACCGTCTGTTTTAAAGGCTTCCTCAGGCCCTCTAGAGGAAGATTGTCAGCTTTTGCCAGAAAGGTGCCAGGCGCAAAGACATATTKATTCCCTCTCTCTACAGAATGTTAAGTCCTGGGTCTATTCATTAGTATTACAGAGGCACCAGAGTATACTTCAGTGCAGAGTCACTGAGTTGACCTTAATTTGATTATAGCAGAGTTGAGATGAGAGGGGGACTCTTTATCATGTAATACCAGGCCTCTGACTTACTCAGGGTGGGAAAGAAAATCAGATATGAAATCTGTCCAATTGAAGTTCCTATGCAGTGCGAATATATAAAAATAACCAATTTGTCTTGTAACGGACTTATACACTGAGTATACTACCATACCCGTTCAAAGGGACTTAAGTCTTTTGTCTTTCCCATTCACCCTCTGAATGGCACACATACACAATCCATGTCTCAATTGTCTCAAGGCTTAAAAATCTTTATTTAACCGGTCTTCTCCCCTTCATCTACACTGAAGTGGATTTAACAAGTGACATCAATAAGGGATCWTAGTTTTCACTTGGGTTCACCTGGTCAGTCTGTCATTTTTGATAATGTTTTGTGTACCAGGAGTAGATGTGTTGTTTATAATTGATTTTACAACCTTGARGAGTTTTAATCTAACCATCAAGGCGGGAGTAATGTTGACGATCAAAGTCTTCTCTGATCATTTCTGTTTTGTGATCAGAGAACATTGTGACAGTGTTTGCCATGGATTGTATGGAAACAGAGCAGTGTCTTGCCAAGTGACTTCATTTGGATCGGATTTTACAGTCCAACACCAATTTATATTGTAATTATACTAATAGTCCTGGCTAGGGTTGCTACGATCCTCTCCAATCTTTAATATGACATCTGTTGGCCCATACATTGTACCACACACAAACCAACAACCATGCTCTGGGTTACTGTGAATAACATTACATTCCACAGTGCAAATAGTTCATATTCGGTATATGGGTAGTGTGGGCCTTACTAATATCAAATCTAGTGATATTTGGGTTGTTTGGAGGGGGTAGAAAACAGGCAATTATTTTCTTCTTTATTTTCTCTTAATACGGTACCTGTATGTTGATTTTGATTATCTATTGAAATCTGTTTTGTTGATAGTTACAAACGTCCTCCATTTTCTACCAACTCACGGTACATTGTGTTCTGTAGAACATTGTTGGTCAAAAGARTTCTTCAGCAGTGATTCATACACCTGTCAAATACTTGAAACAGCTTCATTTACATATATCAACCTTGGCAACTGACGATTGACTGCTATATAATAAAAAGATTCCCTAATCACAGTCAACAACAGACTAGTTGAGTACKAAACTGTGAATACCAACAAAGCTAAAACTCCATGAACATTCACCTTTTCTAATTTCAGCAAGACCCCATAGAAGACCTATACAAATATGCCTGAGTCAAAAGTGAAAACAGTGCCGTAACCATGGTACCTTGGTCTTTTGAGGTCCTGAAAACAACCCTGACAACAACTGCACTCCAAAGGTCTCGTCCCCAGCTAAGCACTCTGCTATTCCTTTTTTGTTGTTGTGTGTGGCTTTTTTCCTTTTTTGACGTACTTCCCTCAAACAGGGCAACCCATTTTTATGTCTGCTGTCACTACTTGAGGAAAATATATAGAGGCCGGTTTAGGTTGTGCTTATAGGAGACGTGGAAGAGGTGATGGTGGAGGCGGAGGTGGGCACATCCCTGGTCATCCTGGGGGGGGCAGGGCTGTCGATATGTTTGCCTGAGGGCCACTTCGCGGGGGGGGGAGGGGTCCTGTGGGAGGGGGGGGGGGGGGGAGACCGAAGGGGGAGGGAGGAAGGTCAACGTTACCGCATCTAGCGACTATAAGTCTTTTGAGAAGCAGCCACGGCTGGCCCACGTGATTCCAAGTACAAGTGATCGCAACACACGCTAATCCAAACCGGGGTTCCATTGCTTTGTGGTTCTCGATCCACTCACTCATAACACAACCTCTTCTTGGCTGCTAGAGTCCATCAAATCGGGGGCAATCCACGGAACTCTACTTGAACCCRTTTCCGTGACAGAATAAGACACCAACTGCAGCAGTTAAGTCACAGTTGGCAGCGGGCCTTGTGTGTTTAGCTGTGTGGTGGTTGGCGGTACAGCGCTACGCTAGCCTGGCACTGGGTCCAGTAGTTAACATCATTAGCGGGCCATTAATGGAGGGAGTGTCAGCCAGCTGCCAGCCACCTGTGAGGATTCCAGCTGAAAGAGGGGAAATGGGAGATTAGCACTGTTTTTTGGGCCACATCTCTCTCTCTCTCTTTCTCTCCCTACCTCCCTCCGTTCTGCCTGCCCTTGAGTATTTCCGAGCCTCTCAGATCACCCYTTGACACACATCAATGCAAGAAATAGCAGCAATAAGTAGCTTCACTGTAGTCTCCATTCAACTATCTTTTCAAAAATACTAAGTGTCACCCTCCTGGCAATTTACCTACATTTATTATGCTGGTAATTGTTCAAATTTGGTTCAAATCTCCATTTGTCCAGGCGAAAGAGAATGAGTTGAATCAGGTGATCTGGCTTTTGCAAAAGTCAAATCAAATCAAATTTTGTACTGTGCTARGCTACAGTACTCTAGTGAGTTAGGTATGGCCTCAGTCCTCAGCCCCACTGAATAGTATCGTCTGGAATGATGTTGCTGGTGGTTGCATCATCTTCCACTGGCCGTCATCATTCACTAGCCTGAGACTAAATGGTGATGATAACATCACAGCTCGCCGCTGGTTCAAAGTCCCTAGTTACCTCAGATGCCCCTGAACCAGACAGTAGGCTGAGGAAACTGGAGAAACAACAGCCCCGCAATGTCTGCCTAAACTGTATAACACATTTGACTTCAAGCTTTTTTGTTTTATTTGATCAATAATCCAACTTTCAAATACTATTGCTCTTGTGTTTTTTTTGTTCTTGTATTTCCAACACYTTACTCAAACACTTTGAAGGATTGTGTTGTACATAGGCAAAAAAATGTATGGAACTAAACGGCTCTTTCCTATACAGTGCAGTCAGCCCCTCTCTTTGCCTGACCTAAAAAGAGATGGAACATTCAACATTGTCACCATCACAATCTTGAATCACCACTGGTTCTCTCTCTCTCTCACTATCTCAATCTCTGTCTCCTTCTCTCTCTCTGACCCTCTCTCTCACTATCTCAATCTCTGACTCCTCTCTCTCTAACTACTTCTCTCTCACAATCTCAATTTCGTTCTCCTTTTCTCTCTCGGACTCCTTCTCACTATCTCAATATCTGACTCCCCTCTCTCTCTCTCTCTCTCTCTCTCTGACTCCTCTCTCTCACTATCTCAATCCCTGACTCCTCTCTCTCTGACTCCTTCTCTCTCACTATCTCTCTCTCTGACCCTCTGACTCCTCTCTCTCTGACACACTGACTCCTTCTCTCTTTGACCCACTGACTCCTTCTCTCTCTCTCTCTCTCTGACCCTCTGKCTCCCTCTCTCTCTCTGWCCCTCTSACCCCTTCTCTCTCTCTCTSWCCCTCTCTCTRACTATCTCTCTCTCTGACCCTCTCTCTCACTATCTCTGACTCCTCTCTCACTATCTCAATCTCTGACCCTCTGACTCCTTCTCTCTCTCTGACCCTCTCTCTCACTATCTCTGACTCCTCTCTCACTATCTCAATCTCTGACCCTCTGACTCCTTCTCTCTCTCTGACCCTCTCTCTCACTATCTCTGACCCCCTTCTCTCTCACTATCTCCATCTCTGACCCTCTGACTCCTTCTCTCTGACTCTCTCCATCCTTCTCTCTCCAGCCTTCTCTCTCAACCCTTCTCTCTGACTCTCTCTCTCTCTCTGAATCTCTCAACACACACATACCTCACATGAAAACACACACGCAAACACAATTTCAATCTTTGAAAGGGTGGACTGTCAGCTGACGACCAATAATGAAAGTCACAATAGGAGTCTTTGTGGTACTTCATGTAAAATCTTGTTTCGGATGAATCCTATTTAAGTTTTAAAACAAGAATAAAACAAGACCATTAGACGAATGGCGCGCCAGTCAAAGTCAGCTCAACTTCTCAAAGTGCTGCCAAACGTACAATTAGGGTGGCTAACACTCCGCTTCGCCTTGAACAAGGCCCAACGCTTTTGTGCTGATGGCAGCATTACATGGTAAAGCTTGTTTATACTGTATATCACGGGTGAACTGAATCATTTCTTAATGGCTGCAACACCTTATGGGTTACACGCCTTTATATTGGAGTCTTAGGGACATGCTTTAGAGGTGACACCTGGCACGGCACGAGACGATGTTTCAAGGCGACAGTGACTACAGGTTAACACAACCGAGATTACACTGGGATGAAATCAATGGGCTAAGGACGAGAGAAAAAATAGGAACTMTCTGAAGGGTTTTATTGGCTCTTTCTCTACCGCGTTCCTCTCTGTCAAAACGAAAGGATTGGATCCAGATTCTAGCCGAGGGCAATCCATTAGACTTTAGGTAGACTGTCAGTGAACCAATCCAACTTCTTTGAAAGGTATATTCTGTAATCCGTGTGTACATACTGTATGATCAGCTTTCCTAATGCTGGAACATAGAAAGTGTCCATCGAGGACAAAGCAGAATCAGTAAAGCCATTTTCACAGAGCTGCACCAGAATCAGTAAAGCCATTTTCACAGAGCTGCACCAGAATCAGTAAAGCCATTTTCACAGAGCTGCACCAGAATCAGTAAAGCCATTTTCACAGAGCTGCACCAGAAGCCGGAAGCCATTGCTCTTTTACCAATGATTTCTGATAAAGCAGAAAATGCACTTTGCGCACTCTTAAAATGGGTGGAATGGAGTGGGTCGCTAACCGGGTCACCGTGTAAGGAAATATACTCTGATCCTCCCACCCACATAGGTACTGCATTTAGATGCCGGTGTACTTGCTTTTACACAGGACGCTTCCTTGCAAATCAATAATATTAGATACTTTGCGATTTGACKTGTAAATCAGCCAAAGTGAATTATACACCCTCTTGGAGCGGTGCAATGTTRCGTGTAGTTATCTTACTTAAACTGGGTTGACTTCAATGTTGACTCTATTAAAAAGTGTGCCGGGATATCATTCAGGGAGTGCTGTCATGCTTACATTTCCTCACGTATCCTATTARATAGCGGAAGACAATTGGAAATGGATCTAGGAGTTATAATGAAAGGGCGTGTCCTGAGGTTTGTGACGAAAGGGGAAATTGCCTGTTTTCCCTTTAAATTGCTCAGCCAGTGCATTTATTTACCTAACATGTCAAAGAAAGGAAACTGGTTGGCATGCAGAAAAAGGATTGAAGGACTCTGGCTAAGCGGGTATAAACAGGACACATCCACAACTGTGTGGTTGCTGCATGGAGCATGATACAGGACAGTGGTTGGCGACTTTTGTGTCCACCTTTGTTTCAACATGCCCTTAACTATTCAACGACCATTGCCGTCAAATTTGACGATCAGTGGAATATATGTGTGCGTGCTGGGCTGGGACAAATGCATGCCCACCCTGCAAGCTCGATAAGACAGATAAATATGTCATCCAGCTATGAATTTGTGATTTGATCCTGGGTTGCAGACGGCGCGYCAAAATGTCACCCGCTTTTGGTGAAAGCTTCCATCTTGTTGTCACTGGACCAAAGTAACACARATGGAGAGAAATTGATCACCTTGTCAGCCTAGAGATAATGACATCATACTGATGTATTGGAACCAGGGTCATTTCTGTGCCTCTTGTATTTACATAACAAATGATTTGACAGCGCTTTCCTTCTAATGCCAAACTAAACTGTGCTCCTCAGAACCGAATATACTATATTTAGCCTCCGCAATAACACTATAGTAACGCTACAACCCGRCGTTCCATTTAATCCGACAATAGACTTAGCGCTACGTAATTGATTCCCATTACGCGATTGCAATTCCCCTTGTGAAACAAAGCACGCAGTTCCAGCTTCGCAAGCATCTAGCCTGAGAACCAAAAGGAATAGGGAGACTGAAATCCTGACCTCATGTGAGGTCATTGTTCGGKGGACAAAGTGCTGTCCGATCCATTTCTCAGCGTCGTTTCAATCCGGCAATTAGCGCCATGTGCGGCCGTTTACGTGACATTTATTCCAAGAAAGCAATATCTTACTGTACATTATATCACATTGAGAGTCCAAAAAAAACACCTTATATTTTGTGAAACTATGGTATAATCCGTTTTTTCATATATTGTAGCCCAGCAATAAAGTCATTTAGTGAGGGTAGGAAGCTACATAGAGGTAGATGATTATATTCATCTTAGTCCACTATCTAGCTGAGAATTGGGTACAAACCCCTTTCTGGCAAGCATGCACARACAAACAGACAGAGAGACAGAGAAAGAGAGAGCGACAGAGAGACAGAGAAAGAGAGAGAGAAAGCTCCTATTCCTAACCCTCATTACASGACACAGCCAACTCAAATCCCTCCAAAGCACTGAAGCTAGGAGTGTGTGATCTCTGCTGTGTGGTGTGTGTGTCCCTCTCATCTCTGCTAAAGCTCCGATAGGAGCTGTTTACACTCATAGGGCCAGAGCAGGGATTGGCTCTGCCACAAGGTCACAACGTGACCTGCTATTGGTAAACCGTACAGTCTCATTCAAACCCTCATCCTGTTGCCAAGTGAAGAGACAAAGGAAAATGCATACTGCCGAACACCTCATTTATTTTTCATTAACCCCATTCTCTGGCGATAGACGGTGTGGCTGTATGGAAAAAGCACCCATTGATTTGGACCAGATGGGTCAGTGAACCACATGCCGTGAGTTACTGGACTAGTAAGCCAAGAGGTAACTCGACACTGCGGATCTCTAGCTTAGGCTGTTCCAACTCGGGATATTACGTTTACAGCCCTGTTGTTTGGCTGGCTATGGGAGACCTCTGGAGTGCAGTTCAACGTTGTGCTCTAATAGCACGGCCTGTGGTGTGCTTGGCTGAGCGTGTCACTGGCTCATTGACCGTGCTGGGCTCTGTGACACTGAAACCACCGCCAGAGAGTTCTCCTTTCACTGGATACCCTCTCATCATGACAGCATCAGGGGCCTGCCTGGACAAGGAGCTAGAACATACACAAACACAAAATTGCACACACACACACACACACACACACACACACACACACACACACACACACACACACACACACACACACACACACACACACACACACACACACACACACACACACACACACACACACACACACACACACACCGTGTCAGAGAGAAGACCAGGTGAAGCACCCTAAGTGGCTCCTCTACTGCCTACATTGATTTCCTATGGTCTGGCATAGTGCTGGCTTCTGAACGTAACAATAGTCTAGAGCAAATCCTGGATATTCAAGAGGGGGACTGCATACTTGTATAGGGAAGTGCATCGAAGTGAAGCCATGCAGGCTCTCTTGGATAGTGGGACTGGGCGGCTGTACCAGAGCATTGTTGTCCTGACAGCTTAGCCTCTGTATTCCCGATATGGAAGGTGTCGGAACAATAGCTAAATGCACACCCAATAAGCTAAATGCACACCCAATATCAAATGGATATAGAGCTCTATGATCCACCCATGTTTAAAGTAAGGAATCATGTGACTTTATTTTCTCTGCGGGAGCGGTGAGTTGTTTTGTTTCACCTTAGTGCTCTAACGCCTAACTTTTTCTGAAGTCACTGCTATAACTTGTCTGCTACACACTGTTTGGTGGTGGGGCAACACAAGTTTCTAACCACTTCAGGTAGCTAACCACTTTTAACAGTTCCTTCATTGAGGACAACAGTGTAAATGTGCTTTTGGTTTAGCATGCAGAGAAACTGACAATCTTACCTTGACAGTAAATCCCTTACCTGATTGAAGTGCAGGTCTTTTAGCAAATCATTTCTTACTACTTACCTTCAGCAGAGTTTTTAACTGTTTGAGGAGGCAAACATCATAAAGTCCACATTTACAATTTTCAAGCAAAGTTAGTTATCAGCGTTGAATATACATTTCACATACAGTACAGTATTAGTCAAATGCAGGGCAAATTAAATGCTTCTCAAGATTAAATGCATCCAAAGAAAACGTTTRTCATTGGTCTGCGAATGCACACAACAGCTACACGTTCCATGAACACCCCCTTTGACCCCTCGCCCTTAGACGGGTCGACGGAGGGTGGGGAGCCTGAGCAGAGAGAGGGGGTCTGTTCAGCGAGTAATCCTCTTACAGGTGGCTGGCAGCTGGACTGGACAACTAGCAGTGACTGAACTCAGTGAGAAAGATCCTAATCCTGAAGTCTTCAGCCATCAATATGAGGCCTTTAGCTCTGAGGGCTAATCCAACTGATGCCTTCAATTATTTCTTTGAACCCTGGGTTAGTGAGAGGTGGGATGGGGGCTGGTGGACGTGAAGGGAGCGCAAGGSGGCAGAGGAGGGGCAGGGGGAACTATTTTGAGACCATTCCCGAGTCTCAGTAAAGGATGGAGTGGAGTTTTAGTTGTGTGTTGGGCAGTTAAGGAGAGTTGGGTTGGAGGGTGAACGGTTAGTACTTTAGTAAGTAGGGGAGAGTCAGACACAAAAATGGTTGTTAGTACAGTTACAACAAAGGTTTGATTCATACAGTAGTATTAGTAACAAATTGTTTTAGTAATAGTAGTAGTAGGAGTAGTAGTAGTAGTAGTAGTAGTAGTAAAACAATTAGGAGGAGTCTTTAAAGTCCTCTGCAATTTGATTTGTCCAACCAGATCAGATTTTCGGACTGAATGCGTGATATTTTTGTGACAAGGGCTTGTTTTGGTTAAGAAGAAACAAAATGATTCCATCCAAGCTAATAAGGTGGACATGAGACATGCACTGAATGCCTGGGTGACAACATGGAATATCAAAGGAGTAGTCCATCAGACAAAACAAACATGAACCAACGGACACGACAATCAAACCGAAACCACAGAAAACCACTCTGAGAGGAGGCGGCAATGMGAAAAGGGAAACCCAAACAAAATGGCAGAGGGCACCACTTCTACCCCAGACAAAAGGGCAAAGGAAAAGGCTATGAGGTTTTTAAGGGTGATATTAGGACAAGAATGCCAAAGAATAGAACACCCATCTAGACACGCGTGCTTACTGGCACTCGCTGGGCTAGAGCAGCGAAGTCAACTTCCGGTTAGGATGCAGATGTCTATGACGCTAGCCAGAAAAAAACCCGCATGCAAACAGGGTGCATGATTCCAAAAAATGTATAAATGGTAATGTACGATGAGGGACCAAACCAATGTAGCAACCACAAATGTATGTAGTCAACGGAATATGGAGAGGGGTTTTTAAAGAACTGGAAAATCTAAGTGAGGGGAAAAAGGCTTCCACTGTCAACGGTGAATAGAAAGGCAAATGTAACATTGAATTTGTTCAATCTAAGAGCTCTATGAAATCCCTTGATTTCAATCTCKAMSTATGTGTGTGCATGTGCTAATAACTAGCAGGTGAGAGTAGCTAACGAAAATACCCTACATATCCCTTCCCTTACTCTTACAGGTATAAATACACATTGCCACTAATGTCAAAGTGACTCTGAACATACACCTACTGGAGTTTGATTGATTGAGTAATTTACAGTAGTTATGAAACCCATAACTGGCTGGAATAACAATAGTCTCAGGCTGGTTCTTTGTTTTGCTATTCCGTAGGCTAGCTTTTCCCTCATGGTTTGCTTCCACTCCCACTCAGGTGTAGTTGTGATGGATGGCTCACACAGCCTCCTGTAGGCAACACTCTTCGAGTCACCTAGAAAATGAAAAGCCGTTCCCCCCCCTCTTATTTTTTCCTTTTTTCTTATTTGTCTTTCCTAGCAAGGTAAGGAGTGAGGTCGTATTATTTGTTTTAGTAAGTAATAAAATTAGAATAAAGTCAAAAGAAGAAAAAAAAACTAAAATAACAGGGGTGGCTAGAGRTACGTGGCCATACAGATAATATTAGAACGGTTGATATATGTATGAATATATATAATAGCCATGATATATATATACATATACATATATGCTTTAATGTCATTGGTTTATAAAAAAAGATACAAGAAAAGATAAGGGGGGTCAACTCTTACATGCATGGGGTGAGGCCAGTWAACTCAGYGGTAACAAGGTAGTGTTAGTGATGGAGACAGTAGATCGGACACAGTTGAAACATTCCAAGAGATATCCCCCTACATGTCATGCAACAATACTGGGGAGAGCAGAACCCACYTTTTTATTTAATTGTGCAAATCCAGTGACAGGAAGTAAGAAACTAACCAACTACAYCTACCCGGAAAGGTCAAACAGTACAGAATCTCTTTTACTACCTATTCCACTATGGGTGCTAATATATGAAGATCTGTGAAATATTTGACTATTGACTAGTTTAATGTCCTTGACTCTAACATGTAAATAACATTCATATTCCACACTTAACAAACTGAATATGAAAAACATCTGAAATATAAGATGTCTACACAAATGTTATACATGAAAGAAAAGGATGTACCGTAAATGAGATCTTAATTTCTTCCKTAGAGTTTCAACTGTTTTTTGGTAATAAACAAGTAGTGTTAATTGAGTCATTTACACTAGTGCATGGCAATGCTGTAATTCAACAAAATTGTTTATGTAAAGCAATGAAAATTGTATCCTTCTGGGGTATTCTTTTTTTTTTTTTTATTGGCACGGATTACCAAAACGTCTTCTAACAAAACAACCACATCAGTATTCATACGCCAAGCAGCCTCTAATACTCTTCTGTTCTCATTTTGTCCATTCTATCCCTTTGTAAAAAATAAATCACTTTCCCCATTTCCTTTAGCAAACCAGTAGCAACACTGTCTTTGTTGCCTGACTCCTAGCAGTCTGGTTATACACAATAAAGCCTTAGTGGCGGACAAGGGGACAATATTTACCATTCAGAGACAATGGCATTTAATTAGGCTGGGTGTTGAGAGTCTAGGTAAGGGCTCGGAGCTGATCCAGCTCAGTCGTAAATCACACTATAGGTCTAATGGGATCGGGTCCTCATTTTGAGGCCCTMCTTTACGGTCTGACCTCCTGCCACGAAATAAGAAGGTGTATATACGGACCTGAACTATTAATGTTTGAGTGGGAACCACAGGTCTTGGCACATGCAGCCTCACCTGTGGCAAACTATCAAAATGAATGTCTTGATGCAGCTGGCATTTACCTCTTGCTCTCGTAAAATGAAGACAGAATCAGTGTTGTTTTACACGCTGTACTTCTGGATATATTCATTCGCTGCAGTGCATTCTCCACAGAACTCGTAAATAGTTGAATAGTATTCTGTTTTACTAGATTGACAAATATTCAAACTTTCTAACACTAAAGACATAAGTCATCTAGTTTCACACATAGTAGAACACTATCCAAATGGCCCTAGTTCTTAATACCTGCCACTGGGGTTTGTAATAGTAGGGGTATTTCTCTGTCATTGGAGTCCACTATGCACGTTCACTTCAAGTACGCTTGTTGCAAGAAAATTGATAGGGGGAAAAACTTTTTGGGATAGATTTTGTTATAGTCAATTCAGAAGTTGCTACTGTATCTTTCTTGAAATATAATTCTTTATTTCTTCATAAGGATAGTGTTTGAGGAAAAAATAAACAAATAAAAGGGGGAAAAATCAAAGTAACATTTTTCTTTCTAAATTGTTGTTAAATTAATCATTTTAGGACAGACCTCTTTCAGTGGATAGGTACAATTTTTGGAAGGAAGGGAGGAGTTTTGGATGGTAAAAAGTGGTAACAAACATAAAGTAAAAGAAAGACAAATAGAGGTGATTTTTTTTTCAGCTACCTTGGAATCGATGGAAGTTTGTATTTTCAGTAAGAGCAAACGGAATAGAAAGAGGTAACGGAAACCCAGGGCAAACCAAAGTAAAGACAATTAGAATGATATCTACCATATAATGCAGTTTGTTTACCATAGCGTGTCCAATGCCTGCGTGCTTCAGGAGAAAACAGGGGGAGGAGAAAGAAAAAAAAAAGAATGACAAACCGTGAACTCAATAAAGGACACTTCAAAAATAAATAAAGGAGATTTCGCCTTTTTGAGAAACAAAAACAGGTTATTTAATTTGAGAATAGGCGATAATAATCCAACCAATCAATCCTTGAAATGTCCAAAATTAAATAAAATTTGGATGATACAAATCATCCAAATAAAGAAATAAAGAAAGTAATTGGAAACTTTTTTTTTTTATATATTAAAGGGTTGTCCAAAAATAAAAGAGATAAAACAATATCATTATATTTGTTAGTACGTAAGTTCACACATTAAGTAGAAAAAAGAACAGATGACTCACATTCCGTGAATGACACAATGTTAGTTGTAAAAAGTAAAAGGTAAAGGAAAACCAAATCACAAAAGAAAATAGTAAATTGGAGAATTCTTAAGCTTTTTGTTAGTAAAAAGACAAGAGTTAGCAAATTAATTTTCACATAGAGGGGTTGGGGGCAGATTGGGGGTTGGGCTTGTTTCTGAGTGGGGAAGGGAATGAAGGAAAAGCAGTTCAGTATTAGTAGTAACCACTTCTGCTAGTCTTGGCTGTGGGTGTGGCTGGTAGGAGGGACAAGCTCCTTAGAATCGGTGTTCCATTGCAGGGGGTGTGGCCAATCGTATTCCGAATGGTTGGCAGGTTATATTTTCCTAAGCAAACATTTTCTCAAGTTGCTTTTTCTTAAAGATCTTGTGCAAGAGCCAGTTTAGGGAGWATGGAGAAGCCAGAAGAAGAAAAAACCATATCAAAAGGTAAATGATCACAATTATCACAATAGTTAAAATAGCTAAGAGAATAAGGACAGCAGTATTGACGATGATAATCAGAAAGTTAAGGATTTTCAATGAGGTATATAAGAAAAAGAAAAAAGAAAAATGACATTTATTGCATATTGTAGCAGAGAAAAGCGCAAGAGAAAAGGGAAAGAAAGAAAGGAATGAAAGCCATTTGGTTCCTTTTGGAGATGRAGTATCATTGTGTCTGTGTCCTGAAAGAGAGAGATACTCAGTTATTCAAGTTCCAAAACACGCAAATAACCCATATCCTCTGCCCCTAGGGAGAGAAACAAACACAAAATGGACACTGTGTTAGAAGTCGACTATTTATATGCACTTGATGACAAAAAGTTGCCTGGCTTTTCCTCACAATTCACTGTGAATGATGACAATGAAAATACTGTGTGCACCAATGTTGAATTTGCAAGTTGTCATGTGGTGCCTGTATGAAGCCTGATGTCATTTTAACCTTAATTCCCAACTAGAGGAGAAAGTATAGCTTTTAAATATAAGACTGTACTTCTCTCTGACTTGGTATGTTCATATCTCACAATGTTGTGCCAGACAGTAACGATAGATCAATTATATACCAGTGTTACGTGTGTGTGTGTGTGTGTGTGTGTGTGTGTGTGTGTGTGTGTGTGTGTGTGTGTGTGTGTGTGGTGTGTGTGTGTGTGTGTGTGTGTGTGTGTGTGTGGTGTGTGTGTGCGTGTGCGCATGCTTGCGTGAGTGTGTACATTTGTGCTTATTTGCAAAAATGCAGTACAGAGCCTTCCCACTGGGCAAAAATTGGTTGAATCAATGTTGTTTCCACGTKATTTCAACAACAAAAAAGCAATGTGATGACGCTGAATCAACGTGGAAAACTGATTCGATTTGCAAAAAGTCATCAACAAATGGGAATTCCTGATTTTATTCCAACCTACTTTTAACCTAAGTCCAATGGCATGGTGAATTATTCTTTTTGATTTCATGTTGAATTCACGTTAGTTGACAACTCAACCAAATGTAAATCGAAACTAGACGTTGAATTGACGTCTGTGCGCAGTGGGTTGTGGCTTTTTCTGTACATGCCCAAAGGGTTACTTTGTGTGTTTATGAGTGGGAGTGAATAAGAGTGGCAGCCACACGTCTGAACTCCACAGTGGCAGTGAGGTTAGTCAAAAAAAGAAGATGGCCGCTCACTGTTTGATCCGGGTCACCAAATCCGGGTAAGCAGTGTCAAGCACCCCCGCTCTGCCACTAATGATTTATGTTAATCCATTAATTAGGTAAATAAGTTCCAACAGTGGGTGTGAAATTTGCATATGTATGCCTCTGCCTCGTCAAAGACCCACACTGTGCTTGTGTCTCTAATCGTAACAAAACACAGACACAGATACATCAAACTCAAAATAGAGATTCAAAGGGACTGGGGACGCAAAACAATGGTTTATTAAATAAGACAAATGACGGTCTATGAAGGTGACAATCACTGTGTGTCTTTGTCTAACGGACAGATAGCAATTATGTGAATCCTCTTTTTTTGTGAGAAGCGTGATTAAATATGACGTGTGTGGTGTTTCAGATCCCCCCCCAGTGTTTGATGTCTGAATCCTGAACTGAGCTTGGATCTTTAAGATGTTCTTACATTCAGGGAAAGTCACGGAATGCATGTGGAAAATGTATCTTCTCAGACTGCTGACGATCTTTGAATGGACATAAAAAGAGGGCGGAAGCAAAGTATGGAGAGAAGTCAGACTGAAGTCATCCCTTCATCAACGTTTTGGAGAAAGAGAAGACAAATTACACCCTGAATTGACCAAAGTCGGTGTAGAGATCTTCGACCAACATTCCAGACCTACACTCCTCCTMTCTCTTCCAACCATGTCATTTTTATTTCTATTTAACCTTTATTTTATCAGGGAGTCATAGCGTGACCGCATGTTAAATAATTCAAGCGAAGACGGGCAAGGAAAGTCAGAAGGAAGAAAGAGGTATAGCTCAATATACCAGCTTCTGAAACCATCGGAGATCGCTTAAACTTTTATGAACCTGTAGAGTGAGAGGGAGAAAGACAGAGAGAAATAAAAGATGGCAGAGATCCAAAGAAATTGAAATAGAGTGTTCGAGAAACAGGGAGACAGAGAGAGAGAGAGAGAGARGGCGAGAGAGAAAGAAAAACAGAATAACAGAGACAGAAACATAACTGTCTCTCACGTATACTGGAACACACGTCTCAACCTCAGCCTGCCAGTTGGTATACTCAACAAGGCCTCCCTATTTTCAAAGTCTTCAGCTGTGGCATTGACGGCCCTCGTCCGCCCTTGCCTTCCCTGTCTGTAATTGACTCATATGGGACAGGGAGGCAGGGAGGAGGCGGTGGTCATTGTTTGCTGATGGGGGATAAAACTAATCGTGTAAACAAGGAGCAGGCCCCGATAAAMAACTTTTTTTTAAAGCTCGCTCAGCCGCTCCCTGCATTATTAATGTGGGGAGGAGACTATAAAGAGCTATTAGCATTGTTTCACCATTGTAGCCTTCCACTTGCGGAAGGAAAGGAGAGAATTGACATGCCTTCTCTGTCAACAGTCTGGGGAAAGTGGCAAATCGCTAAGGCCCAGAAGCAAATGAGATGACAGCCGGATCGTGTTGACTGAGCAGCAGTAAATGAGGCTATCAGGAGTTTGATCTTTACGTACATGTCACAACGGACAAAGTTGAACTATCACCYTGAGCACAATCGAGATAAATATTTAATGTGGCTGTAAAAAAGATCAATGGTTGGCCGGCTCTGAAAGGGCCCACTGTAGCATGGGTCTGTGTGGATTTATAACACATAACAAGAGAACTGTGAGACTGATGACCGGCTTTCATATAAATTTCCAATTTAGCCAATAATAGTCAGTGATAAAAAGGGACAGGGATAAATCGTATTGGCTGGAATGAATGGTTAGTATTTTTCATTAGACCTGAGGTAGTTGRGAGGGTAATGGGTTTTATAGAGTGGGATACGATTAGCGCACTACTCCTAGAAGAGAGTCTGCATACAGAACTCATATTGAAATGGTCACATGGTTGATCATTCAGGGAACATCACCCGCTATGCCTTCAGAAAGTATTCATACCCAATCAATCAATCAATCAATTTTATTTTATATAGCCCTTCGTACATCAGCTAATATCTCGAAGTGCTGTACAGAAACCCAGCCTAAAACCCCAAACAGCTAGTAATGCAGGTGTAGAAGCCCTTGACTTATTCCGTATTATGTTGTTTTACAGGCTGAATTCTCACCCATCTACACACAATACCCCATAATGACAAAGGGAAAATATGTTTTTAGACAATTTAGCAAATTTATAGAAAATTTAAGACAGAAATATCGAATTAATATAAGTATTCACGCCCCCGAGCCAATACTTTGTTAAAAGCATCCTTGACAGCGATTACAGGTGTGCGTCTTCCTGCGTAAGTCTTTAAGAGCTTTCCATACTTGGATTGTGCAACATTATTCACTTCAATATTCTTCAAGCTCTGTCAAATTGGTTGTTGATCAATGCTAGACAACCATTTTCACGTCTTGCCATAGATRTTCTAGTAGACATGTCAAAACTGTAACTCGGCCAATCGGGAACATTCACTGTCTTCTTGGTAACCAACTCCAGTGTAGATTTGGCATTGTGTTTGAGGTTATTTTCCTGTTGAAAGGGGAATTCATCTCCCAGTGTCTGGTGGAAAGAAAACTGAACCAGGTTTCCCTCTAGGATTTCAAATAAAATGTTATTAGTCACATGCGCCGAATACAACAGGTGTAGACCTTAAAGTGAAATGCTTACTTACAAGCCCCTTGTAAGTTTAGTWAAAAAAAATACAGATAAGAATAAGAGATAAAAGTAACAAGTAATTAGAGAGGAGCAGTAAAAAATAACAATATATACAGGGTGGTGCCGGTACAGAGTCAATGTGCGGGAGCACCGGTTAGTTGAGGTAGTATGTACATGTAGGTAGAGTTAATTAATATTCCAAAACACGCAAAACACTCTTCACGCAGATCACTGGGGTCGGGGCCTGTTCCCGAGGGAGCCGTATARCCTCCGCCTCGGACTCGTCAGAGTCGTGAAAGAAGAAAAAGGATTCTGCTAGTCCGTGGTGAGTATTACAGTCCTGATGTCTAGAAGTTATTTTCGGTCAAAAGAGATGGTAGTGGCAACATTATGTACAAAAAAGTTACAAACAACTCAGATAAATGAACAAAAAACACAATCGGTTAGGGGCAAAACGTCTGCCTTCTGTTCCGGTGCCATTTTATCCTCCTGATTTTTCCTGTGCTTAGCGCAATTCAAATGTTTTTCCTGAAAAACTCCCCAGTCCTTAACGATTACAAGCATAACCATAACATGACGCATCCACCACTATGCTTGAAAATATGAAGAGTGGTACTCGGTAATGTGTTGTATTTGCCCCAAACTTAATTGCTTTGCCACATTTTTTGTAGTTTTACTTTAGTGCCTTGTTGCAAAACAGGATCATGTTTTGGAATATGTTTATTCTGTATAGGCTTCCTTCTTTTCACCCTGTCAATTAGGTTAATATTGTGGAGTAACTACAATGTTGTTGATCCATCCTCAGTTTTCTCCTATCCTAGCCATTAAACTCAGTAAATGTTTTAAAGTCTCCATTGGCCTGATGGTGGAATCCCTGAGTGGTTTCCTTACTCTCCGGCAACCGAGTTAGGAAGGACACCTGTATCTTTGTAGTGACTGGGTGTATTGATATACCATCCAAAGTGTAATTAATAACTTCACTATGCTCAAATGGATATTCAATGTCTGCTTTTTAATTAGTTTTACACATTTGTTTTACACTACCAAAAGGTGCRCTTTGTGAGGCATTGGAAAAAGATCCCTGGTCTTTGTGGTTGAAACTGTTWGAAATGCACTGCTRGACTGAGGGACCTTACAGATAATTGTATGTGTGGGGTACAGAGTAAATCCATGCAATTTATTATACAAGTTGTTAGGCACGCTTTTTACTCCGTAACTTATTTAGGCTTGCCAAAACAAAGGGGTTGAACACTTTCAGCTTTAAATTTTTTTAATCATTTGTACAAATTTCAATAAACATAATTCCACTTTAACATAATGGGGTAGGCCAGTGACAAAACATCAATTTAATCKATTTTAAATTCAGACTGTAACACAACAAAATGTGGAAAAAGTCAAGTGGTGGGAATACATTCTGGAGGCACTMTAAGCTATCAAATGACTCGGAGGACACTAAACACAAGGTTGCTGAGGGATGTGTGAGTGTGCGTGGGTGCGTTTGGTGTGCATGCATGTACGCGCTCATGTTTGTGTTTGATCTGGCATATGTATGTGTTTTGTATGCACCACATGTTGCAGCAGAGGTGCCAGTGGAGTATTGCTTTAGTGAGATCTACAGCAGTGTGGTCAGGGGAAGCCGAGAGGCGTCTTTTCTAGCAGGTAGTTAGTTCCGCTTTCATTCCAATCCTCTCCTTGATACTCCCCTTCCTTCTTTCCTTCCTTCCTTCCTTCCCTCCCTCCGCTCTCAACCATAACACCACAGCCTGGGCTCCCAGTAATGGAAATTGACAGAACAGCTCCAGGTGACAATATAAATGTCAGTGCAATTACGCTGGGGAGAGAGAGCTAGGCAAACAGGTGGGGCTGTGTGTGTGCAGCCACAAAAGAAAATGATGGCTAATAGTACCTAAGTAGACATTTCTTCTATGTTATTCCTCTCGCTAAAAGTATATATCTCTCTCCCTCTCTTTTTCCCTCCGTTTGTATATTTCCAAAATGCTACCTGCAACATTTGTGAGTATGCTCTAATGGTCCAGAGATTTTTTACATAATTATAGGTCTGGTTAAAATGGCTGTAAGATGCAAACGAGGACATGAATAAACATGACAGTTGGTGACAGAGCTGTTAGTGGTAAACAAGGGGCTCTTTCTGAGTGAGAAGYGTTGAAGATGTTAATGTAGGCAAACACACARACACACAAGCACTTGTTTGCACGCACGCACGTACATACACATGTAAGTTCAAGTGCCATATTCATTTGCACACGCAAAATCATACAAACTACATATTAGCAAACAAATGGAAATGGGATGCTATGCAAAGGACATGCAGATGATTMCTATTGAGTAGCGATTCAAACWKATTTTCATACATTGGCATGAGCTAATTGTCTTTGGCCAGAAGCTCTCTTCTACCTGTGTGCAGAACATCCAGTAGACTCATGAGAGCTGTTACACCGCATGCCATTTCACCCAACTGGTACACCGCATGCCATTTCACCCAACTGGTATACCGCATCCCTTCCACCCAACTGTTATACCGCATGCCCTTTCACCCAACTTTTATACCGCATGCCCTTTCACCCAACGTATACTCGCATGCCATTTCACCCAACTTGTTATACCGCATGCCATTTCACCCAACTGTTATACCGCATGCCATTTCACCCAACTGTTATACACCGCATGCCCTTTCACCCAACTGTTATACCGGCTGCCCTTTCACCCAACTGTTTATACCGCATGCCATTTCACCCAACTGTTACAATGCATGCCCTTTTACCAAATTGTTAAACCACATGCCATTTCACCCAATTGTTACACCGTATGCCATTTCACCCAATTGTTACACCACATGCCATTTCACCCAACTGTTACACCGCATGCCATTTCACCAAACTGTTACACCGCATGCCATTTCACCCAATTGTTACACCGCATGCCATTTCACCCAATTGTTACACCGCATGCCATTTCAACCAACTGTTACACACTGCATGCCAATTCACCCACAGATGAGCCCCAGCGGCCATAGTCGTCGATAGAGGGAGGTGATCGGTGGCTCTGCTATCGCGTGACTAGTCCTTGCTGGTGGGAATGTTATGGGAAAGGCATGGTTAACCCTACGAGAGCTGTGGTACTCTTTAGACTAGAGAGGGAGGGGATTAAATATGTTATGAGGTCAGGAGGTGGTGGCGCTGAAGTGGTTCATACCTCTCCTGTATGGAAATACAGTGTTAACCCTACGAGAGCTCTGATACACTATAGAGATACAGAGGCAGACTATAGTATGCGATGAGGACAGTACTGGCACTGAAGTGGTTCATGCCTCTTCTGTACCGGAGGCAGAAACATAAACAGGCTCGAGATGAAACAACAGCCAGCGGACTGGCTGGTTGCTAGGTGACAAATTGCGAGCGGGGAGAGGGGATGCAAGTGGYAGGGAGAGGAGGAATTGATTTGACGACTATTCTGCATTCTAGTGGCTTCCTCTCTGTGTCGATGAAGGTTGACGCTGTGGGATGGAGAGAGGAAGGGAAGAAGGGATGGAAGGGGAGGGAGAGGGGGGCATAATTGCAGTTGTTAGTTTGATGATGCCAAACAGAGAGGGATAGAAAAACAGCAGGAGAAGAGATGCAGAAGAATGTCCAAGAAGCTCCGCTATTGATTGTGGTGCTGGTTGTTCTTTTCTGCTGCCTATGGAATGATTCAATCATTCCTCATCCCAAACAAAGGTAGAGCTAGCCTTTTCAAGCCCCTGATTCTCCGGTGTGTTTGTGTGTGCATGTGTGTGTCTGCACATGATTATGTCAAATCAAATCAAAGTTTATTGGTCTAGCGGGTGCAGAGAAATGCTTGTGTTACTAGCTCCTAACAGCGCAGTAGAATGTCAAACAAGTGCAAAAATAGTCTAAAAACTAAAAACAAGAGTGGGTGCCTATTCGTGCCTGCTCGTGCATGAGTGTGCGTGTGTGCGTCTGTACACGCACAGTGTGTCCTGCCTGCAGCACATCAAAGGCAATGTGTTGGAGGAGCTGAACTCAGGGCACTGGGAACCTCAGAGCAAGACGCTCGGAGCAATACGCTCAGCACCTAAGAACAAGACAAATCTGTTTGATCCCACAATTAATCCAATGGCTGAAACCAAGGTCTAATTATATAGAAAAAAAAGACATGGGATAGAGCACCAGACAGAGAGAGAAGAGAAAGAGAAAGTGAATGAGCAGAGAGCGAGAGGGAGAAAAAAAAGAAAGAGAGCGAATAGGAAAGATGTTCAAGACTTCAAATGTCTCAGTCACCAGACGTAAGCTAAGCCTTCTCCCCAGTTCACAGACACACGAGCAGCAAATACTTTGTTGTTAAGCCACAGAGGGAATAAAAGAAAGCCTTTCATATTCCACCACTTCCTAAACTGTGCTCTACATCCCAGAGAAGCTTTCTCTCTTTCACTGCAGGTAGAGTATCATACACGTGGACACACACACACGTGGACACACACACACAACACACAACACACACACACACACACACACACACACACACACACACACACACACACACACACACACACACACACACACACACACACACACACACACACACACACACACACACACACACACACCACACCACACACACCACACACACACACACACACCCAACCCTCCCATCCTCATACACTCCCCGATGTCCTGCAGCTCACCCTGTCTGGATCGTGTTTCCTATTGGTTGTAGGTCCCCCGGGGGCCTAAGGTGCCTGTTCTGCACACAGACAGATAGACAGCCCCTGACTGTGCTTACTGTATTACCCTCTTTCAGTAAGTGGTTTGGAATGAGACCTAGGGCCTAAGGTGCCTGTTCTGCACACAGACAGATAGACAGCCCCTGACTGTGCTTACTGTATTACCCTCTTTCAGTAAGTGGTTTGGAATGAGACCTAAAGATCCAAACAATGGGATACTGCAAGAAAGATCCCTGCTCCCCTTTTCTGTCAGCAGCAGTATATGAATAGCATGTCTGTGTCTCTTCCCTGTAGCCTGTGGTTCATATCAGGTTTAGCTGTACAGTCGCTACATTTCAGTGTATTGGTATCGGCATTTCCATGGTTTACATGTTGCAAAAACCAGCCTTTCAGCAAACTTSAAGTACTAGAGTCCCCTAAGAAAGCGGACAAATCCAGCACAGATAACATGATACATTAAACCACTTCGAGCGGAAATGAACCTACTGGGCACACGTTGCTTCCACGTCATTTCAATGAGATGACGTTGAACCAACGTGGAAAAGATGTTGAATTGACGTCTGTGCCCGGTGGGAATCGACTGAAGTGGGAGAGATGGGGATATTGGCAGAATCTCCTTAATGTTCATCCTCTCCTGTCGAATCCTATCATCTCTGATGGGGAGCACTCTATAATCAAAAAACGATTTCAGACAGAGCGCAAACTCAATGAGGAGGCTTCATTCATAATGACAGGAGATGTCTTTACTCGCTCAAGTCAGTGTGTGTGTGTGTGAGTAATATCAAGGCCATTCGCAGTTCTCTCACTGATTAGGACACTGCTTCTGACCAGAGCACTATGGGTCCTGGGAAAAAGTAGTGGACTATATATATATATGGGGAAAAGGGTCTGAATTGGGACAAAGCCTAGTTGAATGGAGCATGGAGAGGATATTGATTATTGAGGGTAATATACAGTGGCAAGAAAAAGTATGTGAKCCCTTGGGAATTACCTGGATCTTCTGCATAAATTAGTCATCAAATTTGATCTGATCTTCATATAAGTCCCAGCAATACACAAACAAATTGTGTTTGTCTTGTCTATATTGAATACATCATTTAAACATTCACAGTGTAGGTTGGAAAAAGTATGTGAACCCCTAGGCTAATGACTTTTCCAAAAACTAATTGGAGTCAGGAGTCAGCTAACCTGGAGTCCAATCAATGAGACGATAGGGTCTAGTTTCCTGAATTTCCGGCTGACTGACTTGCTCAAAGTAAACTGCCTGCTACTCAGGCCCAGAAGCCAGGATATGCATATAATTGGTAGCATTGGATAGAAAACACGTTGAAGTTTCTAAAACTATTAAAAATAATGTCTGAGACTATAACAGAATTGATATGGCAAGCAAAAACCCAAAGAAAAATCAACCGGAATGTTTTTTTTTTTAGGTCCCAGGCTCTTATAATGGAAACCTATTGTTCCTATGTAATTCCGTCTCCCAGATTGCAATTCCTATGGCTTCCACTAGATGTCAACAGTCTTTATTCAAGGTTTCAGGCTTGTTTTTTTTTAAACAAGCAAGAATTTTGAGTTTTGGTCAGGAGAGCACCGGAACAATATCAGTCTTTCGGCGCGCGAGGGAGAGAGCGTGCTTACTAAATTTGCTTTCCTTTTGAACATGCTACTTTCCGTATGAACTATTATAGGACATTTACATTTTATAGTACCTGAGGATTAAATAGAAATGTCATTTGACTTGTTTGGATGAATCTTAGTGGTAGCTTTTTGGACTCCTTTGTCTGCATGTTGAACGAGTGGATTACTGAAATCGATGGCGCCAACTAAACTGACTTTTTGGGATAAAGAAGGATTTTATCTAACAAAACGTTGTAGCTGGGACCCTTGTGATTGCAAACAGAGGAAGATCTTCAAAAGTAAGTGATTTATTTKATCGRTATTTGTGATTTTATGAAGCCTGTGCTGGTTGTAAAATATGTTGATGTGGGGCGCCGTCCTCAGACATTCGCATGGTATGCTTTCGCCGTAAAGCCTATTGTAATTTGGACACCCTCCAATTTCACCGGATGTTGTCAGCTGGTGTCCCACTACAGGGATGCCTATCCCTAAGAATTAAGAAGAATCCTAGAGTGTCAGCTGAAGACTTACAGAAATCTCTGGAACATGCTAACATCTCTGTTGATGAGTCTACGATACGTCAAACACAAAACAGGATTGGTGTTCATGGGAGGACACCACGGAAGAAGCCACTGCTGTTGGAAAAAAAACATTGCTGCACGTCTGAAGTTCGCGAAAGAGCACCTGGATGTTCCACAGCGCTTCTAGCAAAATATTCTGGGGACAGATTAAACTAAAGTTGAGTTGTTTGGAAGGAACACACAACACCATGTGTGGAGAAAATAGGCACGGCACACCGACATCAAAACCTCATCCCAACTGTAAAGTATGGTGGAGGGAGCATCATGGTTTGGGGCTGCCTCAGGGCCTGGACAGCTTGCTATCATCAACAGAAAAATGAATTCCCAAGTTTATCAAGACATTTTGTAGGAGAATGTTAGGCTATCTGTCTGCCAATTGAAGCTCAACAGAATTTGGGTGATGCAACAGGACAACGACCCAAAACACAGAAGTAAATCAACAACAGAATGGCTTCAAGAGAAGAAAATATGCCTTCTGGAGTGGCCCAGTCAGAGTCCTGACCTCAACCCGATTGAGATGCTGTGGCATGACTTCGAGAGCGGTTCACACCAGTCATCCTAAGAGTATTGCTGAACTGAAAGTTTTGTAAAGATGAATGGTCCAAAATTCCTCCAGACCGTTGTGCAGGTCTGATCKGCAACTACAGAAAACATTTGGTTGAGGTTATTGCTACCAAAGGAGGGTCAACCAGTTATTAAATCCAAGGGTTCACATATTGTTCCACCCTACACTGTGAATGTTTACAGGGTGTGTTCAATAAAGACATWAAAAAAGTATACTTATTTGTGTGTTATTAGTTTAAGCAGACTGTGTTTGTCTATTGTTGTGACTTTGATGAAGATCAGATCAAAGCTTATGACCAATTTATGCAGAAATCCAGGTAATTCCAAAGGGTTCACATACTTTTTCTTGCCACTGCATGTCTGCTATTGTGAACAGAATGAATGAAGGGCATGTTTATAAATAGGCAATTGTGAATASAGAGTTGGTATGTTATGTGTCATGTAGTAGATGACATTTGTGCATGCCATTTATTTTGTGTGAAACAACAACTTTGTCGTGCAGCGGAGACAGTCAGCTAAGTGGACTTGCGGATGTGTGCATGTGAATGCATAGACCTATATGCTTCGATGCTTACACTCTTAGAAAAAACGATTGCAAAAGGGTTCTTCGAAATGTCCCCATTTGGAGAACCCTTTTGTGTCCCGGGTTGAAGAGTTCCATGTAGAACCCTCTGTGGAAAGGAACCAAAAGGGCTCTACCTGGAACAAAAAAACGGGTTCTTCAAAGGGTTCTCTTATGGGGACAGCCAAAGAACGTTTTTCGGTTCTAGATAGCAGCTTTTATTGTGTAGCCACCCTTCCTGTGTGTCCATTCGTGTTGGTCCGTTGGCCTTGCTGCATGGGTTTGCATTGTATGCATGGGTGCTTTTGCTGCAGTATCTGTCTGTCTGTCCAGCCACTTAGCCATGGAGTATTGCAGCACGGTCACCAGTGCTTAAAGTCTACAAACCGTACATGATAGAATCTCATTATGTCACAGCCGGAGAGAAGAGGAGGAGAACCGTGGGTAGGAGGAGAGGAAACGGGAAGGGACGCCTGCCTGCCTGCCTGCCTGACTCTCTGTGTTTGAAGGAGCCTCCTCCATGATGAGAGGTCACTGTGAACGTCCTTGCCTGTCCATCATCCATATACCACAGGGACCATCCACACTGCTCTCAGACACAGTCTGTTACTTCTCCCCAGCCCTGCAGTACAGTATTAACTCTCCCTACACAGGCCTGCAGTACAGTATTAACTCTCCCTACACAGGCCTACAGTACAGCGTTACCTCTCCCTACACAGGCCTGCAGTACAGTATTACCTCTCCCTACACAGGCCTGCAGTACAGTATTAACTCTCCCACACAGCTAACGCAGCACAGCTCGCTACATACAGCCTCAGGTATTACCTTCTCCCTACTACACGGCCTTGCAGTACAAGTATTACTCTCCCTACAAGGCCACAGTACAGTATTACCTCTCCTACACAGGCCTCAGTAAGTATTACCTCTCCCTACACAGGCCTGCAGTACAGTATTATCTCTCCCTACACAGGCCTGCATGTTCAGTATTACTCTCCCTACACAGGCCTGCAGTACAGTATTACCTCTCCTACAGGCCTGCAGTACAGTATTACTCTCCTAACAAGGCCTGCAGTACAGTATTACCTCTCCCTCACAGGCCTGCAGTACAGTATTACTCTCCCTACACAGCCTGCAGTACAGTATTACTCTCCCTACACAGGCCTGCCAGTACAGTATTATCCTCTCCCTACCAGGCTGCAGTACAGTATTACCTCTCCTAACAGGCCCTGCAGTACGATGTATTACCTCTCCCTACACAGGCCTGCAGTAACAGTATTACCTCTCCCTACACAGGCCTGCAGTACAGTATTACTCTCCCTACACAGGCCTGCAGTAACAGTAATTACTCTCCTACACAGGCCTGCAGTACAGTATTACCTCTCCTACACAGGCCTGCAGTCACAGTATTACCTCTCCTTACACAGGCCTGCAGTACAGCGTTCACCTCTCCTACACAGGCCTGCAGTACGATTACCTCTCCTACACAGGCCTCCAGTAACAGTATTACTCTCCCTACACAGGCCTGCAGTACAGCGTTACCCTCTCCCTACACAGGCCTGCATACAGTATTACTTTCCCTCACTAGGCCTACAGTAAGTATACCTCTCCCTACACAGGCCTGCAGTACAGCGTTACCTCTCCTACACAGCTGCAGTACAGTTCCTACTCCCTACCACAGGCTGCATGTACAGCGTTACCTCTCCCTACCAGGCCTGCAGTACAGCGTTACCTCTCCTACACCAGGATGCGTACAGCGTTACCTCTCCCTAAAGGCCTGCATACACGTATTACCTCTCCCTAAACACTAGGCCTGCAGTACAGCGTTACCTCTCCACTACAACGGCCAGTGCAGTACAGCGTTACCTCTCGCCT
>NC_036876.1:12580927-12584699 GCF_002910315.2 Salvelinus sp. IW2-2015
ACCATTACATCTCTTTGGTCTGAAACATTACATCTCTTTGGTCTGAAACATTACATCTCTTTGGTCTGAAACATTACATCTCTTTGGTCTGAAACCGTTACATGAATGCAAGTGGAAAACAACCACTTTCTCTTGCAGTGGAAAAAGTCATCTAAATGTGTGAGTGTGTGGATGTGTGCAGCAACACTGTTCATGCCCAGCCACCCTCCCTGCGTATCCATTTGTATTGGTCTCGCTGTGTGGGTTTGCATTGTATGCAATGTATTGTGTCTGTTGGTCCGTCTGTCCAGCGTCTCAGCCCTGGAGTATTGCAGCACAGTCACCACTGCTTAAAGTCTGTAAACCGTCCATGACAGTATCTCATTATGTCAGAGCCGGAGAGAGACGGAAGAGAATGGGGGGGTAGAGGGAGAGGAGAGGGGAAGGGGGGAGACGCCTGCCGGCCGGCCTCTGTGTTTTTGGGAGAGCTTCTTCCATGATGAGAGGTCAGTGTGAACAGCCTTGACTGCCCATCATCCATATACCACAGGGACCAACCACACTGTCTTCCCTATACAGGCCGGCAGTACAGCATTCTGGGGCGGCAGGTAACCGAGTGGTTAGAGCGTTGGGCCAGTAACTGGAAGGTTACTGGATGGAATCCCAGAGCTGACAAGGTAAAAAAAATCTGTCGTTCTGCCCCTGAACAAGGCAGTTAACCCACTGTTCCCCGGTAGGCAGTCATTGTAAATAAGAATTTGTTCTTTAAAAAATTACCTCTCCCCTATACAGGCATTCAGTGCAGCATTACCTCTCCCCTATACAGGCATGCAGTACAACATTACCTCTCCCCTATACAGGCATGCATTACAGCATTACCTCTCCCCTATGCAGGCATGCAGTACAGCATTACCTCTCCCCATATGCAGGCATGCATTACAGCATTACCTCTCCCCTATACAGGCCTTCAGTGCAGCATTACCTCTCCCCTATGCAGGCATGCAGTACAGCATTACCTCTCCACTGTGCAGGCCTACAGTACAGCATTACCTCTCCCCTATGCAGGCCTGCAGTACAGCATTGCCTCTCCCCTATACAGGCATGCAGTACAGCATTACCTCTCCCCTATGCAGACATGCAGTACAGCATTACCTCTCCCCTATACAGGTCTGCAGTACAGCATTACCTCTCTCCTATGCAGTACAGCATTACCTCTCCTCTATACAGGCCTGCAGTACAATATTGCCTCTCCCCTATACAGGCATGTCGATCAGTCATTATCTCTCCTCTATACCAACTTGTAGTACAGCATTATCTTCTCCTCTATCCAGACATGTAGCTGCAGGCATTACCTCTCCCCAATACAGACTTGCAGTACAGCATTACCTCTCCCCTATACAGATGTAGTACAACATTACCTCTCCCTATACAGGCATGTAGTGCCAGCATTACCTCTCCTTCTATACAGACATGTAGTGTGGCATTATCTCTCCCCTATACAGGCATGTAGTACAGCATTACCTTCCCTATACAGGCTTGCAGTCAGCATTACCTCTCCACTATAAGGGCCTGCAGTACGAGCATTTACCTCTCCCCTATACAGCATGTAGTACAGCATTACCTCTCAACACCATGGTGGCGCTGTGATTCTTCTGTGGTTTCTCTGCATTTCTTCTCTGTTTTAGGATTCCATATCTTCTCACCTAATTCTCTCTGCCTCTCTTTACCATTAAAGGGACACATTCACAGGTTTCAGGTGGTGGTGTTGGATGAAGAAATAAAAATACATGAGAGAAAAAAATCAACTCTGAATGACGAAACAGTTTGAGAAGCTCTTGTTACTAATGATGCGAAACACAGAGCAAGAGCACTTAAAACCAATGGAACGGAATCAAACTACTGTAGGCATTAAAACGGATTGATAATCGTGGCTTCAGAGCTAGGGTTACAGCTATTGGCCGGGTGACGACTGGGAGGAGGGCTATCCTAGGGATATGACATCATGATGAAAACAGTGGGTATATATAATATGAACGGGAGGCTGAACAGTTGTGTGGGGGGTGAAGGTGTGTGTGTGAGTGTGTGTATATGCATGCTCTTCTTCCTTGCCTCTGCATATGTATGTGTAACATGATCTGCTACACACGCTATTGATTTAGCCCAAGAGCAGAGAGGCTGCACAACATTAGGTCAGAGGGCACTGGTCAGGTCAATGCCGTCGTTATCCTTCCCTAGTGTGGTGTGTGTGTGTGGTTGTGTGGTGTGTGTGTGTTGTGTGTGTGTGTGTGTGTGTGTGTGTGTGTGTGTGTGTGTGTGTGTGTGTGTGGTGGTGTGTGTGTGTGTGTGTGTGTGTTGTGTGTGTGTGTGTGTGTGTGTGTGTGTGGTTTTGTGTGGTTGTATGTTGAGGCGCTACTCGCTTTGCTGCTGTATAGCGACTGGTGCGTGAGTGGCTGCTCATCGCGATATTAGCGCCCTCGTCTAATGACGGTTCCATGGGTATCAGGGTCTAAATCTCTAGAATCATGTTGGCTTTCCAAGCTCATTAAACCAGTTTCACTCTGGTGAGCAAGCATGCCCCAGCAGCAAACATATCTGACCCCTGCCGTGTGAGTGTGTGTGTTTGTGTGAGTGTGTGTGTGTGTATGTGTGTGTGTGCCTGTGAGTGTGTGTGTGTCTGGGTGCTAGGCCTTTGTCTATCTGTGATATTGCTACATAGGATAGACCATTACATTCAATAGTTTAAGAAAACAACAGTTTTATGGGCTACAATCAGAGGCTACATGTTTAGCAAGTGAACTGGGAGATTTCTAATTAATGCAAAATGTAATTCAAATTACGTAATTAAGTTGGCTAAATGAAAAGGAGAAGGCTACAATGATCAACCAACCTGCTGTTGTTTCATATGAACGCAGTTGTTGTGGACATTTCACGGGGAGTGCTGCAAAATAGCCTCTATTAGCCTCGCTACTTTAGCTAGCTAGCTGGCTAACTTAGCTGGATACTCTAACTAGCTTCTTCACAACAATGTGAATGCAGTCAAGTCAGGCACTACCAGATGGTATGACAGATAGCCTACGGCAGCAATATGTTTTTCTGAGTATCGCAATTGGGTTTGGCTACTTTCTCTCTCTCTCCCTCTTTGCCAATCACAGAGTACCTCACAGCGGCCCCTGCTCCTCTCTGGCCCCTCCCCCACGCCCTTCTCCTGAAACAAGCAGAGTGCAGCACACCATCTCTCACGCATTGAAAAATTCAAATGAATTTCTTATTTCGACTACCCTGATATCCGAAAAACTATCATGATGTTATTCGAATTCTGAAATCATTTTAACATGATCATTTTTTTGTGTATTTTACCCCCCTTTTTCTCCCCAATTATGATCTGGTCTCATCGCTGCAACTAACCAACAGGCTCGGGAGGTGAAGGTCGAGTCATGCGTCCTCCAAAACATGACCTGTCAAACGGCGCTTCTTAACACCCGCCCGCTTAACCTGTAAGCCAGCCGCACCAATATGTAGGAGGAAACACCGTTCACCTGACCACCGAGGTCAGCCCACAAGCTCCCGGCCCGCTACAAGGAGTCGCTAGAGGGCGATGAGCCAAGTAAAACCCCCCGACCAAACCCTCCCCTAACCCGGACGACGCTGGGCCAATTTTACGCCGCCCTGCTGGACTCCCAATCATGGCCAGTTGTTATACAGCCTGGGATCGAACACGGGTCTGTAGTGACGCCTCTAGCACTGTGATACAGTGACTTAGACCGCTGCGACAGTCGGGAGGCCCTACTGAAGT
>NC_036876.1:12584799-12619799 GCF_002910315.2 Salvelinus sp. IW2-2015
ATTTGGCCACTAGATTGCGAGCAGTGAGTGGTGTGTGGGG
This sequence comes from Salvelinus sp. IW2-2015, assembly GCF_002910315.2. NCBI lineage: Eukaryota > Metazoa > Chordata > Actinopteri > Salmoniformes > Salmonidae > Salvelinus > Salvelinus sp. IW2-2015. The sequence continues at coordinate 12,584,840 of NC_036876.1, forward strand.
GTGGTGGGGGGGAACCAATGCCGTAGAGGTTAATGCCTGGTAAAAATAAGAATCACATTCTTCACTCGTCATCGTACGAACTGGAATAATATACTCAGGACCAAACGATGCAGCGTATTGGGTTTCCACATGTTTAATAAAGGAAACTCACAAAAAACAGCAACGAAGGTGAAGCTCAAGCAGTGCTCACAGGCAACTACAACAGAACAAGATCACACAAGACACACATGTGTAGAATGGCTGCCTAAATATATCCCCAATCAGAACAACGATAAACAGCTGCCTTCTGATTTGGAACCTACCAGGCCAACAATAGAAATAAATGCGCTAGATCACCCACCCTAGTCACACCCCGACCTAACAAAAATAAGGAAATGGAAAAAGGCTCTCTATGTTCATGCGGCGTGACACAAATAAAATAATAATGAAATCAATGTCAAATATCTGTAAAGTTCGTGTTCTGTATGTCAATGTCAAGAGTTCTATAAACGAGCGCTGCCTAAATGAATATATCTATAGAAGTGTCGCTGTCTTTGGACTATGCCAGATTGATTGTTATTGACATGCTTATTTCTATAAAATAACTTATACCGCAATTAATATACTCCGATTGAACTAACATCATGTAAATATAATTAAACTAGAGAGGGACACCACGGATAAGAATATATTTATAGAGCTGTGTATCTTTCGAATAAACTCTTAAAGATTTTGTAAATTTTTACTAAAAGCCGTCACATTAATCGTCATTTTACTAGTCCATCTGACAAGTTTGTAAGTCCTTGATTATCTGCAATGAATCCTGGGCTAACAAGGATTGAATCAGCAATACAAAATTGGGTTTAATTTATTTATTTACTAAATACCTAACTAATCACATCCAGAATCACACATATACAATTAGATCATAACTTGATCACAAATTACTTCATACAAGGAAAACGTTCCTCAGTGGCAGGGCGGAATAGATATGACAGCTTGCTTTTACACAAAGAAAAGGGCTGAGTCTTAGTAAAGAGCGGATGGATTGGAACATAGGCGAGCTTGCTCTCGGTAAAGTCATGTATCTGATGCTATGCTAAATTACCGCCCATTTGAGAAAGAAAATGCAATTACATTATAAATTGTGCCTGGGCTGGAATAATACATTATGGCCTTTCTCTTGCATTTCAAAGATTATGGTACAAAAAAAGCATGTTTTTTTCTTTGTATCATCTTTTACCAGATCTAATGTGTTATATCATCTTACATTAATTTCACATTTCCACAAACTTCAAAGGCTTCCCTTTCAAATGGTATCAAGAATACACATCCTTGCTTCAAGTCCTGAGCTACAGGCAGTTAGATTTGGGTACGTCATTTTAGTAGAGAAAAAAAAAAGGATCCGATCCTTAAGAACAAATTCCTATTTACAATGATGGCCTATGGTGGAACAACTCTGTGTGTGGGCATTGTGTGTAGAGAGAAACAGTTGGACCGAAAGTGCTATAACAGCATAAGACACAACATAACAGAGCGCCAGTGGTGTTGTGGCAGCTACCTGTTGTCCTGACAATGCTGTATGTCCTTGGTTTATGGAGTAGAGATGGAACATAAACTCACACAACCTCTGAGTCTGAACATAAACTCACACAACCTCTGAGTCTTGCCTCTACAGCTTTATATGCTCCGTGATAAAACTAGATTCACCATTATTCTGTATGACAGAGAGAGAGAGAGAGAGAGTAGACCATATCTGTCTTATCTATGGGCTTCATTGCTAAGTGTGAAAATATATAGGAGGAACTTCAATCGATTTTCTATGGAAGCTCTATCATCTGCAGTGAAGCCTCTGATGTAGAAGACTGAACATAAATATACTATGATATATCGACAACATACTGTATATCAAATCCTTTCAAATGGATATGCAGTGCGTACGATACACACCTAAAATAGCTATGGCTATAGCTAGCAATTTCAAGATGAAACATGCACTTCCCACGGTATAGAGTCAGAATTAATCGGCGTGATTTCTAAACATAGCAAACGAGCGGAGCATCCAATAATTACATTGAACGTACAGTCCAATTAACAAATGTAGATGTGTTTTGAATGTATTTATAACTGGCAAAACCAACAACAGCAGCAAAGGCATCTCATCTCCCGGGTGGCGCAGTGGTCTAGGGCACTGCATCGCAGTGCTAGCTGCGCCACCAGAGTCTCTGGGTTCACGCCCAGGCTGGGCTGGGTTTGCGCCCAGGCTCTGTCGCAGCCGGTCGCAACCGGGAGATCCGTGGGGCGACGCACAATTGGCATAGCGTCGTCCGGGTTAGGGAGGGTTTGGCCGGTAGGGAGGGTTTGGCCGGTAGGGATATCCTTGTCTCAGTATGTAAAAAATGTAATAAAATGTATGCACTCTACTGTAAGTCGCTCTGGATAAGAGCGTCTGCTCTTGGCCGGTAGGGATATCCTTGTCTCAGTATGTAAAAATGTAATAAAATGTATGCACTCTACTGTAAGTCGCTCTGGATAAGAGCGTCTGCTAAATGACGTAAATGTAAAATGTAAATCTATTTTTCGACGTCCATGAAATGACAACGTTAATTCATTTACCGTTCATGCAAATCTTTGCTGAGATGATGGAATAGCCTGCATGTGGTTACCACTGCCTCTACATAATGATGATCCATTCAATGTGTTTTGCCGCAGGGGAACGTGATTTTATTATTTTCTCCCGGGTTCCATCCTCCGACATTTAACGAACAAAGCCTTCTGAAACGACGTTTTTGAGTTGGTGTTTGAACGGAGTTGGCGACCGTATAACCGCCATATTGGAAGCCGCACATGGGCACCGCAGTCCTTTTTACTGACTGCAAGTTATTGGATTTGGAGTCGTTTGTTTCTCCACCGGGGTAGGTAACATATACTTGAAATCTACTGCTGGATGGATGATTTACGGTTCACCCTAGATACTGTCAATAGGCCATTGATAGTTTGAGACATAAAGATCTGAAGTTTAACTTTTTTTTTTGAATTCGTGAAACGTTCCTTATTTTCTAAATGCGTAGCAAGCTAAACAATAATATTAAGCCAATAAGGCGCACAGTTGCGTTTCTTGAAACATAGGTGGTCCATGCCGCTGAGTCTCTCCTTCCTGCACATAAAAAACGGGTTTGAACTCTAGTGACAATAACAATGCGATCCTTTGCTGGTTTTACAACAAAGGATTCAATTGTAATGATAAAAATGAATATCACAATCTCATGTTGGCTATTGGACATCTTATCTGCAGAGACCAAGACACTGCACGCACAGCGGTCGTTGCTCCCTCAGACAGAATGGCCTTAGAAAGACCCCATTTGGATTGTGACGCTCTAGTGTTGCGCATTTCTGAATTGGAGACATATAACCTACTGTATAGTTCCAAGTCAGTTGTGGCTAATGATACTGACAAGTCTGCTAAATGGACATCTTACGGATGAATGCTTTAAAGGTCCTGAACAGTCATTCGGAAAAGTACTTTCTCATGGTTAACTACCAGGAAGTTTGAAAAGACAGGCTGAGTGGGTGGGGAGCTTATATTCATGAGCTCGCCTTGACTGACAGCTCGTTGAAACGCCTATGTCAAGCAACTTGGACGCAGTGTTGCAGTAAAATCATCTCAATCAAATTTGGTGAAACACAAAGCAACTCCAACAATACTGAAATTGCATCAATTATATATACTGTATATATATAAATGTTACATCTCCCATTTGGCATGTCTCTTTTGATGCGGTTCACAGCAGCACTGGTGGATGTGTTGACTTGACAACTGCTGTTGACAACTGTTGACTTGACAACCATTCCTCCCCTTTTGTTCCATGCTGGCTGAAGACCTAGCTAGACAGTAACTAGCTAACACCGGACACAGATTAAAGTATTTTTATAAGTATTTTTTGCCATAAATGAATAGGGTAAACTTTTTATTATATTTGCTGACACCCTACAGTCAAATGTTGGCACCAGTAGAGTAGCTATCTAGATATATAAACCACGCCCCTCTGCAAACATGTCTTCTCCGATGTTGGTTACAAGGTGGTGCTTATTTAAATTAGGTAAGAGAATATCATGTTACCATTGGTGTATTAAAAATGAGAGTTGAGGTGATGTCACCTTGTCCCCTGAGTAATGAATCCAAGTGTTTGAGATGGGGAAGGGGACCAGTAACTTTATGATCAAAGTTGATCAATTTAGAAGCAACAATTCATACTTTGTTCCTCATCATGATCTGGTTTCCATCAAATGTCATCCAATTAGATGAACAACATTATTTTGATTGTTCATGACCTTTAAAATCAAGAGATGCCTGAAATGTGCTGAGGCACAGTCTTGCGCTCCGACTGGCTGATTGTGGGCTAATTATGTACGTTGTGAGTTTTTCACTTATTATCACCTGCTAGTAGGTGATTTGCTACAGATAGCATACTTTAATCTCTGAATATTATTACACAATTCCCTCATTCTCTGTTCTCTGTACATTTTGTTAAACGTAATCCATGTTTTTTGATAATGGGTCTAAAGTGACATATATTTCAGCTCATTTTATTTGCTGATCAAATCTGAAATTGACAACACAATTGCTTTCATGACCTGTGTGCTGAAAACATGGAATAGAGTTTCATTCGAGTTTTTTCTAAATCTTAATGCTGATGGATTGATTGTACTTTTCACATCGCATAGACACGTCAGAAGATTTTCTGAACCTATTTGATATAGCCCCTTGGGCACTGTTTCTTAGATTTTATTGTCGTCATTTGCTTCCTGCACCATAGGGGTGGGAAAGTTTTTTTGCTCAACACCATACGGATTGTTTTAGACTGATCTCTTTAGCTTCCAAACTCATCCCTCTTCAACGGGGGGAGGAGTCATTGCTTATCACCGTTTATTGTTAAAATGTTGATGAGAACTTTATTGGCAATTTTTTTATATTAACTTTATTCACAACTCCTGTCATGAGACACTCATTTCGGAATCGATATTTTTTTGATGCTTTGCAGAATAGGATATCATGTTGACTGTCCGGAGACACCTGAAACCCCACCTCTTTAAGGAATACMTAGGATAGGATAAAGTAATCCTTCTGACCCCCCCCCCCCCCTTAAAAGATTTAGATGCACTATTGTAAAGTGGCTGTTCCACTGGATGTCATAAGGTGAATGCACCAATTTGTAAGTCGCTCTGGATAAGAGCGTCTGCTAAATGACTTAAATGTAAATGTAAATGTAAATTGACTGCTCTCCACGTCTTTCAAAAACAGTGGTGTGTCTGTGAAACGGACTCCTTCGGTTGGGTCTGATCAGGCTAGCTAACCACACACCTTGTGATGGAGGTGATGGCAGATTCCACGATGGAGGATGCCTTCTATGAGGTGAGCACCAGGACTTTAACGGCCATGGACGAGACGTTCATGCAGGCCAAGCAGACCGCTGACCATCTTGTTGAGAGTCTCCACTTTGTCCTGGCAAGCCTTAATTGGGTGGTAGCTATTACATGGACTCTATGCTGTTAAATCTTTATAAGGTCTAATCACCTCTCTCCACATAATTCTATGGTTCCTCTGATTGTCTTCCACAATGCAGAGTTTCCACAGGCGGGAAACCTTGAATGAAATTGTCGTGTTTGGATTGTTTCAAGAGTTCAAAAATGAGCAACGCATTTTGAAATGTTACAGTGGTTCCTCAATTAAACGTTTTGAGATTATGCCGCGTGATTTAGAGGTCATTTGTGGTTTAGTACGGTTTCCTGCATTACTGCTTCATTGCTCCAGATCACCACAAGAGGGAGGTAGAGCACTGATTATGCATTTGGGTCCAAGGGGCAATTTTTTTATTTTTTATTTCATCTTCACCAACCGTCCAGAGTAGTGATGCTAGTCGGGCGGGCGGGTGCGGGCAGCGAACGGTTGAAAAGCATATATTTGGTTTTACTAGCGCTTAAGAGCAGTTGGAGGCCACGGAATGTCTCTACCTGACAATGACTGGGCGATAAAAACCAAATAGAAACTGATAATTGTGCACAACTTCAAAATTGAATTTCAATGAACTGAATGATGAGGATGAAGAAGGTGATTGAATTTACAACAATAGTGTAAGAATTGCTATTCCTCTGTCCTGCACACACACCTGAAAAAAATATACTTATTTTTTGGTTTCTACTTGGTCAGAAGAAGTTGTAACTGGACTGTAGCATATTAGTTAATACAACTGTTGTTACACTAAGGTTTTAACTCTAAGAGAAACAAACATTTTCAATTATATTCCACGATATTAAGATATATGTGTTGACTGAATATAAACAAGTGATGTTTGCAAAATAATCAAGTTTATGGCGCAGTCATATAGCCTTGGCCCCTACATAAAGCTGAGTGACTCACTAATTCATGGCTTTGGATCAAAATAAATAAGTACCAACACTCTTTCTGATAGTCTAGAAGTGAAAAATAGAAATTAGAAGAGATTTTGAAAAGTCACAACTCTACAATTGATTGCTGGTTTTGGTCACAAATAAGCACGGTCTGTGAAGAGCATTTACCTAAAATAAGCGGAGAGTCAGGCGGAGAGTGACCTGTTTAAATTATATGAGCAACAAATATTACATTTTATTTGGAATGGCAAGCCAGACAAAATTAAAAGGGCATATTGTCTCGCGGCATGTTCAAGAAAGGCCTTTTTCCGTTTATTCAGATTACAACCGCTCACTTTCGGTTATTTGAAAACAAAATAATCTCCAAAATATTCGTATTTTTTAAACAAGAACTTGAAAATGAGATTGTGAACTCTGCAAACAACGTTTCCACTCCGAGAATGAGAATGGTAAATGACTGTAATTAATACATTTATTCAATACATTGGAACACAAAAGAAGCCAATCCTTGTACTGCTTGTACTGTAGGCTTGGCAGAGTTACGGATTAATGTTTTCAGTTGACGCCAAACAAGTTTGATCGGGTTTAAATCAGGAGACCGACATGTAGAGATAAAAAAAAATATTTGTAGATATACTGTAGGCCTACCGTTGGTGTTGTAGGTCTTTTATTTATTCATTTAGTTTTATTTAACCTGTGTTTTGTGTGTTTTTTATTTAACCTGTGTTTTGTGTGTTTTGGTTCGAGCAGACCCGTTTCCGGCTTACAGAGATAGTTTTCATCAAGCCAGCTTCTTTCTATGGTTCTACCCGTTCCAGGGTTAGGACTGTAACCACCAGAGGACTTGAAAATGAGCCGGAGATGAGAGGATCACCGAAACTAAAGGTATTTTGGTTTCAGTGCATTTTCTTTAAACAGCTTGGAAAATTCCAGAAAATGATGTCATGGCTTTAGAAGCTTCTAATAGGCTAATTGACATCATTTGAGTCAGTTGGAGGTATACCTGAGGATGTATTTCAAGGCCTAGCTTCAAACTCAGTGCCTCTTTGCCTGACATCATGGGAAAATCAAAAGAAATCAGCCAAGACCTCAGAAAAAAATTGCAGACCTCCACAAGTCTGGTTCATTCTTGGGAGAAATTTCCAAACGCCTGAAGGTACCACGTTAATCTGTACAAACAAAAGTACACAAGTATAAACACCATGGGACCATGCAGCCGTCATACCACTCAGGAAGGAGACGTGTTCTGTCTCCTAGAGAGGAATGTTTTTTGGTGGGAAAAGTGCAAATCAATCCCAGAACAACAGCAAAGGACATTGTGAAGATGCTGGAGGAAACAGGTACAAAACTATCTATATCCACATTAAAACAAGTCCTATATTGGCTTAAGGACAACAAAGTCAAGGTATTGGAGTGGCCATCACAAAGCCCTGACCTCAATCCCATAGAAAATTTGTGGGCAGAACTGAAAAAGCGTGTGCGAACGAGGAGGCCTTCAAACCTGACTCAGTTACAACAGCTCTGTCAGGAGGAATGGGCCAAAATTCACCCAACTTATTGTGGGAAGCTTGTGGAAGGCTACCTGGAACGTTTGACCCAAGTTAAACAATTTAAAGGCAATGCTACCAAATACTAATTGAGTGTAGGTAAACTTCTGACCCATTGGGAATGTGATGAAAGAAATAAAAGCTGAAATAAATAATTCTCTCTAATATTATTCTGATATTTCACATTCTTAAAATAAAGTGGTAATCCCAACTGACCTAAAACAGAGAATTTTTTACTAGGATTAAATGTCAGGAATTGTGAAACTGAGTTTAAATGTATTTGGCTAAGGTGTATGTAAACTTCCGACTTCAACTGTATATAATATATAAAAAATGTCGAACAGAGCATTTCCATAAGGCCACTCAAGTTTCTTCAACTGTCTTCTGACTGTGATTAGAGCGATGTTGATGTTGTGCGGTGATGCCAGCAGATTCCAGATGGCATTTGCCGATCGCCCATCATCTTCAACCATCAGTGAGTCGATGGCTTGAATAGTGTCGATGGAAATTGAATACAAAAATGATGACCAGCAGGGTCAAATAATATAAACAGTGGTTATAGAGGGTGCAACCGGTCAGCACCTTAGTAAATGTCAGTTGGCTTTTCATAGCTGAGCATTCAGAGGTCAAGACAGCAAGTGTGTGTGAGTGTGAGTGTGAGTGTGAGAGAGAGAGAGAGAGAGAGAGAGAGAGAGAGAGAGAGAGAGAGAGAGAGAGAGAGAGAGAGAGAGAGAGAGAGAGAGAGAGAGAGAGAGAGAGAGAAGAGAGAGAAAAGGAGAGAGAGAGAGAGAGAGAGAGAGAGAGAGAGAGAGAGAGAGAGAGAGAGAGAGAGAGAGAGAGAGAGACACGTGTTATTGAGTTCCGAGTGCCAATCTGTTATCCAACGATAACAGATCGAGTTTAATAACCCGGCTACTGTAGGTGAGAAAATCCCCCCCCAAAAAAGCAATAGCCTACCAGCGTGTAGTTAAATATTTCAGCGCCGTTTCGCACTGGTCTGAGACTAGCAAGACTACTTAATAAACATATACATTTTAAAACAGTTTTTTAAAATTAATCCTGCATTTATTAATCCTCTAAATTGAATTAGGTCTACTACTGTACAAGGAAATGTTATGGATCTGCCACTATTTTAATTTAGAGATTCCGGTAAAGAAATGTGTATGTAAAGGGGTAACTTCCTTCACCAGTTCTCTTACCATTTTGTACAGTTGTGTGATTGGCCTACCGGTTGCTGTAACTGTAACGTTAATTCTCTTGAGAGGAATTTTGCTCTTCACTATCACAATATTAAAAACTTTCAAATGCATTCATGATTTAAATAGCTTTGGCCGACATGTTGCTTTTCATCTGATGAAGGATTGACTCAATCTATCGGCCCAGGACGATAGTAAAACAGGCAATAAGATACACTACAAGAAAGGGAACGCATATATAACCGTAGAAAAACGGTTGCAGGTCGGAGGGTCATCTAACAAGTGCAGATCGAAGGGTCATCAAGCGAAACAAACCAATGAAGCACGGGTAAACGGTGGGAGTATCTGTAGGGTAGGATCTCCCTTCCCTCGGCAGAGCCGGAAGGGTGGATTCGGCTCTTGCCAGAGCTCGGTTCCCCCGCATCTCCACGTCACCTGGGTAGCCCCCGACCGGCTACAAGCATTAGACCTCTCACTAAAGGCGTCAGTCATACAAAAGTTGTTCTTAAATGCGAACTGGTTGGAGATTATAAGAGTACATGGCCATAAAGGCTAGATCATTTTTCAAGCTGTCCAAACATTCATAGATGACCAGCAGGGTCAAATAATACAAACAGTGGTTATAGAGGGTGCAAACGGTCAGCACCTTAGGAGTAAATGCCAGTTGGCTTTTCATAGCCGAGCATTCAGAGGTCAAAACAGCAAGTGCATGTGTGAGAGAGAGAGAGAGAGAGAGAGAGAGAGAGAGAGAGAGAGAGAGAGAGAGAGAGGATCGAAACACACACAGTAACGCGTGGAACATAGCAATAAGAAAGTCAGTTTAATATGCAGTGCAGATCACTTCCTATTACCCTTCTCTTTTAAGAATTGTGTCTGTTCAATTATTTGTGGCATTTCAAGTATATTGAAGATAGAAGCAATAGCCAACTATTTTAGCACCGTTTCACGCTGCTCTGAGACAAGAGTGGGGACTGGTCTTGATAAATCAATGAGAGTTTTTCTTACTTTGAGAACTTGTTAGCAAGCTCCTGTGTGTATCAGACACACTGTTTTTTCTCTAAGAGATTACTCTTAACTGAGGACATGTGTAGCCACGTTAAGTCTTATTTAGTTGATAGTCATTTACTCTGTAATATATAATGTACACTCTAATTGTTTGAGTGTCAAGTGTTTTGTGACTAATAAATCCTATTAGTTGAATTGAGTAAATGCGACCGCGTTTTACAGAGCAATTCTTCGATTGACTATACGTTCATAATTTAGTAGGTCTATTGGTAAATATTATTTACACTACACCTTGACATCTCTGATCTACTTGACTCAATACATTACAGCTGGAATATTGGTCGCCAGGATTAGATATTTGTATCTAGCCTTTTATTAATTGCATAACGGTGTAAGAGGCACTTTCATTATGGTCACAATGAGACAGCGATGCAATGATTCACTACCTTCCTAGATCCTTCAGAGGCGTAGAGCCTCCTTCAGGGCCTATTGTATTTATTGACATAATAATGATGAATGTAGTTTAACATTATATTCAACATCATTTTCCTCCTACTACAAAATATAGAATATTCATAGACACAGCTTGAAACTCTTATAGGCCATAGAGTATGTATTAGGTAACTGTCAGATAATCAATGAAAAGATTAGTTCCGGTTCCCCGATTTACAGCAGAAACCAGCAGGTGACAAAGTTCCCACAAGAGTCTCAGAATTAAATGTGTACTTTCCTACTGACATCGAGTCATGTCACAAAAGTCACTAATGGTCTCTTAGGGCTTAATCTTACAGTTCATTTGACATCTTGCGTGCATACCTCATATTTTCAAGCTCATCTTTATTGACATTGAGTTATGACTTACACAACAGCCTGATTTAAGTGCAGTATCTATAGGGACTACCTCAGATTAATAATAAAGTTGCCTCTTCCCACTCTACATAATTGTAACTTCTTCCCTCATCCCCTCCCTACAACTGTATGGGCTGCATTCAATAGGGGAATAATATTCATATTCATACTATGTGCCCTCCCTTCTGCCCTCGTTCGTCCGCCTTCATAGATCTGAAGCAACTGAGTAGGTGTTACACAATAGTTCCCACCTTGTCTCGACCATATTGATTTCACCTATCCTATCAGATCCATGGAAGGAAAGTAAGGGAGTTCAAAGGGAATAGGGGAGGAAATATCTTTGTGGAATGAAACACAGCCTCAGTCTCTGTCCCTCCGTACCTACTGAGCATGTTCCTTGGGCAGTAGCCGCAGCGCTGACAGTATGATTCATTGACATCATCCCTCTTATTGGATTCCGCTGGTGAACACAACTCAACAACATAGGTCACCACACTGGAGTCAACAATACCAGATACACTGTGACTATGTTACATTCGTTGGCTGTACAGGGGTCCATGTTGTTGCTAACTTTCTGACCCGTCGCTGGGGCTTGACAAATACAGTCATCCCTTCTCACATCTGAGACACTTCATATACGGCGATGCTTTATGGGATTGAGGACATAAACTTCACATGACTCAGAAGGGCTAGTTGAGTAGAGAGCCGTCTGTGGATGTCAGTGTCTGAACTGGTCTGGGATCAGAAGTCTACAGAGAAGCCCCATTTACAGGCTGCCAAAGATCAGGGCAAGCTCTCGCTCTTTTTCTCTCTCTTTCTATTTCGCTCTTTACTCTGTCTTTCCCTCTGTTCTGGTGGGAGAGGCATGGCGTTTTCGGCCTGCGGCAAGATCAATCTGTGTTGCTCTCCCCAGGCCCTGCTAATGGAGTTCTAAGTCTGTGTGTATCTGTCTATGTTTATGTGCATGCATGTGTGTGTGTGTGTGTGCATGCTTTCGTACCTGTGTGTGTGCTTGTTAAAGTGTTCCGCGTTGCTCCTTGTGTTCCATACCAGCTGTTCTAATAGAGTCCTCCTAATAACTAACAGCTTTTATAAGCAGTGCATCTAAAGGGCACCAGTGCCAGTCCGTGCCAGTCCATAGTCATGCCCTAGTTAGCAACCCCCTGGTGGTCCCACTAATATCCCTTCATTTCTCTCTCTCTCTCTCTCTCTCTCCCTCCTTCCATCCATCCATCACTCCCCTCCCTCTGCTCATTCTCTCCTTATAGAGTCAAATCAGCCTAATAGTCCAGCAATGCCACTGTAATGAACCCAAGCCTTGGGCTCAGAAACACACTCAGAGGACAAACATCCTAAATCAATTTGTGGAACCAAAATATAAGGACAATTGTAATGTAATATGTGTTAATGCAGTGGTAATCACTAAGGGAAACAGAGAATACAGAGAGAAAATCGGCGGCTGACCACAAGGTCAAGTCAAGGTGGATTCGGCCCTCTGAGAAAAGATTTTCTCTTGCAGAGGAAATCTCTCTCTCGCTCTCTGTCATTTTTTCTTTATTCCCCGCCCCCCACTCGCTCTCTCTAATTTGCTGTCTCGCTCAATTCTCTCCCCACCATTGCGGTCTCTCCTTCTCTCTCTCGCTCCCTTTTCCTACCTCACTCCTTCCCATCACCCCCTCCCTCGTCCTCTCCCTCTCCCTGGGAGATGTTGGGTATGTTAAAAGCCTGTGACATCCCCGATGCGTGAACAGCTTCAGCTGCTGCCTCCTAGAGTCCCTGCCAGAGAAACGCCTCTGTCACGGCAGACACCCGGCAGCTGGGACGGCGGCCATTTTCTTTCCCCTTACCACATTAACCCTCACCAAAGCAGTACCTAACACAACAATCACTATCCAACTAGAGCCTGTAGTATTGGTTTGTTCATTGATTGAGTGTATAGTACTATGTGTTCGGATGGATTGCAGAGAGGAATTAGGAGTATTGAATATGGCTGCGGATACGTTGGTTAGTGGTTTATGCTACTGTCTTTGATTCCTAGCTGGAAGTCGTTGGACTGTTCATAGCTGTCTTTGCAATTACACTGAAGCTTATGAGAGCAGATGCTGTTAATCTTGAGATGCCAACACCAATGAGATTAACTTCTCTCTACTTCTCTCTTATTGCATGTGTGCTAAAGCTACTCCCTCCAGTCCCACCAGAGAGTTGCCATTGCTCAGTATCACACAATATCTCAATATGATTTCTTAGCCCAGTGAAAACAATCACAATAACAAGTCATATTATTTGTCGCCTGTGACTGGATAGAAATGTGGAATTCGACGCTGGTAAGATTGAGCGATCACTTTCTGTCTCCGGCTTCCCGAATGAATAAAATGACGACAAAATAGTTAGGGAAAGCATTTGCCAGCATTAACATTTACCAGGTAGCATTTGTCATCATCAACATCAGCATCAGTGCTTCACCTTTGGGCTGTGCTGTGTTTCCTAGCAGGCATTTTTAACAGGGTACTATATCCTTAGCTAGGAGTCCTGATGGTGCAGCCGTATGTGACACACTGGCATGGTGACTGGCGTAAAAATCAAAAAAATCTAAAATGTCAGGACCAAATTACTCGCCGTTTAATTGCTTGCGAGTTAACTCGGTCCCTGTGGTTGAGACAGGATGTTAAACGCCTTAAGCACTAATTATATAAGGTAGCTAGATATCTCATTACCCACTTCAATATGCAAATGGACTGCGGGCTTAGTGCTTTATTGCAATGACTGTTATTCGGAGGGCGGACATCTTGTATTGGGGTTGGAGAGGAGGCTTTATTAGAAATAGTGAGACAACAACAACTGCAGCTAAGAAATAACTTTTTGAAATACGGAGTGGTTTTCTATATGACAAAAATTGAGCGTGTGTTTTTCGAATTTGGATTTACAGGTTTGTGTCCAATATGAGATTGATCTGATTAACTGTAATTCACGGCAGTGCTATCATTCAGGACATTGCCTCAGCGATAGCCTAGGGATGATGATGGCAATAAAACAAAAATTAAGGAAGATATAGGGCTTTGTGTCACAATGTGATAAGCCTACAATGGCTACAACTGTACCAAAACGTGTATTTCCGTTGTCAAAAACATACCTAACTCATACAGTAGTCTAATACAATTCATGTCACATAACAGTGTTACATGATGGGGGCTTATTCTAAGAGCTGCATGTTTGGAGAAAAAATGTGTTCTGCTTAGCAGTCCCCCTCGCAATGGGCCCTGATCCTGTGATTTCTATTCCAAAAGCTGGATGAGTGTTTCTGGGTGTTGTGTTGTGGAGGCTAGCGGGAGGGCCAATCACTGTTGAGCCACTGTTTGAAGAGAGCCTTCTCTCCTGGCTCTCAACTATCCTGGAGGTTTTGCATTCCCAAACACAGCTAAAACGCAATCCTTTCTGAGTCAATAAGGGAGGAAAAAAGGGTGAAGAAGAATGAGAGAGAGTGCGAGAAGATTTTTATTGCAATGCCCTTTTTTTTGGCGGAAATCTAAATGAAATTCAGCAAAAGGATAATGATCACTTCTTGTAGTGCGGCCTTCCTCTCTTTCTCTCTGTTTCTGGGTAGAAGCAATTACCGTTGCAGCTACCTGCCACGACAGACCTACCGAGGAGTGGTGAGGAATGTGATTGTCTGCACAAACACCATTATTAGCGTCCATCACATGAATATGTAAATGTTATCAATTGCTAAAACCCTTTGATTGGTGCGGTTTGATCTCCGGATAAGTGTTGATTCTTGTCAATCCATCTGTGCTAATTTCTCTAATCATGTGACTTCAGTGTTTGTCCACACACTCTCCTCTCTCTCCACTCCTCCACCTGAGCAAGTCATTTTAATGAAATGACACACACTAGTGCATACCACTTCCCTCATGAAAGCAATCAATCATCTCGATTGGAAAGACTCGTTCAACCCAAAAGAAAGACATGAAAAACGTGCGCGCCGGTACAGACTTGAAAGCCCTCTGAATACGAGGTCTCATCCCTCTCTCTGCTTTCTCTTGTATCCCTGTTGCAACCACAATTACACCTGGCTATAGAGAGAAAGAACGACAAGAGTAAGGAGGTAGAGAGAAATGCTAGCTGCTAAGCATAACAATTGGCCTCTCTTTGCCGGGGAAGTTAAACTGTTTGTTGTTCCTCCAGGCGTCTCAAACACTCTTCAGGCCTTTGCCTGGCTTCTCTGGTTGCTCTGGGAGTATCCCCCAGGGAAGTGTGGGGTTATGGGGGTTGGAGTCTTTGCAGACTGCAGCGGGGCTCTCCTCGGGTGCTTATTTATTTATGCCTGCCAGGGGAAGTGGAGGTACCGACAACATCCCCTCGCTTTTAGAAGGTTAAGTCCCTTAGGCATCTACCTACATGCCTCTGTCTCCTTTTCTATTTGCTGAGGTGTCTAGATGCCTCCATCTTGTCTGGGTCTCAAGCAGTCTGTGGGCCTTCAGACCTTGACACTTTGAATATGTTTTATGTACATCCTTCTTTACTTACTTCCTGTCCTATCTTCTCCAGACTTTTTTTGCCCAAGCTCATCCATCCCTAACTTCTCGCAGATATATCACACATGAGGACTTTGTGACAACGGTGGTGAACTAATAAACCAATCCATTTCTTCTCGAAATATATAATCGATCTCACTTTTTTTTTGCCCAATAGACAAATGTGAAATCAGAATTTGGCAGCATTCTCTCCCTCTCTGATTTTAATTAGATTTTTTTCTCATGTGGATGGAGGGAGGCTAGGCAGGAGGGAGGGGCAGGGGTGGTATTTGGGTTTACCCCCGGGTGAGCGTGCCCTGCTAGGCTCCAGTCTGCAGTCAGACAAAATGCCACATTATTATTCTGACGGTCCGCTGAGCTCTCTGGCCCATTCGCTCCAGCTGCAGCCCTGGAGACTGGACACTGCTTAACACAATGTCTGTCTGTCTGTCTCTGGTCTTTGTATAGCCTCTGGCTCTAACAGACAAGAGTTGAGCTACACTGGCTCTACTGAGATATCCAAAGGTATGGAATCACAGCAGAGTATCCCATCCTTATCTACAAGTGATGGGGAGGGTTGGGCATGTGTATGTCTGTATTCTAAATATGTGTATTCCAAGGACACATACAAGTCATACAAGTCTAAAATAGCATATGGCATGCACCATGTGAACAGCACTATACAAATGTATGGTATACCCGCCTCCCAGATGGTCACTGAGGGGTAAGGCCTTATATTATGCCTTACAATCACTCTAGCAGACAACAAGGTGCGGGTGGGGTTTCCCTTTCCACCTACTGAAATAAACAGTGGGCTGTAACCTCCAGCATCACAACAAGACAAGCGGCATTTCGTTTTTTTCCCCATAGATACACAAACAGGTTGTGTATTTACAGAGGTGGAAAGCCGTCTGCTAGAGATTTAGGTCTAACGACTGTCTTTACAGGACGCTGTTGGATTCTGCTGTACATACAGTACCTCGGGGCTAGCAACATGCAAATTGAGATACTATCGTTTAAAATGTTTGAACAGGGAGGCTTGTCAGAATCCTACAGATTTCAAACCAGAGAGTGGAGAATAGGGTGTTCAAAAGGAGAATGTGTGGTTAGTGTATGTGTATGTACAGTATGCATTGTATGTATGTTTATTGTATGTATGGTGGATGTATACGTTGCATATACAGTAGTTGCTTGTGCATTCAAAATAGATGGCACAGAGTGGACACAGTTAATTTTATCCAACGTATTCATGGGGGGTAATATTCTGCAGAGGAGCGGTAATAATGATATCATACCTCAACTGAAAGTCACATTGCAGCAAATTGCTGGAAGCTATAGCTTCAGCACACATTCCGTTTTATTAAAGTTTGTGTGGAGCATTGATACATTACAGGGTTTCCCAAACTCGGTCCTCGGGACCCCAAAGGGTGCACGTTTTGTTTTTTTGCTACAATACTACACAGCTGATTCAAATAATCATCAAGCTTTGATTATTTTCATCAGCTGTGTAGTGTTAGGGCAAAAACCAAAACATACACAGAGTTTGAGAAACACTGCATTAGCCTGTCATTACACACAAAGACGCAGGTAGGCTCACACACGAAAGCAAGTGCAAACACTCACACGCTCCATCACTGATTCCAAATGATATGCTGCTATAAAGGTAGTGTGCAGTAGCATATCAGCAGATGAGATACATACTCGAGGTGTAGTCTTAATAAATACTTAAGTGATGTAAAACACATTAGCAGTATACACAAGAGCAGAGACAAAAAGCTTGGATTGCTCATGCTTTTTACCCTTGTTTCAGTTACATTCTGGGAACTAAGTCTCCGAAAAACTGATTGAAACAAATGACATAGTGGGAGATGGGAGGCAGACAATATTTTTAAAAGAAAGCTCGAAGTTTTTAGCATAAATGGTCTTAAATGTTTAAGGCTGAAGCTTGCTCTCTAAATCAGGGGCATTATTGTCCCCCCCAGTTTTATCATTGCACTGTGATACAAAACCAGTGTGCATTTGGACGCCACAGAGTGGTCTGGTAGGCTGTTTTACGGTTTCAGCTAGCTGGATTTAGGACGTATGGACACCACCGAGTGTGCGGACAGTCGGTGTGAAGGCAACGCTTCTGAAAGGATGGCATATAAGACCAGCGCGGGAGAGATAAACAGAGGCAGCTGCTGTCTGTGTTGCGCTTTTTCTCCGAGTTGTAAAAGCAAGCAGAGCAGAATCTGGCTACTCTTTAGTTGACTGATCTAGCTGGCAAGTTAACTGCTGTTTGACAGAAAAAATGTATTTATTCCCAGTGCTGAGCTAGTAGTGTAACTGACATGTTACTTTCGCTAATGTTTCATCCCCTCTCAACTGAAGTGAATTAAATACTAGCAGCTCGTTAGCTAGCTAGTAGTTACCACAGCCAGTTAAGCTCTAACTAGCCTCTAGCTATCTGTCAGGAAGTAATATCTAACAGCTGTTGTGTGTATTTAAATGTTTTATATCCTTTGTTTTGTCCCATTTCAACACAAGTAAATTCGATGATGTAGCATTATTCAGAGCTAGCCAAAAGTTGGCTAACGTTAGCTAGCTAGCTCACTAACTTGAGCTATTATTTTTGTCTCAATCACCCTAGACCTGAATCAAATGATGAAACCAGCGGTCAAACTATTGAAAAGCGATATTCTACATTTTTTTCAGCGCGATGTGAGATTTTATTCATCAGTATCGCAATGTAACATTATGAACTGTCAGTTTCCCTAGCTAATTCCCTACTTTTTACACTGACACGGTATAACCAGCTCTACACTGCGTCACTGTCATGGTACACAATCAGTACACAACACTATGCTCATCATATCTTAGCAGGATCAGATGGTGACAGGTACCCCTGCAGGGTCAGACAGCCAGGGAAGACCAGTCTACGGCGCTCAGGTGAATTTTTCAGTATATTATAACAATCAGTGAATGGATACAAAGATCCATCTTGAGTTGATGGGTAGACTACAGTCTGGGATCTGGGAATTATGGTCATTTCCATTATTGAACCATTGATTCTCTTCTTGGATAATATAATGTATAAAAGTACACCAAGGTAATTCTTTGTCAAGCTTCATCTAAACAGGGTCAGATGGTGACAGGGGTCTCATCAGGGCCAGGCAGCCAGGGGAAACCAGTCTGACAGCGCAGAGGTGAACTTTTGCAGATACAACACATTATTATCTCTGTGCAGTAAACATTGGACCAGCAAGAAGCTTCAAAGATTAAAACAATTTATGGCAGTCTGAAAAACCTCTAAAGTTCATTTCCAAACTGTATCAAGTGTTGATAGAGGCTTTTCCCGATGACACAAAATATGTATAACAAAAATGTGAGGAAGACCTGGGAGACGGTATTGTTGATGATGAATGGATACAGATGTGTTTGAATGTCCAGTCATGTTCATATCATCTCAGACGTAAATTACTGCAGTGCAAGACCATCCATAGAGCATACTATTATGCCAGTGGAACTGACTATCATGCACTCAGAAAGGTTATTCTTCTGCTGGAGGTTTAAAACACAAAAGGAGACATGTTTGAACATGCTATGGTCTTGTGAAGGCTGGCTGAATTCTGAAAAAGAGTATGTTCTTTTATCTCAGCATGCCTACAGATTCTCCCTTCTCCCTGTTTTTGTTTGCTTAGAAATGTTGATACTGGAGAATGTTATCAGAAAAAACTGTGTAAGCTAGCATTTCAAATAAAATTAAATCTAATTCTATTGGTCAAATACACATGGTTAGCAGATGTTATTGTGAGTGTAGCGAAATGCTTGTGCTTCTAGTTCCGACAGTGCAGCAATATCAAACAATTAATCTAACAATTCAACAACAACTACCTAATACACACAAATATAAAGGGATGGAATAAGAATATGTACATATAAATATATGGATGAGCAATGATCGAGCGGCACAGACGAGATGCAATAGATGGTATAAAATATAATATATACATATGGATGAGTAATGCAAGATATGTAAACATCATTATTAAAGTGGAATGAATAAAGTGACTAGCGATCCATTTGTTAGAATAACCAATGATTGCAAGTCTGTATGTAGGCAGCAGCCTCTCTGTGTTAGTCATGGCTGTTTAATACCTCTTGACACTAGGGGTCAGATTTGTTTTATTTTTTAAAATAACGTTCCCAAGGTAAACGGACTATTTCTCAGGTCCAGATCGTAGAATATGCATATCATTTGCAGATTAGGATAGAAAACACTCCTAAGTTTCCAAAACTGTCAAAATATTGTCTGTGAGTATAACAAAACTGATTCTGCAGGAGAAAACCTGAGAAAATCTAACCCGGAAGTGATTATTTTATTATTTAAATCTGTGTTTCCTGGCTCGTCTTTCTTCCATTTAAAGGGGTATCAACCAGATTCATTTTCCAATGGCTTCCTCAGGCTGTGACCAGGCTTTAGACATAGTTTCAGGCTTTTATTTTGAAAAATGAGCGAGATTTTTCAAAAGTAGTCAGGTGTCCTCAGATTAGTTCCTGCGCACGAGAGGGTAGCGCTCCATTTTCTTTTTCTCTCTTATTGAGTAGGTTACGGTCCGGTTGAAATATTATCGATTATGTTTGTTAAAAACAACAACCTGAGGATTGTGTCTAAAAAACATTTGACATGTTTCTAAGACCATTACGGATACTTTTTTGAATTTTCGTCGAACGGAACGAGGCTTTGGTTTTCTGAATATAACGTGCAACCCAAATGCCTTTTTTCTTTGTTATAAAAGTCATATTTATCGAACAAAAATAACATTTGTTGTGTAACTGGGAGTCTCGTGAGTGCAAACATCCAAAGATTATCAAAGGTAAGCGATTCATTTTATTGCTTTTCTGACTTTCGTGACCAAGCTAACCAAGCTAATATAAGGCTAACTGTTCTAGCATTGATTGATACACTCACAAAAGCTTAGATTGCTTTCGTTGCGAAGCATATTTTCAAAATCTGACACGATAGGTGGATTAACAACAAGCTAAACTGTGTTTTGGTATATTTCACTTGTGATTGCATGATTATAAATATTTTTAGTAATATTTTTGAATCTGATACGTTTGGGAATTTTCTTCTGGCTTTCAGGACCGGAACGAGGCTGTAGTTTTCTGAACATAACTCGCAACCCAAATGGCGTTTTTTTGTTATAAAAGTAATATTTATCGAACAAAAATAACATGTATTGTGTAACTGGGAGTCTCGTGAGTGCAAACATCTGAAGATTATCAAAGATAAGCGATTAATTTGATTGCTTTTCTGACTTTCGTGACCATGCTAATTTGGGGCTAGCTGTTCTAGCATTGATTGATACACTCACAAAAGCTTGGATTTCTTTCTCTGTAAAGCATATTTTCAAAATCTGACACGATAGGTGGATTAACAACAAGCTAAGCTGTGTTTTGGTATATTTCACTTGTGATGGCATGATTATAAATATTTTTAGTAATATTTTGCGCCCTGCAATTCAGCGGTTGTTTAGGAAAATGATCCCGTAAAAGGGATCCGTAGCGCAGAGAAATTAACAGTCTGATGGCCTTGAGATAGAAGCTATTTTTTAGTCTCTCGGTCCCAGCTTTGATGCACCTGTACTGACCTCGCCTCGGGTGGTTGTTGTCCTTAATAATCATTTTGGCCTTCCTGTGACATTGGGTGCTGTAGGTGTCTTGGAGGGCAGGTAGTTTGCCCCCGGTGATGTGTTGTGCAGACCGCACCACCCTCTGGGGAGCACTGCGGTTGTGTGTGGTGCAGTTGCCGTACCAGGCAGTGATACAGCCTGACAGGATGCTCTCAATTGTGCATCTGTAAAAGTTTGTGAGGGTTTTAGGTGACAAGCAACATTTCTTCAGCCTCTTGTTACGCCTTCTTCCCCACACTGTCTGTGTGGGTGGACCATTTCAGTTTGTCCGTGATGTGTATGCCGAAGAACTTAAAACTTTCCACTTCTCCACTGTTGTCCCGTCGGCTGGTTCCTGAAGTCCACGATCATCTCCTTTGTTTTGTTGATGTTGAGTGAGAGGTTGTGCCTTCACCTCCTCCCTATAGGCTGTCTCGTCGTTGTTGCTGATCAAGCCTACTACTGTTGTGTCGTCTGCAAACTTGACGATCGAGTTGGAGGCGTGCATGGCCACACAGTCATGGGTGAACAGGGAGTACAGGAGGGGGTTTAGCATGTATCCTTGTGAGGCCCCAGTGTTGAGGATCAGCAAAGTGGAGATGTTGTTTCCTACCTTCACCATCTGGGGGTGGCCCGTCAGAAAGTTCAGGACCCAATCGCAAAGGGCGGGGTTGAGACCCAGGGCCTCAAGCTTAAAGATAAGCTTGGAGAGTACTATGTTGTTGAATACTGAGCTGTAGTCAATGAACAGCATTCTTACATAGGCAATCCTCTTGTCCAGATGGGATAGGGCAGTGTGCAGTGTGATGACGATTGCATCGTCTGTGAACCTATTTGGGTGGTATGCAAATTGCAGTGGGTTTAGGGTGACAGGTAAGGTGGAGGTAATATGATCCTTGACTAGTCTCTCAAAGCTCTTCATGATGACAGAAGCGATTGCTACGCGGCGATAGTCATTGCGGTCAGAGGCTGAGCAGTTGCCATACCAGGCAGTGATGTAACCCATCAGGATGCTATCGATGGTGCAGCTGTAAAACCTTTTGAGGATCTGAGGACCCATGCCAAATCTTTTCAGTCTTCTGAGGGGAATAGGTTTTGTCGTGCCCTCTTCACAACTGTCTTGGTGTGCTTGGACCAGTTCAGTTACCTTTGCCTTCTTGGGTACAGGAACAATAGTGGTCATCTTGAAGCATGTAGAGACAGCAGAATGGGATAGGGAGAGATTGAATATGTCTGTAAACACACCAGCCAGCTGGTCTGCGCATGCTCTGAGGACGCGACTCAGGATGCCATCTGGGCCGGCAGCCTTGCGAGGGTTAACACGTTTAAATGTCTTACTCATGTCGTCCACGGAGAAGGAGAGCCCACAGTCCTTGGTAAAGGGCCGCGTCGGTGGTACTGTATTATCCTCAAAGCGGGCAAAGAAGCTGTTTAGTTTGTCTGGAAGCAAGACATCGGTGTCCGTGACGTGACTGATTTTATTTTTGTAGTCCGTGATTGCCTGTAGACCCTGCCACATACGTTTCATGTCTGAGCCTTTGAATTGCGACTCCACTTTGTCTCTATACTGACATTTAGCTTGTTTGATTGCATTGCGGAGGGAATAACTACACTGTTTATATTCTGCCATATTCCCAGTCATCTTTCCATGGTTAAATGCAGTGGTTCAGGCTTTCAGTTTTGCGCGAATGCCACCATCTATCCACAGTTTCTGGTTAGGGTAGGTTTTAATAGTCACAGTAGGTACAACATCTCCTATGCACTTGCTTATAAACTCACTCACACTCATCTATATTATTCTCTGAGGCTACCGGGAACATGTCCCAGTCCGCGTGATCAAAACAATCTTGAAGCGTGGATTCCGATTGGTCAGACCAGCTTTGAATGGTCCTTGTCATGGGTACATCCTGTTTGTGTTTCTGCCTATAGGAGGGGAGAAGCTAAATGGAGTCGTGGTCAGATTTCCCGAACGGAGGGCGGGGGAGGGCCTTGTATTCATCACGGAATTTAGAGTAGCAGTGATCCAGTGTTTTGCCAGCCCGGGTACTACAATCAATATGCTGAACAGAATTTAGGTAGCCTTGTCCTCAAATGTTGGATATATAATATGTATATAAATATATATATATATATATATATATATATATATATATATATATATATATATATATATATATATATATATATATCTCTTGGGAGATAATACAACAGCATTTGATTGTGAGGAATTCTAGGTCAGGTGAACAGAAGGACTTGAGTTGCTGTATGGTGTTACAATTACACCATGAGTCGTTAAGAACCAGTGTATCTTTCATTTGCCATACAACAAGTATTTTTATGTAAAGTTTATGATGAGTTCTTTGGTCAGATTAGGTGAGTGTCCAAAATAGCTCCGGACATTCTGGGGAAATGTTGCTACATATTCACAATGTATAACCACGGTTTGCAGCTCTAAATATGCACATTTTCGAACAAAACATAAGTGTATTGTATAACCTGATGTTATAAGACTGTCATCTGATGAAGTTGTTCAAGGTTAGTGTTTAATTTTATATCTTTTGATGGTTTTTGCGATAGCTACCTTTTGCGGTGAATAAATGCATTTGTGTATTTGGCTATTGTGGTAAGCTAATATAATTCTATATTGTGTTTTCGCTGTAAAACACTTAAGAAATCTGAGATATTGGCTGGATTCACAAGATGTTTATCTTTCATTTGCTGTACACCATGTATTTTTCATAAATGTTTTATGATGAGTATTTATGTATTTCACGTTGCTCTCTGTAATTATTCTGGCTGCTTCGGTGCTATTTGTGATGGTAGCTGCAATGTAAAACTATGATTTATCCCTCAAATATGCACATTTTTCGAACAAAACATAAATGTATAGTATAACATGTTATAAGACTGTCATCTGATGAAGTTGTTTCTTGGTTAGTGACTAATTATATCTCTATTTGGTCGGTTTTGTGATAGCTACCTATGCGGTAGAAACATGGTGAAAATATGCGGTTGAGTCTTTGGCTATTGTGGTTAGCTAATAGAAATACATATTGTGTTTTTGCTGTAAAACATTTTAAAAATTGGAAATAATGGCTGGATTCACAAGATGTTTATCTTTCATTTGCTGTATTGGACTTGTGATTTCATGAAAATTATATTATATGATATCCCTGTCCCGTTAGGCTAGGCTATGCTAGTCAGCTTTTTTGATGAGGATGCTCCCGGATCCGGGATGGGTATCACTGAAAGGTTAATCATTAAACATACACCCACGCGCTCCTTCTTCCCGGAGAGATGTTTATTCCTGTCGACGCGATGCACAAAGAATCCCGGTGGCTGTATCGACTCTGACAGCATGTCCTTAGAGAGCCATGTTTCCGTGAAACAGAGTGTATTACAATCTCTGATGTCTCTCTGGAAAGCAACCCTAGCTCTAATTTCGTCTACCTTGTAATCTAGAGACTAGATATTAGCGAGTAAAATACTCGGAAGCGGTGTGCACGCCTCCGAAGTTTGACCAGAAGGCCGCTCTTCTGCAGCGACATTGTTTTGGGTCACCCTCTGGAATAAGTTCGAATGCCTTGGGTGTTTCGAACAAAGGATCCGCTTCGGGAAAGTCGTATTCCTGGTCGTAGTGCTGGTAAGTTGACATCCCTCTGATATCTAATAGTTCTTCCTGGCTGTATGTAATACCACTTAAGATTTTCTGGGCTAACAATGTAAGAAATAATACAGAAAAAATGAAATACTGCATAGTTTCCTAAGGACTAGAAGCGAGGTGGTCCTTTCTGTCGGCGCCATCTTGCTATCTAAATAGGTATCTCCCACGACGTGGGCTAAG
Source organism: Salvelinus sp. IW2-2015 (assembly GCF_002910315.2). Classification (NCBI taxonomy): domain Eukaryota; kingdom Metazoa; phylum Chordata; class Actinopteri; order Salmoniformes; family Salmonidae; genus Salvelinus; species Salvelinus sp. IW2-2015. The sequence goes on from NC_036876.1 coordinate 12,609,833, forward strand.
AAATGAATTGCCATTAATTGGAAGGTTGTTTATCTTCCCACAATGGATCAAATAAATGTCAAGTTATGAATCACTAGTTTTGATTTATTACAAGATTGAGGGTATACTGTGCAACTTACATAAGGTCTGGAATGGATGCCTTATATGGATACTGAACGACAAAAGGAGTCTGTTGTGAAAACATACCCACGTCATGGGAGATACCCGTTTAGGCAATTCCTACCCGCTGGGCTGGTCAGACCTATACCTGACCTGCTGTTGGTTGTCACTTTGGCTTTGGCCTAACACACCGGAAACCAATGTTTCCCTAAGATCCTAAAGCTGAAGTAGGGTGTGTTGGGTTGGGGGCGCTTCAGGGCTGTGGGCCTCTAGGGGCAGGACGGTATGAACCCAGCTATATCGTGTTCAAGTTAAAAGAGTTCTACAGTACTACTAGGCCTATGAGATGAATTATATGGAGGATGTACTGTTTCCAGTGGTGAAAGAAGGCGGTACGGTCTGTTACTGCGTCCTGGCAAAATAAATAGTGGGGGTACGCTCAACCGGTAAAACGTGAGCCTATCACAATTAAAACATGCCTAAAAAAGTATAGGATATTACACGGTTATTAAATATTACTGCATGTCAGCCGCATGAACAATTTCCGAATTCACTTGAAACCGGTTGGTATGCACTCCCAAATTGCATTGTGGTTTGAGGAGAACACTTACATTTGGTCAAGGCGGAGATGAGTGGCCGGTGGCGGTGAGTGGCCGAGACCGAAGCGCCAGTGGAAAACAGTGGATGAATCAATTCAGGTTACAAGTGTAGGCCTATTGACAAATCACAGAATGTCATTCAATACACGCAGGTGTTTTGTAACAGATCTCTTTCCATTCATCAAAATGGGATGAACAGTGAGTGCACTGTTGGGGTTTTGATGCTGAAGTTATTTTGCGAGTGGAAGAATGTGTGGGGGTAGCCCACAGGAGCGCCTTTGTTAAGTGATAGTTTGACAATCAGATAAAAACATCATGACTGGTTGTGTTTATGCAACATTAAAAGGCGTAGGCGGTGACCATAAGCCCAGGGGAAGCTTTCCCTAAAGTAAATTGAATTGCCAAAATGATGTAGCCTAATTAGCTGACTCCTGTCTATACAGAAATAAATACAATCATTCAAAATAGGATATTACACAAGAGGGAATGATTTGGCCACAGAGGATCATTATCTTATTTTTTTTTTTAAAGCTGTGGGTTATTTTAAAATCACATAGCCTACAGTCGGAAGGGCCCGCAATTTGGGCAGCGCACGCTGCAAATACCAAATAGATGATTGTTGAGTTGCAAGAGTCAGTGAAAGCAGAGAGACCCAGCTAGGCGTGTAGCAATATTTAAAAATACAATCACGGAAAAACTGTTCGGAAAGCAAATGGCTATTGCTGTAAAGAGATGACAATGAAAAGACTCCATTGTGTATTCTACTTATCAAACGTCTTAACTTAATTGAGCGAACAGTAGCCTATCTTATTGGCACCAACGGAGAACATCGACTAGTGAGTGTGCATATTCACTGTCTTTATCATTGAGTCAAGGGCAGTTTTGTTGGTTTTGGACAATAATTTCCTCCTCCAGGTTAGATGGACGTCAAAATTGTATTTGTGTCTCTTTTCGTAGGCCAATTATATGAATCAGAAAACATATTTTTATTGATCAGTTTGTCAGTGTCAGCAGTGTAGGCTACCCTGTCATTTTTGTAGTATAAAAAATAAATTGTGCGTGAACTCAGGTGTCCCGTACCGGTAAGACAATAAATCTACTTTCACCCCTGACTGTTTCTGTATGTACAGTTGAAGTCGGAAGTTTACATACACATAGGTTGGAGTCAATAAAACTTGTTTTTCAACCACTCCACAAATTTCTTGTTAACAAACTATAGTTTTGGCAAGTCAGTTAGGACATCTACTTTGTGCATGACACAAGCAATTTTTCCAACAACTGTTTACAGACAGATTATTTCACTTATAATTCACTGTATCACAATTCCAGTGTGTCAAAAGTGTGCATACACTAAGTTGACTGTGCCTTTAAACAGCTTGGAAAATTCCAGAAAATTATGTCATGGCTTTAGAAGCTTCTGATAGGCTAATTGACATCATTTGAGTCAATTGGAGGTGTAGCTGTGGATGTATTCCAAAGCCTACCTTCAAACTCAGTGCCTCTTTGCTTGACATCATGGGAAAATCAAGACCTCAGAAAGAGGCCAAGACCTCATCCTTGGGAGCAATTTCCAAACGCCTGAAGGTACCACGTTCATCTGTACAAACAATAGTACGCAAGTATAAACACCGTGGGACCACACAGCTGTTATACCGCTCAGGAAGGAGACGCGTTCTGTCTCCTATAAAGGAACGTACTTTTGTGCGAAAAGTGCAAATCAATCCCAGAACAACAGCAAAGGACCTTGTGAAGATGCTGGAGGAAACAGGTACAAAAGTATCTATATCCACAGTAAAATGAGTCCTATATTGACATAACCTGAAAGGCTGCTCAGAGAGGAAGAAGCCACTGCTCCAAAACTGCCATAAAAAAGCCAGACTACGGTTTGTAACTGCACATGGGGACAAAGATCATACTTTTTGGAGAAATGTCCTCTGGTCTGATGAAACAAAAATAGAACTGTTTGGCCATAATGACCAACGTTATGTTTGGAGGAAAAAGGAGGATGCTTGCAAGCTGAAGAACACTATCCCAACCGTGAAGCACGGGGGTGGAAGTATCATGTTGTGGGGGTGCTTTGCTGCAGGAGGGACTGGTGCACTTCACAAAATAATGGCATCATGAGGTAGGAAAGTTGTGTGGATATATTGAAGTAACATCTCAAGACATTAGTCAGGAAGTTAAAGCTTGGTCGCAAATGGGTCTTCCAAATGGACAGTGAACCCAAGCATACTTCCAAAGTTGTGGCAAAATGGCTTAAGGACAACAAAGTCAAGGTATTGGCTTGGCCATCCCAAAGCCCTGACGTCAATCCTATAGAAAATTGGTGGTCAGAACTGAAAAGGTGTGTGCGAGCAAGGAGGCCTACAAACCTGACTCAGTTACACCAGGTGGATCGGGCTGGTTGGGCGGTCTGGCTGAAATTTGACATAGAGGATGTCTTAATAAAGAAAATCGAAAGTTATCTTTGTACTTCATTTGTAAAAGTTGTTCATTTGTCAGGCTATTAGTTAATTATGCAACACCATATTGATTATTGAATTATCATAAATCTAGTTCAGTCTTATTAATCACTAGCCCTGAGCGGTTAATGTTGTCAATTGCTGTGCCCCAACCAGCCATGATTGATTGAAACCTATATAGTTCACAATCACAATTCTTGGGATTACCCACAATCCACTGAGAGTTGCCATGTGAGCTCCTCTCACCGACACCAAGGCAAAAATCCCGCAGCCTCACAAACACAAATGAATGGTAATTGCACTCCCCTTAAAGTTGTCTTTCACCTCTGTGAGAAAAGTTCAAGTGGCAGATCAATCTCAATCCGACTGGTTTGAAGTGGCACATTAGGATTTTGGATTCCCAAGTGGAGTGTTGATTATGATTATTATTATTTTGGTATGTTTGTGTGTAAGCGGGTATGACGGCCACATGTAGCCATACAGGTAAATATCCTTATCTTTTGCAATTTCAAAGTGCCAAAAATGTAGTGTCCAATCAAGTGATGACCCAACATGTTTTCCATTTCAAATATCAAAAAGACACACATTTATTGAATCATTACATATATTAATTATTTAGTGCATGCTCTTAGATGTATATTTGCAACGGTATCTTCATCTAACAAACTGTTTTTCTATGTTCTACCTTTTTTTGGGGATTTTGCAGCTTTCTTCTAGAGGGTGTAAAAGGGTGTGCTGCTAATTGGCATGTCCTATTGTCCTGAATTGGAGGGGTGTGTTGGGTCATACCACCTCTGTCCAGCAGAGGTGAAATGGATTCCCCCAGTTAACATGTTATGCTAGAATATACTATGTACAATGCATATATTTAAAACGAATCATGTTAAATGATCATACTTATGCTTAATCATGTTTCTGCTTAAAAAAAAATTATGTACAGTATCTCTGTAGACTCTCTTGCTCAGATATTTGGAACTGGCCATTCCCTTTATATTATACGCACTAACCTTAGGCCTTCAGTTAAACCTCAGAGTTGTGCCTGTTCTGCTATATAGACCAGTGGAGGCTGGTGGGAGGAGCTACAGGAGGACGGGCTCGTTGTAATGGCTGGAATGGAAATCATCAAATATATGGAAACCACATGTTTGACTCTGTTCCATTTTTTCCATTCCGGGCCATTACAATGAGCCTGTCCTCCTATAACTCTTCCCACCAGCCGCCACTGATGTAGACCTCAGTTAAACACGTATCTATGTTTGAGTCATTAGAACAGTTTGACTTTCATTCATTTACAGACTTTGAAGTACTCTTTTATGCACTATGGTTTTTGACTTCCCTTACTTGGTAAACAACTTTAAGTTTGGGAAAATAAAACGGTTCATATTTGCACCATTGTCTGATACTCAGCCACAGACATAAAACATCAGTACATGTGTCAGAGAAAGAGCAGTGCTTGACTCGGGCAGGATCTCACCGGAGCTGAATACCAGCACTTTTTTTCTACTGCTTGAACCTCTTGTAGAATATTAGCTCAAAAGTATTGTGGAGCTCCTGCACCTAAATAGAAACAGTACCTGCACCCAAAAATGAGTACTGGCATCTATTTCAGTCCAAGTCAAGCACCGAGCAAGAGAAAAGGTGAAGAGAGATAGATTGTCCACTTACCGCCCTGCGATGAGTCACCTGTGGGTAGACCAAAAGAGAGAAGAGAGAGAGAAAATATATTTTAGTTCACAGCTCGAATCAAGACTTCAGTGGAACAACCCCGACAGCAATTAAGAAGAGCAATCGCCACACTTGTATCCACAGAACAACACACGATATAAACCTGCTAGCTGTTGACATGTGTCTGTTGACATGTGTCTGTGGAAAGAGCTCGGGGCAGTTTCAGTGTCATAGTCTTCCTTGTAAAGAACAGACAAGTCGACATCTTTCAACTTCTCATTTTCAAATGCACCTTTAAACTTTTTCCGTGGATCCGGAAAGACGCACTCGCTCATTTTAAATAGAGTCGTGAGGGCGTTTTTAGATGTCAATCCATACTGAGAAAAAGCTGTTTTGCATTTATTTCCACTATTGCTTCTCCCATTGCTTGTGAATTGTGGCCGGCTATCACACTCCGAATCTGGCCACTATTCCCAATCACTATGTCCTCATCTGTCGATGACATTGAATAAAACGATGACAACCCTGAAATAGCGGACGCCATAAACAAATCATATTGGAGCCTGCCCAAGCGAGAGCGAGAGAATTAGAGAGAGAAAGAGAGAGAGTAGGGAGTGACTGCATTAAGTTTATTCCAGGTTCTGTGAGAGCTCATCTGGGGTTTGGTGGACGGAACTAGAGCAGACTGGCAGATCTAGTCCAGTGAGCGATGGAAATAAGAAGAGATAGTGAGAGAGCGAGAGATGGAGGAATCACTATTCAACCATGCAGACAGCTCGATATCAATATCTGTGGGGCTGCGATGCTGGTACCACTGTCTCCTCTCGGCTCTCAGCTCAATACATGGGAACCCAGACCAGACGTACACTCCCTGGACTCGCTCTATATCTAATAAACAGACAAAAATTGTTTTAATAAAACATGGAAACTTTCAATATCAAGATCAAATCAAAAGTGTATTGTTACTGTAGCATACACAGATCTGCAGATGTTATCACTGGTGCTGTGAAATCTTGTATTTTTAGCGACAACAGTGCAGTAATACCTAGCAATAAAAAACAATACAAAAAAAATTATAATACAAACATACTATTTTTTTACACAAAGGATGAGCCATGACTAGAATACAGTACATACATATAAAGTGGGTGAAACAGTATGTAAACATTATTAAAGTGACCAGTGTCAATGACTAAAGCAGGGTTTCCCAAACTCGGCCCTGGGGCATCCACTGGTTGCACGTTTTGTTGTTTGCCTTGGCACTACAGAGCTGATTCAAATAGCCAACTCGTCATCAAGCTGATTATTTTATTCAGCTGTGTAGCACTAGGGCAAAGACTAAGTTTGGATGAGTACATGGTGGTAGACGGCTAGAACAGTGATTTGTATTTAACAGTCTGATGGCCTGGACATGGAAGCTGTTTCTCAGTCTCTCAGCTGTTTCTCAGTCTCAATCTTTCATCAGAAATATTGATCTGCTGCCGTAGTCAAATTCACAATTAGGGGACGGGAGCAGCTCTTTGCCAATTGGCAGGTGTTAAGTGGTTGGTAGGTTTGTGTGTGAGTGTGTGTGTGCCTGTGTATGTTTGTGTGTGTGTGCAGAAGGGTATATAACATACTCCACATCCACTGTGTCCATGAAGAAATAGCAGCCATATTGTCTAGCTGGCTGGTTTGCCCTTTTTCTAAGGGTTTTCGGTCTCTCTCCAAACCTCTCTCACACACACACACACACACACACACACACACACCTGTCTCTTATACACATCTAGATGTGTATAAGAGACCACACACACACACACACACACACACACACACACACACACACACACACACACACACACACACACACACACACACACACACACACACACACACACACACACACACACACACACACACACACACACACACACACACAAGCAGGCCAGAACAGATCGAAAACCAAGCTCTTGGCCCTACTGTGTTTTTACTAGTCCTTGGTATAGGGTCCAGGGCCCATGAAGAGCCTTGAGTGTGTTCAACGGATCTGACTCAGGAAAGAATGTGACCCATCAATAGCCTTGGTCTCTGAGGTCTTGTTCAGGGATATTGACACTGAAGGCTGCTCATCCGCATGTTATTCAGTATGTCATGGTAATAGAAAAGAACGAACAAAATGTTCTGTCACACAGAACAGACACGTACCGAACACACGAAAGCAAACACACTCAGGGAGAGGAGGAGATATGGATTGAGAGAGTAGAGAGCGTAGAGAGAGCGAGAGAGAAAGTCAAAGACTGTTATAGAGAAAGAAAATGTACAAAAAAAGAAAGAACAAACGAACTAACTAACAAAAATAAAGAAAATTGACCGAAAGAAATAGAGCTAGAGAAAATCAAATACGCTCACACTGCTATCCCCTGTTCAAAGTCCCAGGCTATACCAGACAAAACAAACACATAAAGACATACACACACGGCAAGGCGCCCACGCAATATCACCACACGGCAGCCGCTGCAATCTTTATAGGCCTACAGTGGGATATAGTGTGGGGCTAACTGTGCACTTTATTGGCCGTGTATCACACAAGGAGGTCTGCTGGGAGCAGGGCAAAGCTCGTAATGTCTCCGGTGACCCCTGCAGCACAGTAAATAACCACTGCTAGCTACTTTATATGCTAGAGGCTAACACTGGGGAGAGAGGTTCATACTGGGGAGAGAGAGTCTAGTGATCACTAGCATACAAATACAAACAGTAAATAACCAGAATTAGCGACTTTAGTGGCTAACACTAGGGAGAGAGAGTCTGGTGGAAGCTAAGACTAGTGAACAGTACCCCTTACCAAAATATTTGGCAAATTTGCTGCAAACTAAATAGTGTGCATCAAAATGTAACCAGAAGTTTGCACTAGTGGTGAATATGCGGCAAACCTTTGGCAACAATAGTATTTATTGCCACTAGTGGCAAACAGTTCGCCAGAAGTCGTTTTTGGTGAAAACAAGACAGTAACCTTTGACGACCAGTCAAGGGAGAAGGAAAATCAGTTGCAAATGGAAACCAAACAATCTAGCTACCTACCAATGTTGTCCGGTGAGTGTCTAACTTATTATTTAAACATATTATTTAAACATTAAAATGTGTTAGCTAATTGATGCCTGGTTAGCAATGTCATGTTTTATTGGACAGAGTGAAAGACATTTTTTTGCTATATCAGTTTCAACCTGTCAGCGCCACTGAATGGCTAGCTAGCGCTTAGCTAGCTAGCTTGCTAACATTTACGATCATATTTTTTCACATTTAATCTGGTAGCTAGCTAACTAACTAATGACTTGCCAAATATTATTTAAACATATTTTTAAGTGAAGACGTTGCAGTCTTTTAATGTCAATATTCCAGCGTCACTGTTCAGTAGCATGTTAGCGAGCACAATAGCTAAGGTGACGTTAGCAACAATATGACGTCAAAGCAAAACTTCACTTCACCCATGGTGTTGGAAGAGGCTGCATTGGAAGAGGATGCATCAACACCCTGGGAAGATGTTTGCGGTGACACTTACTGATAACACTCTTTTCTGAGTGATAAATGTCTTAATCGTCTTCAAGCTTGATCAGGTAAGCAAATGCAATGTATTATTCTCATAAATGTAGCATATTCATTCTTTGTCACAATTAGATGTTTCATTGCTTTAAACTATTCGATAGCTCATGTAGTTATATCTCTTTCTTTTTGTTGTTGTTGAAAAATCAGTTACCAGGCAAAAAGAAAGAGTGATGCCTTCAATCAAACTGAGGACAGAGAAATATGTCAAGTTCAAAATTTATTGAGATGCAAGTTATCCATAAATCATTTTACGTTGTTTTTCTTTCACTCAAGCCTTAAACACCAGAGTTAAAAAGAATAGACAACTAGTAGACAACTTGCTCTTGATGATGACGTCCTCAGTCTAGATTGAAGATCATAATTCGTTGATTAGTTTGAATCAGTTGTGTTGAGGCTTGACTGGAAAACATATACTGTATACAGTGGCTCTCTAGGTACAGTTGGCCACACATTTAAAGGTACATTTAGTAGGCCTTAGTCCCAGTTTATGCTAGCTACATTGTTTGATTATATAGCACCCCCCCCCCCCAGCCTCAATTCGATGGGGGCATAGACTCTACAAGGTGTCGAAAGTGTTCCACAGTGATGCTGGCCCATGTTGACTCCAATGCTTCCCACAGTTGTGTGAAGTTGGCTGGATGTCCTGGAACATTCTTGATACACACGGCAAACTATTGAGCGTGAAAAACCCAGCGGCGTTGCAGTTCTTGACACAAACCGTACTTCCATACCCCGTTCAAAGGCATTTAAATATTTGTCTTACCCGTTCACCCTCTGAATGGCACACATACACAATCCATGTCTCAATTCTCACAAGGCTTAAAATGAATTGTTTAACTTGTCTCCTCCCCTTCATCTACACTGATTGAAGTGGATTTAACAAGTGAAATCAGCAAACCTGCTGAAACATTAGCTGATGAATCTACCTTTTGAGATGCCAAAATGAAAAAAATGTTTCACTAATTGTTTTCAGGATCTTGATGTTGTTTTTGTTTAATGTTTCCGGATTGTTTCATTGCACACATTGTTTCAACAAGCTTCTGACATAGGACTTCCGCATGGCCCGCTATCTCCAAAGTTTCCTCAAAAAGGCAATAGTTCTGAAGTTGATTTAATTTTTGCTGTTTTAATTATTTAAAATATTGTTCATTCTCTTTTAAACTTCTATTAGTTGAACAATCATTGCTTGGCTCATGTAAATTCTGCATTTCCCCTTTTAAACATCCTAAGGTTAACATCCCTATAGTGTTCACATCAGTGGCGGCTGGTGGGAGAAGCTATAGGAGGAACGTATCAAACACAAACATATGGAATCCGCGTTTGACTCCGTTCCATATATTCCATGCCAGCTATTACAATGACCCTGTCCTTCTGTAACTCCTCCTACCAGCCTTCGCTGGGTAACATTTTTTTCACATAAATGTTGTAGCTACATAAAAACAAACAATTTATCTGGAAAATATTCAGTCTTCACTTTTATCTTCATTAGCATGCTGAGGATTTCAAGGTTAATATTGTGACACAATGTTTTCATTGTGAGATAGATAAGACATTTATATT
>NC_036876.1:12624799-12672641 GCF_002910315.2 Salvelinus sp. IW2-2015
CTGTTTGGTAACTGTCTCTTTGATAGCTGAGGAACTGACGACCATAGGCCCTGCAGGCAGCCAAGCAGCGCTTAGACCCAGGCAGAGCTAACAAAACACAGGACATACAGTACAGTACATCACCCTGCTAACCGCTAACCGCTAACGGGGAATGACTGCTTCACTCTGAAAGTCTATTAAATGGGATTCAGGGAGGGAGGAAATTAACTTGGGGTATGGCCTCCTGTGAGGAGTAGCCATAGAGATGAAAAAAGGCCTCATCATCTGTGCCATTATGGTATCTGTGACAGCATGGGCAGCGCCATTAAGGCTATCTCAATTTTAAAGTAGTGTGTTTTCTTCACGATTGGCTGATCCCTCCTGACGTCCCGGTTGGACTTGACTCCAACAGGGTCACCAGGAAGATCAGCCAATGAAGTAGGAAGTCCCACCCAGTTGACTACATTAAAATGGTGGCAGCCCTCAATGGCGCTGCCCACGCTAAAACAGCCTTTAGTCACTAGAGGCCTCTATCATTCTCTATGGGAGTAGCGCTGTAGAGAGGGAAAGGGAATTAGAGACGAGGGGGAATTGTGAGTGTGATTGCTATGCGTGTGGTGGGGTGATATGCGTTTTTGTGGAGGAAACTAAGAAGGGTTGAGTTGGGTATCTCAGGGACAAAGACATACGGTATAGAAAACCGTATGAGCAATTGAATTATGGGCAGTTATTAAACACTACATTTCGTCTTCAAAACAGTTGTCTTTTCCCCAGTAATCGCAATGTCAATTTATCTCAATCCCATTTTTACCCTTTTTCCTTGTCCACCACACAGGATTTTAGATTCAAAACCTCCAGTCATACCACCCACAGAGGGAGAGGAATACGCATGAAAAAGTCATGCAAACAATGTCCAATTATCCTCTAACACACATCATGTATCCTTCACTAATGAACCAAGCTCTCCCCTTAAAGCGCGATTCGGAGAGAGGAGCAGGTCAATCACTGTTGGGTACCGCTTACAACACTCGCCTGGAGGGGAAGGACTGAGGGAGTCAGTCAATATCTGAGCATGGGGAATACTAATGGACGGGCAACATCTTGTCCGTCAATTTGATGTTGCCTTTTTTCTCAGGTCGGACTCTCCCTCTGTGTGGAGTTTTGCCTCAATTTGTGTTGTACTAACGAAGCTTGACGAACACAGGGAGACATGACAGGCCTACCCTGCTACTGATAATTCTGGGTTAGCTCTAGCTTGCTGACAGACTGAGGGAGAGAGCTACTGTAGAATAGTGGTGTGATTCCGACTCGTATTAGGACTCTGTAATTAACAAGCTGTGTACAATATTGATGGGGCGTAATTGTTTAGTTTCTTTGTAATGACCCGAGAGAGTTGTAAATGTTTGATGGTGCTTAAGTCGAAAGAGTATGAGAGAACGTATTTTATTGGAAGGGTCAATAAGAGCACCACCGTAGGTACAGATGCATTTACTGGAATTGTTGGAATCGTTGTTTACACTTTCTTACACAATTTTAGCTTCTGGTTAGGAGAACGTCTGGCTGTGTCCAACATTGTAGCCTATTTCCTATGGGTCCTGGTCAGAAGTAGTACACGATATAGTGAATAGGGTACCGTTTCAGACTTTTTACCCTTGAAAAGTTATGATCCATCTGCCCTGTCTCTGTCGTGATAAGATCACGCATCACATCCTAAGTTAGTGAACTACTAAGTACAAAGCAGCTGTTCAGTTAGCTGAAGCTGAAATAGTGATTGACAGTAACACACCTCAAAGGCATGTCACGATCCATATCTTGCTTTGGGAGTGAGGGAAAATATTGAGAAAATGAGGCGACGTCAAAGTCAACCTCCTTTCTCCCCCCTCGCCCCAAACTGATATAGTGGCTATGTAATAATGTAACTGTTATATTTGATGCCACACCTTTGTGCCTTGTGAGGATTCGGAGGCCAGTGAGTAAATTGCCAGTACCATCAGTTCTACTGGCCAACGTGCAATCACCGGAAAACAAACTTGATGATATGCGGTCGAGACTATCCTACCAAAGGGAAATTAAAAAATAACATCTAATGTTTCACCAAATCGTGGCTGAACGACGACACAGATAATATAGAGCTGGCTGGGTTTTCCGTGCATTGGCATGACAGAGCAGCTACGGCTGGTAAGACGAGGGGCGGGGTGGGGTGTGTGTCTATTTGTTAATATCAGCTGGTGCGCAAAGTCTAATATTAAAGAAGTCTTGAGGTATTGCTCAACTTTTATTTTTATTTATTTAACTATGCAAGTCAGTTAAGAACAAATTCTTATTTACAATGACGGCCTACCCCGGCCAAACCGTTACCCGGACGACACTGGACCAATTGTGCGCCACCCTATGGGACTCCCGATGCAGTGCCTTAGGCAGCTGTGCCACTCGGGAGTACCTCATGATAAGTTGTAGACCACACTATCTACCTAGAGTGTTCTCATCAATATTATTCGTAGCCGTCTATTTACCACCACAAACCGATGCTGGCAGTAAGACCTCAACAAGTTGCATAAGGCCATAAGCAAACAAGAAAATGCTCATCCAGAAGCGGCACTCCTAGTGGCTGGGGACATTAATGCAGGTAAACTTACATTCGTTTTACCTCATTTCTTCCAGTATGTCAAATGTGCAACCAGAGGAAATAAATCTAGACCACCTTTACTCCACACACATAGACGCATACAAAGCTCCCCCTTGCCCTCCATTTGGCAAATCTGACTATAATTCTATCCTCCCGATTCCTACTTACAAGAAAAATCTAAAGCAGGAAGTACCAGTGACTCACTCAATACGGATGTGGTCAGATTACGTGGATGGTACGCTACAGGACTGTTTTGCTAGCACAGACTGGATGTTCTAGAATTAATCCAATGGCATTGAGGAGTATACCACCTCAGTCACCAGCTTCATCAATAAGTGCATCGACGATGTCGTCCCCACAGTGACCATACAGACATATCCAAACCGGAAGTCATGGCTTACAGGCAACACCCGCACAGAGCGGAGCTTTCAAGGAGCGGGACACTAATCCGGATGCTTACAAGAAATCCTGCTATGCCCTCGGATGAACCATCAAACAGGCAAAGTGTCAATACAGGACTAAGATTGAATCCTACTACTCCACGGCTCTGACGCTCGTCGGATGTGGTAGGGCTTGCAAACTATAATGGACTACAAAGGGAAACCCAGCCACAAGCTGCCCAGTGATGCTAGCCTACCAGACGAGCTAAATGCCTTTCATGCTCGCTTCAAGGCAAGCAACACTGAAGCATTCATGAGAGCACCAGCTGTTCCGGACGACTGTGTGATCACGCTCTCCTTAGCCGATGTGAGCAAGACCTTTAAACAGGTCAACATTCACAAGACCGCTGGGTCTAACGGATTACCAGGGTGTACTCAGAACATGCGCATACCAACTGGCAAATTATTTCAATGACATTTTCAACCTCTCCCTGACTGATTCTGTAATAACTACATGCTTCAAGCAGACCACCGTAGTCCCTGTGCCCAAAAATGCGAAGGTAACCTACCTAAATGACTACCACCTCGTAGCACTCACGTCGGTAGTCAGGAAGTGCTTTGAAAGTGCTTTGAAAGGCTGGTCATGGCTCACATCAACACCATCATCGCGGAAACCCTAGACCCAATCCATTTGCATACCGCCCAAACAGATCCACAGGTGACGCAATCTCAATCACACTAAAACTTACCCTTTCCCACCTGGACAAAAGGAACATCTATATGAGAATGCTGTTCATTGACTACAGCTCAGCGTTCAACAACATAGTGTCCACAAAGCTCATCACTAAGCTAAGGACCCTGGGACTAAACACCTCCCTCTGCAACTGGATCCTGGACTTCCTGACGGGCTGACCCCAGGTGGTAAGAGTACAACACATCTGCCACACTGATCCTCAAAACTGGGGCTCCTCAGGGGTGCATGCTTAGTCCCCTTCTGTGCCCCTGTTCACCCACGACTGCGTGGTCAAGTACGTCTCCAACACCATCCTTAAGTTTGCTGACGACACAACAGTGGTAGGCCTGATCACCGACAACGATGAGACAGCCTATAGGGAGGAAGTCAGAGACCTGGAAGTGTGGTGCCAGGGCAACAACCTCTCCCTCAATGTGAGCAAGAGAAAGGAGAAGATTGTGGACAACAGGAAAAGGGGCGCCGAACAGGCCCCCATTATGATTGACGGGCTGTAGTGGAGGGGGTTGAGTTAAGTTCCTTGGTGTCCACATCACCAACACACTATCATGGTCCAAACACACCAAGTCAGTTGTGAAGAGGGCACGACAACATCTTTTCCCCCTCGGGAGACTGAAAAGATTTGGCATGGGTCTCCAGATCCTCAAAAAGTTCTACAGCTGCACCATCGAGAGCATCCTGAACAGTTGCATCATCACCTGGTATGGCAACTGTTCGGCATCCGACCGCAAGGCACTAATACGGCCCAATACATTACTGGGGCCAAGCTTCCTTCCATCCAAGACCCATATACTAGGCAGTGTCAAAAATTGTAAATACTCCAGTCACCCAAGTCATAGACTGTTCTCTATGCTACCGCACGGCAAGCGGTACCGGAGCGTCAAGTCTAGGTCCAAAAGGCTTCTTAACAGCTTCTACCCCCAAGCTATAAGACTGCTGAATAATTAATCAAATGGCCACCTGGACTATTTACATTGACCCCCATCCTTTATTTTTTACACTGCTGCTATTTGCTGTTTATTATCTATGCATAGTCACTTTACCCCTACTTACAAATTACCTCGAGTAACCGGTACCCCGCACATTGACTTGATACCGGTACCCCCTGTATATAGCCTTGTTATTGTTATGTCATTTTATTGTTACATTTTATTTTTAAAATGACTTTTGTTTATTTAGTAAATACTTTCTTAACTCTATTTGAACAGCACTGTTGGTTAAGGTCTTGTAAGTAAGCATTTCACGTTAAGGTCTACACCTGCTGTATTCGGCAAATGTGACAAATAAAATTGGATTTGATCACCCTTGTTTTCCAACATCTGCTCTGTTGTATCTGGGAGAAGGAGGAGAGGAGAGGGAGGGGGAGAGAGAGAGAGAAAGAGGGAGGGAGGGGACCTTGTTGCCTGGTATCAGTGACAGGCAGTTGGGCGTCTGGATTCCAGAACCGGAACCTATAGTATTTTGAGGTGTGGTTTGGCACAAGGAACTACAGACCTCCAAACAGAGTCAGAACAGTGATCTAGGATCAGCTTCCCCTCCCCAAATCCTAACCTTAACCATTAGTAACGAAAATGCAAAAATTACCCAAGATCAGCGTAGAGGGGTAACTTCACCCTACCCCGAGCCAAATTAGAAGATGGCCAGCTTACCAACTGGTGTAATAAACTGTTGAGAATAACACTTTCACATAGCTTTTTAGTCTGTGTATGAGGGCTTTCAAGTCTCTGTATGAGGGCTTTCTGTGACACAAATTGGATCGTTTTTTTGTGCAACAACTTCAAGTGCAGTTGAGAGAAAGTCTATATATTTCTCTCCTTGAGCTGTTCTTGTCAATTTAATGTTTTTTATTATGTCATGTTTCATGTTGTGTGGACCCCAGGAAGAGTAGCTGCTGCTTTCGCAACAGCTAACAGGGATCCTAATAAAATACCACAAAATACCAAAATATCTGGAGGAATAGAGAGGCAAAAGGTTGTCTGTATGTCTTCCTGTTTGTACAGTAAGTGGAAATTGGAGGCGCATTCTTGTATGCGTGCATGTCCGTCCGTGCATGAGTCCGTGCGTGCTCTCCCCTTTCTTCGGCTATATCCTGGGGACACGGGAGCTCCAGTCAGGTTAGCCCATATGCCAGTCTGGATAGATACCCACTGACTTCCACCAAAACATTCCAGCCATAGACACTTAAGATCTATTATCAGCCAAATTCTATATTCAGAGAAAAACTTGTAATGAATACAACCGAGGCTGCTGGTAAACACATGTTTATACTGCCCCTGGCATTCTGCTATACTGCCCCTGGCATTCTGTTATACTGCTACAAGCATTGTGTTGGAAGGTATGCACTCTAGCCTTCCCTAATTAAACCTATAGGGAAAGGGGATACCTAGTCAGTTGCACAACTGAATGCATTCAACCAAAATGTGTCTTCCACATTGAACCCAACCTCCCTCTTCATGTCATCAGTAACTGGGGATCATTTGTTGTTGCGGGTTAACTGCCTTGCACAAGGCCAGAACAGCAGATTATTACACCTTGCTGGCTCAAGCATTCAAACCAGTGACCTTTCAGTTATTGGCCCAATACTCTTAACCCTTGTGTTGTCTTAAGGGTCAAAAATGATCCGCCACTATGTTTAACAGCAGAGAAAATCCCCTAAATGATATTTTTTCAACTTCAAATTTTAGGAATTTTCCTAGAGTGACCCCAACAATTAGAAAAAGTGAAACATCGCCTCGGTTGATATTTCCATGAAAGCTGTAAACCACCAGGGTACAAAGATTGTCTTAGGGTCATTTTTGACCTGGAAGATATAAAATCATTTACACACCACAAAGACAAACACACGTGCACACGCTCACGCACACGCACACCCGCCTGCACTCCTCGCAACAAGGGGGAGAGAGGCCTTCTCATCAAAGTTTTCCTTCACCCCCACCACCACTCTAGTTTCTTACCTCCCAAAGAGGAACAAGAATGTGGTCCTCCTGAGCACACTGCACAAAATGGCTGAGATCAGTGATCGTGAGGACAGGAAGCCAGCCATCATCCTGGACTACAACCACTACAAAGGAGGGGTGGACAACTTTCAGTTGCAGGAGGATGACTGCCCGCTGGCCCCTGGTCATCTTCCATAACATCATTGTGTCCTCATACAATGCCTTTGTGATATGGAACAAGTTCAACCCTACCTGGATGCCTGATAAGCAGAACAAGAGGAGGGTGTTCCTGGAGCAGCTGGGAAAGGCACTTGTGACCCCACACAATCAAAGAAGGGAGCGCCTCCCCTGCACAGCAGCCTCCACAGCGCTTGTGAAAGCTGTTCAGGGGTCTGAATCTTGTCCTGATCCACCTGAGGCTGCAGCTGGGGCTGGCAAGAGGAGAAGATGCCAATTCTGCTCCCCAAAGAAGGACTGTAAAACAAATACTATGTGCTGCACTTGTGATAAATACATCTGCATAGTCCATGCACACACTTGCATACTGTCCTACATGTGCTAATTAGAGTTGATTGATTTATGTTCTTCACTTTTTTGTTTTGTATCTATTATCTTATTTTATTCGTATTTATTGTTGTTGTTTATACACCTTGTGGGTGGGGACAATGGTAAAATAAAAATGGGAATAGACTAGTATTTTGTAGTTGAAATCCTCATTGTATAGTATATAAGAATGTATCACTATGTTGCCAAAAAAGTTTAAGACTGTCATTGTTTCCCTTCAATAAAATGCATTCAAATCTACTTTCTGCACATTTCTGCTATTTTCTTAGGCTATACAAGTGCAATCTCTTGCAATTTTTTTTATGTTTACACCTATGCAGTACCTTTAGCAAAATAATAATAATAATAAACCTCTACTTTAGTAAAGAAAACAATGACAGGTGTGTTGTAATAAAAACGAGTGGTGTCCGCAGCCTTTCTGCATTGTGAAGAGGGAAAACCCAGATATTCACAACGTTTGATGATTGACAGGTTGTTTCTTCATGCAAGATAGATTTGGGGTTTAAAATTTAATTAAGCTGCTTTTTTTAGTAAAGGCGGGTTTTTTGACCCTTAGGACAAGGGGAGTATACAGAATGTTAAGACTACACAAGGGTTAAACGCTAGGCTACCTGCCGCCCTTAGTAAATGTAGTATACAATGTGTTGAATGTTGGTATGAATAGAATACACTGAGTGTACAAAACATTTGGAACACCTTCCTAATATTGGAGTTGTACCTCCTTTTGCCCTCAGAACAGCCTCAGTTCGTCAGGCGTGGACTCCACAAGGTGTTGAAAGCATTCCACAGGGATGCTGGCCCATGTTGACTTCAATGCTTCTCACAGATGTGGGATGTCATACAGGTGGTGGACCATTCTTGATACACACGGGAAACTGTTGAGCGTGAAAAACCCAGCAGAGTTGAAGTGCTTAACACTAACCGGTGTGCCTGGCACCTACTACCATACCCTGTTCAAAGGCACTTAAATATTTTGTCTTACTCATTCATCCTCTGAATGGCACACATGCACAATCCACGTCTCAACTGTCTCGAAGCTTAAAAATCCTTCTTTAAACTTCTTATGGCTGGGGGTAGTATTGAGTAGCTTGGATGAATAAGGTGCCCAGAGTAAACTGCCTGCTACTCAGGCCCAGTTGCTAATATATGCATATTAGAAAACACTCTGAAGTTTCTAAAACTGTTTGAATGATGTCTGTGAGTATAACAGAACTCATATGGCAGGCAAAAACCTGAGAAAAAATCCAACCAGAAAGTGGGAAATCTGAGGTTTGTAGGTTTTCAACTAATCACTTATCAAATAAACAGTGGGATATTGGTCATATTGCACTTCCTACGGCTTCCACTAGATGTCAACAGTCTTTAGAACCTTGTTTGATGCTTCTACTCTGAAGGAGGGGGGAATGAGGGCTCTTTGAGTCAGTGGTCTGGCAGAGTGCCATGAGCTGACCATGCGCGTTCATGTGAGAGAGTTAGCTTGCGTACCATTGCATTTCTGAAGACAAAATAATTCTCCGGTTGGAACATTATTGAAGATTTATGTTAAAAACATCCTAAAGTTTTGATTCTATACTTCGTTTGAAATGTTTCTACGAACTGTATTATGACTTTTGTCTGAACTTTTGCATGGACTTGCCCGCGCGTCGCGAGTTTGGATTGTGTACTGAACGTGCGAACAAAAAGGAGGTATTTGGACATAAATGATGGACTTTATGGAACAAATCAAACATTTATTGTCGAACTGGGATTCCTGATGAAGATCATCAAAGGTAAGTGAATATTTATAATGCTATTCTGACATCTGTTGACTCCACAACATGGCGGATATCTTCATGGCTTGTTTGGGCTCTGAGCGCTGTACTCAGATTATAGCATGGTGTGCTTTTTCCGTAAAGTTTTTTGGAAATCTGACACAGCGGTTGCATTAACCTCTCTGGGATCGCGGGACGCTTGAGTCCCAACAGCCTGTTAAAATGTAGAGCGCCAGATTAAAAAAAAAAATCTATAAAATCAAACTTTATTAAATTACACATATAAGATACCAAATTAAAGCTACACTCGTTGTGAATCCAGCCAACATGTCAGATTTCAAAAAGGCTTTTCGGCGAAAGCATAAGATGCTATTATCTGATGATAGCACAATGTCAACAAAGAGAGTGTAGCATATTTCAACCATGCCGGCGCTACTCAAAACGCAGAAATAAAATATAAAACATGCATTACCTTTGACGAGATTCTTTTGTTGGCACTCCAATATGTCCCATAAACATCACAAATGGTCGCTTTGTTTCGATTAATTCCGTCCATATATATCCAAGTTGTCCATTTATTGGCGCCGTTGTACCAGGAAAAAACAGCCTTCAATTGCGCAAAATCACGACAAAATATCTAAAAAATTACCTCTAAACTTTGCCAAAACATTTCAAAGTACTTTTGTAATACAATTAAGGTATTGTAACACGTTAATAATCGATCAAATTGAAGACGGGTCAATCTGTTTGCAATAACAGGATGTCAACAAACTCACGGTACTTTTTCAAGTCTTGCTCAACTCTCAAACATAAACACACGACATCTGGGTCAATATCTTTCTCATTTACTAATGAAAAACCTTAACCTTTTTCCCATACATGGCGACATCCAGTGGAAGCAGTAGAAACTGCGTGGAGAGTGATTAGAATTCTGGTTTGCATAGAATACCCATTGAACATACAGGAACTTAAACAATAAAAAAGTTAGTCCTCAGGTTTGACTGCTATATAAGTTCTGTTAACTTACAGATATGATTCAAACATGTTTTAGAAACTTCAGAGTGTTTTCTATCCAAATCTACTAATAATATGCATATCTTATATTCTGGGATGAGTAGCACGAAGTTGAAATTGCGCACGCTATTTTTCCCTAAGTGAAAACTCTGCACCCTATCCTCAAGAAGTTTAAGGAGCGTTTATCTAAAGTTCATGTATAATACTTGTATCTTTAACAATGTTTATTATGAGTATTTCTGTAAATTGATTGGCTCTCTGCAAAATCACCGGACGTTTTGGCGGCAAAACATTACTGAACATAACGCCCAATGTAAACTGAGATTTTGGATATAATATATGAACTTTATCGAACAAAACATATGTGTATTGTGTAACATGAAGTCCTATGAGTGTCATCTGATGAAGATCATCAAAGGTTAGTGATTAATTGTATCTCTATTTCTGCTTTTTGTGACTCCTCTCTTTGGCTGGAAAAATGGCTGTGTTTTTCTGTGACTAGGTACTGGACCTAACATAATGATATGTTGGGCTTTCGTCGTAAAGCTTTTTTGAAAATCGGACACTGTAGTGGGATTACAACAAGTTTATCTTAAAATGGTGTAAAATAACTTGCATGTCTGAGGAATTTTAATATGAGTTTCGTTGTTTTGAATTTCGTGCCCTGCACTTTCACTGGCTGTTGTCATATCGATCCATTAACGGGAATCCACCGTAAGAAAGTTTAATCCTACACTGCAATTGAGGGATATAACAAGTGACATCAATAAGGGTTCAAAGCTTTCACTGATTCACCTGGTCAGTTTTATTTAATGGAAAGAGCAGTGCTCTTAATGTTTTATAATACTCAGTGTGTGTTACACACTGCTATTAGAAGTTCATGTTAGTGTCTAACACAACAACTGTAGGTTGGTGTTTCAAAGCAAAATATGTCACGTCGCAGTGTTACATACACGTAGCCTTGATAAGATAGGGGCTGTGGGTCTATGTGTGTGTGTGTATCTCTGCATGAGCGTGTGTGTTGCTAGTAATGACCTTGACTCTCTGTTTCCCTGTCTGTGATTGTGACCTAGTCTCTCTAGACATCCGCGTTGCCCCCACAATTTTCAAATGCTACAGATTGCCTAGGGTCTGGTTTGAGACTAATCGTGTCCCACCACTACTCCCTGCGTTTCACCAGCATTCACCCACTGATCACTCTGCTCCTTGTGCACCTCACCTCTCTCCCTTCCTCCCACCCTGCATGCCTCCCTCCTTGCCCAAGCTTCCCTGTCTAATCCCAGGTCAATGCTGAGACTGCAGCCTCTTGATTCACCAAATCCCCGTTGCACCCGTCAGCCATACCTCTCTGGAGTCATAAACACATAAGTGGTGACACACACGGCGACGCACACACACCACCACACACACACACACACCCACCACACACACAACACAACCACACACACCACACCACACACAACACACACACACACACACACACACAAACAACACACACACACTTCTAAACACACTCATTCCTCAAACGGGCACTCACACACACATGCACACACACACACACAGCGATAAAATACTCAAACAATCACATATAATTTCGGCAACATACAGTGGTGGCTAGTGGCAGTTAAAAATGCTTCCATTGCACAGCCAATCAGAAGTCTTGAAGCTGATGATGTGTCTGGGTTGTTTAGGTCTGATGACAGCCTCTCTTCTCCAATAATGAGACACTCTTGTAGTCGGCAGATCTGAGATATGTCATTGACAAATAGTCCCGTTTTGATTGTTGATTTCATTAAACATTATTTGATTTTTAAAAAAAAATCAAAATGCTATCTGTGTCCCTAATTTTGGCCTGCAACGATAGAATTTGTTGTGCTGGGTCTGTCAGCTGCTACATGGGGGCTCACAAAACACAGATCGTTTGCTTTCCCTGAGGAAATATTACAACTAAGAACATATGTACATAAATAATCAAATTGACAAATAAATGTGTTGTAGGCCTACATCTAGCTCACAACATTTAACCAAGCTCTGATATTAAAGTACAGTATGTGTATGTCTTCAAATATAAGGATATTTTACCCTCTTACATCATCCACGTATTAGTATTTTAATGGAGAGTATACGTTCATCAGAACATACCCATCCGTGTAACATCAGCTATCTACTTTTGGTGTGCGCCGTTTGTGTAAGTATACTTCACAGAACGTTGAATGTTAATTTTAACTCATTTGAGTCACTTCAGCCTATGGATACATCATTCACAGCAGACAGGATGCAATGTAACACCAATAATCAGACCACACGATTCATCCCTGAACTCCTATTCCGTTTTCTCAATCCTAGAATATTTGAATCGGCTATTCAATATTTCATTCCACGATGCAGAATAATCCTCTCGCCCCCAAACACGTGGATTCTGTTTTAAACTACAGATTTGATCATTTGTTCCATTGGATTCATCTCCCCATTGTTGTTCCTCTTCCTCTCTTTTTAATTGTTGTTTCGGATGCAACTGATTGAGGCGATCAGAGCTCTGTAACGGACGCTGAGATATGCCTGGAGACACTTGTTAGCCATGTCTGGTTAATTAACCAAAACAGCCCATTAAGAGGGAGTGTCGGCAGCGGAGAGAAAATGACAGAAAAGAGAGCCAAAGGAGAGAGAAAACAGAGAAAAACAGAAAGTTTGAGAAAATGAGACAAAGGGAGAGAAAAAAAGGGGGAACAAAAGGGAGAGAAACGTTTGAGGAAGAGAAAAATCACAATACTACTTCTTCTCTATGAAGGGCACTCTGAAGAGTCCTCTGGGGTGCAATATAGTGCTGCCTTTCAATGAGCTTCTGAGTGAGGGGCTAAAAAAGTTTCACCCATCAAGGCCCTAACATGGACTCTTTGCGATTGGAACGCTCGTTGTCTTTAAATGTGGATTGGCTCTTAATCCTTTAATGTCCTGGCCCTGGGCTAATGGGCTGTGGTCACTGTTCTGTTGTATGACTGAGGCCTAGCGTGTTGATTACATTACTCAGCTGATCACTTAATACCTGGCATTAGTTGATTAATCTACCAATTAGTACGGGTGAGGTGAATTGGGATGGTTGTGATTCTCAGTGGTCTTATGTAACACAGTGAAAGCAGCGCAGATGCCTTGTGATGCCCTAATGTGGTAATGCTGCTTCCTCGACTACACTCTAAGGGCAGAGAGAGAGAGAGAGAGAGAGAGAGAGCGAGAGAGAGACGGAGAGTGGGAGGAAGGAAGACCGAGACAAAGAGAGCGAGATGGAGACAGAAAACAGAGAGCGAGAGAGAGAGAGGAAGTGCCTTTTAAGATTGCAGTGAGTTGATCCTGAAGCAAAATAGAGTCGAGTGTGTGTGTGTGTGCCTGTGCGCGCATGTGTTTGTGTGTGTGTACATCTGTTTGTGTGTGTGTGTGTGTGTCAGGGAAGAGAGTGAATGTATGATTAAGAAGAGGAAGCAGGGCAGGAATTACAGGATGAGTCGGGTAAGGGAGGCGCGTTTAATGCGTTGATTGCATATAACCCCAAGCATGTTTATCAAACAGAATCTCTCCATTCGAGACAGCATACAAATCCCTCCCTTACCCTGGCAACAGTTACTTAAAGAGTTGTGAATAAAACTCACTTTCTGTTGACTGACTGCACTCGCTGACGCATATTGAAACGGAGCTAAAGCTTCAGAGAAAAGTGTTGCACCAAATAAACCCATCACACTGGGTTATTAATAGGTATGCCTTCATATAGTATATATCAATTCTCGTTGTTCTTCACTGTAAAATTAATACAACTGGCAGTGCTGTGGTATATTTACCTAATAAAGTGCATCTTCAATGATGTCATTGCCAATCATTTCATTGTGATATTCAGGAAGACTAAGGGTTCGTTTTGAAGACATTGCATCCTGTCGCCTCAAATACGGACACGTCAGGTTCACATATAACCCCTAAGGTAAGGAAACACCAGAATAGTTACGTTCTGATTTCTGATGTACTCACAGCCAATTCAATTGGGAAGAAGATTTTAATTAGCTGACGACCTCTCCTAGTGACCCTCAACAAAGTGGTGAACTTGACAACATATTGTGCACTAGCAGTAGGATTGGCATTTAAGTATAAATATTGATCACTGTTGATTGATTATGAGCTGAATCATATGATTAATGTCCCTTTACAGTTACATAGAAATGAGCAACACTCAGCAGTAAGCCTAGTCCAAGGCAGTTAACCCACTCCTCCCCAGGCGCCGAAGACGTGGATGTCGATTAAGGCAGCCCCCCCCCCCCCTGCACCTCTGATTCAGGAGAGTTGGGTTAAATGCGGAAGTTGAAGGCATTCAGTTGTACACACTGACTAGGTATCCCCCCTCTCCCTTTCCCATGAGGAACTGGGACGGATGTGGATGACATCATCATTAGCTGAAAGGCGCTGAGACAGAGATCAGAGGACGATTGGATTAGGGGCCTTCTACATTAAGACGTTGGTTGGGTTTGCATGATTAGTGTGGGCCTCCAAGACCCACTGGAGCGCCGCCACTGGTTTAGAGAGAGATTGTGTTGTGTGTGTGTGTGTGTGTGTGTGTGTGTGTGTGTGTGTGTGTGTGTGTGTGTGTGTGTGGGTGTGTGTGTGGTGTGTGTGTGTGTGTGTGTGTGTGTGTGTGTGTGTGTGTGTTGTGGGGGGGGGGGGGGGTGTGTGTGTGGTTGGTGTGTGTGTGTGTGTGTGTGTTGTTGTGTGTGTGTGTGTGTGTTGTGTGTGTGTGTGTGTGTGTGTGTGGTGTGTTCTGTGTGTGTGTGTTGTGTGTGTGTGTGTGTGTGTAGTTGGAGGGTCATGTGTGTGTGATCACCATTGTGACAGCTCTTATTCCAACCCTAATTGGAGACGGAAACCGTATTGCCTGTACGCACAGTTGTATAGAGTGAAAAATGTATATTAAATTAACAGTTGAATTAAATTCCTACAGATCAATTAATCTAAGTAGATTATGAAACGCCGGTCTGTTTTCTCGTTAAAGCAATAACACTGTTGCCAATTACGAGATTCAATTTAAGCCCGCAGAACTGAAGCATGAAATATGTGTGCTGAAATCATATTTGGATTATTAGGAGGGTGATGCAACCATGAACTCATGCAGTAAACTCACACAACCGCACACACACATGCACCCTCGAGCACGCATACACACACATGTAACCACACGTGCGCAAACACACACACACACACACACACACACACACACACACACACACACGCGTCATTCTTAAACCCCAGTCTCATGAGAACAATCTCTGGGTATGAGCATAATTATTTATGAACACAGGGATTTGTTGATGGTGTTGTCTTCTTTACTTTACTATACACACTATATTATCATCACACTCTTGGAGGCAACTTGTTTACCGTCACACACTCTGAGGTATACCATATTACCATCACACATTCTGGGGTATCCCATATTACCATCACACACTCTGAGGTATCCCATATTACCATCACAAATTCTGCTGTACATGTGTATCCCGTGGAGAACACACACACACACACACACACACACACACACAGTTTAGAAGAGCAAAACAGGACCTCTGTTTTCTCTCGAAGTCCTCGTGGGGGCATTGTTGTAGAAATCTATCGCCGCATGGAGCTGGGGGAATTTTCTGACAGGAAGTAAAGTCTCTTGCTACCTGTACTAAGGTGGAATTTATTCAAAACGATTATTACTACCTAGCAAGGGACTTTTTTTGACAGTGTATACATTCATTAATGTAGTCATATGTGTTGATGACAAACACACAGATATTGTATTAAAGAGAAATGTGCACACAAAACATTCAATACTGGAAGTCCCTGATTCATCAGACATGAACGATCCTTTCAACCAATCCCGTCTAAGTGTTGGTGGAGGCTGAAGCATGTACACTTCCTTTCCATTGTTGGTGGAGTATCTGTCACACTGTGCTGTCACTTCCTTTTATAACATGTGCAATACTGTGCAACTACTGCACTTTGATTGAATTGAGCCCATATTATGACATACTGAAGACCTACATGTCACTACTATTTCCCCCCACACTAAATCAGTCACCGCGACGACTAGCGAGAGCCCGTTGCCATGTGTAACGATGACTTCGTTTGATGTCACGTTCCCTTTCCTTCATGTCTCCGTTCACCTCACTCAGCGCAGATAATGAGCCTTTGTTTTGGTCAGGGGCCTGGTGAATGATATATCCTGTGTGATCTTGGGTTAACCAGCCCTCTTGCTCTGCCTAACCCTCAGTCTCTGTACTGACATTTGCAGCAGCGTCCATTAGTTATGCACTCGGTCGGGTTCTGTGCTCCGTTACCTGCTCGCCGGGTCCCACTTTCAAACGCTATAATGTTATTCCGTTTGCCTCATTGCCTTTGCGGGTATGCTCTGGCAAGCACAAAAGCACCCACGGCCCCTCTGTGAATTCTTGAATTAGCGAATGGGCTGATCGCAGTTGTATTATTCAGCCCATGACGCTAGCATGGCGAATCCCCGGGATGTTTTATTCACAATATTTGTCAGATGGTCTTTCAACTGCGATACCTTTCACTGTGGATAATGGAAACCTTGTCTCTAGCATATGATATATTGAAGATACAATATGACTTAACCATCCGTTTTGGGTGGTTTGTGCTGTACTCTTCTTTTCTCAAACTACTGTATTCTGCGGAGTGATAGGAGGACACAAACATATTAAACAGTAGTACTGTAGGTCAGAGGATGAGAAACTCATTTCAGAGTGATTTTTTAAATGTTGTAATTTTATTTAACCTTTATTTAACTAGGCAGGTCAGTTAAGAACAAATTCTTATTTACAATGACGGCCTAGCCTGTCCAAACCCTAACCCAGATGACGCTGGGCCAATTGTGCGCCGCCCTATGGAACTCCCAGTCACAGCCTGTTGTGATACAGCCTGGAATCTAACCAGGGTCTGTAGTGACACCTCTAGCACTGAAATGCAGTGCCTTATACCATTGCGCCACTCTGGAGCCCTGATTGCAGAGTGTCTATGTGTATCCCAGAAAATAAACTCTACAAAGCAAGAAATGTCCTCTCACTGTCAACTGTGTTAATCTTCAGCAAACTTAACATGTGTAAATATTTGTATGACTATAACAAGATTCAACAACTGAGACATAAACTGAACAAGTTCCAGAGACATGTGACTAACAGAAATGGAATGTGCCCCTGAACAAAGGGGGGGTCAAAATGTGGCCACCAGCTGCATTATGTACTGCAGTGCATCTCCTCCTCATGGACTGCACCAGATTTGCCAGTTCTTGCTGTGAGATGTTACCCCACTCTTCCACCAAGGCACCTGCAAGTTCCCGGACATTTCTGGGGGGAATGGCCCTTGCTCTCACCCTCCGATCCAACAGGTCCCAGACGTGCTCAATGGGATTGAGATTCGGGTTCTTCGTTGGCCATGGCAAAACACGCACAGAATGAGCAGTATGGCTGGTGGCATTGTCATGCTGGAGGGTCATGTCAGGATGAGCCTGCAGGAAGGGTACCACATGAGGGAGGAGGATGTCTTCCCTGTAACGCACAACGTTGAGATTGCCTGCAATGACAACAAGCTCAGTCCGGACCCTCCACCTTCAAATCAATCTCACTCCAGAGTACAGGCGGTGTAACGCTCATTCCTTTGACGATAAATGCGAATCCGACCATCACCCATGTTGGGACAAAACCGCGACTCGTCAGTTAAGAGCACTTTTTGCCAGTCCTGTCTGGTGCAGCGACGGTGGGTTTGTGCCCATAGGCAACATTGTTGCCGGTGATGTCTGGTGAGGACCTGCCTTACAACAGGCCTACAAGCCCTCAGTCCAGCCTCTCTCAGCCTATTGCGGACAGTCTGAGCACTGATGGAGGGATTGTGTGTTCCTGGTGTAACTCGGGCCGTTGTTGTTGCCATCCTGTACCTGTCCCACAGGTGTGATGTTCAGATGTACCAATCCTGTGCAGGTGTTGTTACATGTGGTCTGCCACTGCGAGGATGATCAGCTGTCCGTCCTGTCTCCCTGTAGCGCTGTCTTAGGCGACTCACAGTACGGACATTGCAATTTATTGCCCTGGCCACATCTGCAGTCCTCATGCCTCCTTGCAGCATGCCTGAGGCACGTTGACGCAGATGAGCAGGGACCCTGGGCATCTTTCTTTTGGTGTTTTTCAGAATCAGTAGAAAGGCCTCTTTCCTGTCCTAAGATTTCATAACTGTGACCTTAATTGCCTACCTTCTGTGAGCTGTTAGTGTCTTAACGACCGTTCCACAGGTGTATGTTCATTAATTGTTTATGGTTCATTGAACAAGCATGGGAAACAGTGTTAAACCCTTTACAATGAAGATCTGTGAAGTTATTTGGATTTTTACGAATTATCTTTGAAAGACAGGGTCCTGAAAAAGGGACATTTCTTTTTATGCTGAGTTTAGTCATCCTGAGAAAGCTGTGCAGTTTCAATACTCCTTTAAAGTTGAATGGAAAACTACAATAGACACCTACAGTCGTGGCCAAAAGTTTTGAGAATGACACAAATATTAATTTTCACGAAGTCTGCTGCCTCAGTTTGTATGATGGCAATTTGCATATACTCCAGAATGTTATGAAGAGTGATCAGATGAATTGCAAATAATTGCAAAGTCCCTCTTTGCCATGCAAATGAACTGAATCCCCCAAAAACATTTCCATTGCATTTCAGCCCTGCCACAAAAGGACCAGCTGACATYATGTCAGTGATTCTCTCGTTAACACAGGTGTGAGTGTTGACGAGGACAAGGCTGACGATAACTCTGTCATGCTGATTGAGTTCAAATAACAGACTGGAAGCTTCAAAAGGAGGGTGGTGTTTGGAATCATTGTTCTTCCTCTGTCAACCATGCTTACCTGCAAGGAAACACACGCCGTCATCATTGCTTTGCACAAAAAGGGCTTCACAGGCAAGGATATTACTGCCAGTATGATTGCACCTAAATCAACCATTTATCGGATCATCAAGAACTTCAAGGATAGCGGTTCAATTGTTGTGAAGAAGGCTTCAGGGTGCCCAAGAAAGCGTCTACTAAAGTTGATTCAGCTGTGGGATCGGGGCACCACCAGTACAGAGCTTGCTCAGGAATGGCAGCAGGCAGGTGTGAGTACATCTGCACACACAGTGAGGCGAAGACTTTTGGAGGATGGCCTGGTGTCAAGAAGGACAGCAAAGAAGCCACTTCTCTCAAGGAAAAACATCAGGGACAGACTGATATTCTGCAAAAGGTACAGGGATTGGACTGCTGAGGACTGGGGTAAAGTCATTTTCTCTGATGAATCCCCTTTCCGATTGTTTGGGGCATCCGAAAAAAAGCTTGTCCGGAGAAGACAAGGTGAGCGCTACCATCAGTCCTGTGTCATGCCAACAGTAAAGCATCCTGAGACCATTCATGTGTGGGGTTGCTTCTCAGCCAAGGGAGTGGGCTCACTCACAATTTTGCCTAAGACCACAGCCATGAATAAAGAATGGTACCAACTCCGAGAGCAACTTCTCTCAACCATCCAGGAACAATTTGGTACCAGCCTTTTCCAGCATGATGGAGCACCTTGACATAAGGCAAAGGTGATAACTAAGTGGCTTGGGGAACAAAACCTCGATATTTTGGGTCCATGGCCAGGAAACTCCCCAGACCTTAATCCCATTGAGAACTTGTGGTCAATCCTCAAGAGGCGGGAAGACAAACAAAAACCCACACATTCTGACAAGCTCCAAGCATTGATTATGCAAGAATGGGCTGCCATCAGTCAGGATGTGGCCCAGAAGTTAATTGACAGCATGCCAGGGCGGATTGCAGAGGTCTTGAAAAAGAAGGATCAACACTGCAAATATTGACTCTGCATCAACTTCATGTAATTGTCAATAAAAGCCTTTGACACTTATGAAATGCTTGTAGTTATACTTCAGTATTCCATAGTAACATCTGACAAAAATATCTAAAGACACTGAAGCAGCAAACTTTGTGGAAATTAATATTTGTGTCATTCTCCAAACTTTTGGCCACGACTGTACAATATTCAACATAAATTATTTTTTTGTTATGCAAGAAGTGTATGTGGCTTTAACCTCAATATTTTTGTCTGTCTCCAGACTTATTCAGGAGCAAAAACTATTGAGACACTTTGCGACGCGAAGCTAGAGGAGGTGAAGAAACACTCGGTTGAAAAGTAGTTCAATTCTTTTGGGTGACTGGGTGTTAATGAGATGTTAAAGACTTAACTATATGAATCGTGTGATCAATTAAACATTCGCACCTTTGATCCTCTCCACAGAGGGAGCCAGTCGAATGATGACTGTTCAAACCAACAACTACTTTAGGCGTGTTGTGGTATTTAGCTGTTTTATTGCAGTACTTGTGTTATAAAACAAGCTTAACTTAAGTTAGCCGTTAGTATTTTAGCAGATTAGCGAGCGGTGGAACAAGTACCCAATTGTCATACTTGAGTAAAAGTAAAGATACCTTAATTGAAAATGACTCAAGTAAAAGTGAAAGTCACTCAGTAAAAAAGTACTTGAGTAAAAGTCAATAATGATTTGGTTTTAAATATGCTTAAGTATCAAAAGTAAATGTAATTGCTAAAATATATTTAAGTATCAACAGAAAAAGTAAACGTATAAATTATTTCAAATTCCTTATATTAAGCAAACCAGACAGCACCATTTTCTTTTTTACATTTTATTTACGGATACAGGGGCACACTCCAACACTAATCATTTATGAAGGAAATGTGTGTTTAGTGAGTCTGCCAGATTGGAGGAGGTAGGGATGACCAGGGATGTTCTCTTGATCAGTGCGTGAATTAGACCATTTTCCTGTCCTGCAAAGGCATTCAAAATGTAACGAGTACATTTGGTTGTCAGGGAAAATGTGTCTAAAATATAAATAGTTAGGGATGCACAATATATCGGTAAGTATATCGGAATCGGCCGATATTAGCTAAAAATGCCAACATCGGCATAGGCCCGATGTCTAGATTAACGCCGATGTGCAAAACCGATGTCAAAGCTGACGTGCATACCTATATAACGTAGGTAGATGACGTAATGACGCAATGAAAAATATGTGCAACACATCATTCCTAACCTAGCCCACAATGTCTGCTGTGTGGATCTATTTAGAAATGTCAAAGGAAGATAAATAAAGACCATATGCAAAAAAAACATAACCGACCATAAGCAATGTTGGACTGCTATTATTTCCTGAGGGGGAAAAGTTAAATCTTTCAATACCACAAACCTAATTACTCATTTGAAAGTGCATCACCCCCAGACGTTCGGCGACTACTTAGAACAAAAGCAGTAAATAACTAAGCGCACACGTCCAACAACTAAACAAGTTAATGTCGAGCAGTCATTCGAAAGAGACATTTTCAGCGAGACAACTCAAAAGGCGAAATCCATTAACGGCAAGATAATGGAATTCATTGCCCTTGACAATCAACTGTTCTCTGTCGTGGATGATGTTGGCTTTCATCGACTGGTTGAGCACATCGAGCCCCGGTACACACTACCAAGTAGGCACTATTTTTAAGATGTTGCTCTACCGGAGTTACACAGTATTGTTGAAACGAACATCCATGAGTTACTTGCTATGGGCGTCACTGCTATTAGCTTCACGACTGACATTTGGACCAGCGATGTCAGCCCCATGAGTATGCTGAGTCTGACATCACAGTGGGGCTTCGAGGAATTCGTACCGAGGAAAGACGTATTGCATTGCTCAAGAATGTGCTGGTTCTCATACCGCTGCTGCCATTTCAATGGCATTTGAGAACATGTTTGAAACTTGCACTTGAACACACTCCTAGCTCCATTCAAACAACTTACTCGAGAAATAAGCTCGTCAACTGCGTCTGCAGCAGACATGATACCCTGTGTCATGGCATTGAAACGCCTGCTCAACAGAACTGCCAGCAGACCTTGGGGTTAAAACTCTACTAACTCTACTAGAGGCTGTGAAGAAGCGATTCGGTGGCATTCTCTCTGAGCCTCTTTACTGTGTCGCCACCGTGCTCGACGCTAGGTACAAGGACCGCTACTTCGATGCAGACAAGAAACAGGGTTAACGTGAAATGTTAGACACAGCTGGACAAGATGGAAACGGAGACAGTCACAGTGCACACCGACTAAGAGGACCCACGACAGAAGAGGCCACGGATAGACAGAGCTGGAACTTCACTGCTTGACATGTATGATGAAATCCTATTTGAGGATAAAACGACTGAACAAATGAACAACGAAAGCTCAGCAAGTAAGTGAAAGAAATACGTTTTGATTGTTTTACTGGTAATGGGGACATACGTAAATGCCAACAAAATAACTTTTTGGTCAGTGTGTGTGTGTTTCAACTATTTAACTGTACTAGAATGCTTAAAAGGCCACTAAAATGTTTAATATTGGTTATCGGTATCGGCCAAAAATGTATTATCGGTAAAGTAAAGTACAGATACCCCCAAAAACGACTTAAGTAGTACTTTAAAGTATTTTTACTTATGTACTTTACACCACTGATATTAGCAAACTGTATATTACCATGCTAATTTATATTCCTCTTCGGTAGTCCTGCCAATCCATGCATATTTTAACCCTACTGTGACCATAGACATTTGCATATTGCCACATACTGAATATTCTATTTTCCATAGGTTTACTGCTGTATGAGCTAGGGATATGTCAATGACAGAATTTAATACATAGTGTAACCTGAAGAAGGCTGTTCAGCTGAAACGTCTGTATGCGATCCCTGATGCAGTTGAAGCAATATACATTTATATTATACTTTTTCCTCTCATCATTATTGGGTATGTGGGGAAAAGAGGTGATCTTTGTGTTTGTCAACAAAACATATGACTACGTTAATGAATGTACACACTGTCAAAAAAAAGTCCCTTGATAGGTAGTACTAATCTTTTGAATAAATTCTGTCTGCTGTCACTAATTGGGATAAACGTCACCTTGTGGCAAATTTCTTTGTTTATATTCATTTATTGTCTGTGAAGAACAACATTATATTTGCACCGAAATCTAACCAACTTCTTTGCATAAACCACATTTAATTACATTGGGGTTTACAAAAAGAATAATAACAAAGATTGCTTTTCAACATCACATGCCCGTAGACCTATTGCCATACAGATCTACAATCTTAATTTGAGAAGAAATTCAAAGCGTGTAGTGTATTGGAGGTTTAAAAAGGCTTTAAAAGTTAGTCATTTCAGACTTGATTTTCCCGATCACAGGCACCTGCAATTATATGATGCAATAGCAGTCAATCAAAGCATATTAATAGCCCATAACACTACAGTTCATGACCACTTTAAATGCGTACATCTCCCTCTTTCATTTAAAGTAAAGCCCATGTACAGTTAACGTTCAAAGATGGTGCAGGATGTCTCTGTGAACCTATGCTCATCTCATTATGGTAATAAATGTCTGTGGGGAGATCATCCTACCTGGGAGAGCAGGAGGCAATGCTATAGGGGTTAGCTATAAGATTGGAATACTCTGAAGATGAAGGGATAGGATCCCGGTGCTGAAGAGAACAGCATGGACCCGGTGTTGCTGTGTGTTATCTCTGTAATAACGGAAGGGATGAGTGTCATATAAAACCACACATTTGAGGTCACGCAATGCCAACCTCGATGTTTGTTTAGTTGTCAGTACAGCATGCAGCACAAAACAAATCAACTATAGAGTTTAAAACGTGCAATATGTCTGACATAGATGTCAATCCATTAAGATATTGACCATCATAAGAGGAGTGTTTTATCCGCTGCGTCACATTTTCTTTTCACTAAGGGACTGGACTGTTATTTTCGGAAATGAGTTTCGAATTGTTTTTATTTCAGCATATCATATCAAGGGCAACACAAAAAAGGTGCTATCTAGATCCTAAAAGGGCTTGTCGGCTGTCCCCATAGGAGAACCCTTTGAAGATCCCTTATTGGTTCCAGGTAAAACCCCGTTTGGGTTCCATGTAGAAACCTTTCCACAGAGGGTTCTACATGGAACCCAAAAGGGTTCAACCTGACTTCAAAAAGGGGCCTACCTGGAACCAAAAAGGGTTCTCTTATGGGGACAGCCAAAGAACCCTTTTGGAACCGGTAAAATAAGAAATCAAGAAGAGTGTTTTGACGCATGTTCAGTATTCTCCTGGTCGTGTCTTCTCCACTCCGTTTGAAACCCTAATGCCTTTATGCAATTATAGGAGATGTCTCTAATACATGTGTCAACATGTTCCATTAAGTCAGTCCTGACTTCATCTCTCTCTCGCTTTCTCGATCTCTCTCTCTCTCACCAAAGAGATTAGCTTTCCTTGTATTTACTAAAAGGCAGAAATATTATATTCCTCAGGACGGTAGGAGGGGTGATTATTTCTGTACATTACATTACAGGCCGCCAGCTAGACTTTCTAAAAAAGGACGATTAAATACTCACACAGGAAAATGACACATTCAGCTTTCAATTTTATCTTGGGTCTTCGTTCAACTGCTTCAGAGCACATTATGGAATGGATTGTGGTGTTGAAACAGACTTTAACTCTTTAGTATCTGAATCGGCACCCACTGACTGCACTGGCTACATGTTGGAGACAATCCAAGCTCTATGGCTGTGTCCCAAATGGCACCCTATAAAGCCATGCAAATCTAGTGCACCTTATGAGGAACAGGGTGCCATTTGGGACTACTTTTAAATATAGAGACGTTCCAATCATAGCAGGGAAATGTGAAGGAATTCACTTTAATCATACAAAGCAGTCTTTGATGTTTCCTGTACGGAAAGCACTTGGTGTGTTGGTCCTGAGAGGTTAGTGAAGAGATTTCCTTGTTGTTTCATAAGCACGTTTCCTATGTGGAGCTGAGTGGAAATGTATGGCCCTTGTATATCCGAATCTGATTAGAATACATGTGGTTTGGCCCGGTGGATCTCTCCTCATGACATTCCAAGAGCGCTAGGCCGTGTGAGTGTGATGACATCACCACATTGCTCATTGCCATTCCGGTCTTGTTACAACCATTCCCCGATGGGTCTCCCTCCCTCCCTCCACCCCTCCCTCCCTCCCTCCACATCATATCTGTGTCTTCATCACTTCCTCCCCAATGTATAATCCCTCCCTTTAGTGTGTGCAGACGAGAAGAGAGAGAGACAGGAGCACACGATGAGCAAATCTGGCGTTAACGGCAATTCTCACCCATATTTGATCAGGCTACTCGAGCCCGTCTGTAATTACATGCCTTCGGCTGTACTGATAATAGCCAGAGAAGTGCCTTTGGCCAAGCAATACCCAGCCATGCCCTCACATACATGCAGACGCACACACACAGTCGCACACACACACCCTTCCCCACACACACCCTCCTCCTCCTCCTTCTTTCTATACCCTTCCTCCATCCCTCCCTCCACCCTTCTCCTCCTCCCTCTGCTCGCCAGTGACCTTAATTACAGGATGTAAAAACCTGACCTGGATCCAATTTCCAGCCGTAGACGAGGCTGCCCTCAGGATTAATGCCTCGGGGGCCAAATTAAATTAAAGGCCATTTCTAAATAAGATTTAAAAAAATATATAAAGAAAGAGACGATGAAAAACAATAGGATAGATTGTAGAAAATTGGAGCCAAGACAACATTGGGGGTACGTAGGTTCAACCAATTACGGAGGGAGGCGAAAGGGCGAGACCCGAGGTGTATAACATGGAGGATTGGCTGAAATAGGGTGGAGGGGGGTCGGCAACCTGTTGTAGCTCAACAAGTCAACGACTATCTCTATCCATCAATGTGGAATTCTATATTGACATGTTACTTTGTCTAGTCATTTCTTCAACTGGTCATTGTGTTGATCCATCCGCGTATTTAAAGTACCTAGTGAGAATGGAAGCATTATAGTTGAATGACAATCTTTATCAAACGAGTACGGGATGTTTGAATTATTATACAGTAGGCATATACCTTTTCAGATTTTTTTTGTTGACGAATTGAGCTGGAATTAAATTGTCAGACAGAGCAAGTATAAGAACCATTGTTAAGGTTGAACTATCACTTCGGGGTCATGCGAGAAAACCACCTGCCTAACCACCTGTCTCACACTTCTATTTGCATGAGTCTGAAAGTGAGCGTGTGTCCATGTTTAGAAGCCGACGTGACTGTCAACGTGTGTAACTGTGTGCCGCCAGCGCGTCTACGCCCTGACAGGCGACGTGGGAGTTTCAAATGAGTATGATCTGCTCTGTCAATTTCCCTAAGTGAGGCTGCCAATAATGAGTCGTGACCTGCTGGAAAACACACACACACGCACGCACGCACGCACGCACGCACGCACACACACACACACACACACACACACACACACACACACACACACACACACACACACACACACACACACACACACACACACACACACACGCAGTAACGTGCACACACAAACACCCATTACGCACAGACTTGCACGCACGCACACACACACACAAAACACACACGACAGGCTGCAGATCAATCTGGGGGACAAGCAATACACCCCTCCCCTCTGTCACCAAGGCGACTGTTGTCAATCATCACCATCACTATCTATTATCCTCATCACACATCAGATTAAAACTCAGCACCGGACTTCATTATGGACTTTAACTAGGGCCACACATATATATGGTTTACTTAGGCCCTGGAACTGCTGACGGTCATGTGGTCAGTGAAACAAAACAAAATGTCCCTTAGTATACCATAATGTATGAAGAAAATATCCAACTATGATGTAATACAGGAAGAAGGTGAGCAGGTAAGACTACTCTTATAGGCTACTTTCCGTCATAGGGCCTGTTCAGCAAATAGTGTATTGTTCTCTCCATCACCATGGTGTTATTATGGGCTGTATTATGGGGTGTGTGAGTGGATGGAGGACTGTAGATTTCCTTCATTTGGGCATGTGCAGCATCAGGTGATTTTATTCAACTGTAGGTTGTTCCGTCAACCAGGTCTAATGTCCCTGCTGCAACTTCCAGGGCTCCAGACCTGACAGGCCCCTCTATGGCCAGCCCACAGCCCAGAGAGGAGGCACCTAGTGGGGTTAACACTACTATGAAGGGTCCTTCGGCTCTCCTGAGACATCTGAAGTCATACATAGTGTGTGTTTAGATAGAGTTTTAATTTATGTTGCTTCGTCGTCTTTTAATTCATTTCATTTCATTTCAGAATATTGAATCTTTCAGTTTGCCTGGAAAATCTAGGGTCTGTTGTAAATAGTTTTCTCTTGCAAGTCCAGCCTATCTACAATGAAATAGTTGAAAGTGGAAGAATGTTATCAAAGTTGAAACGTTTACTTATCCCGCAACACAATGTTTTATTTTCTGGTACATTTATCTTCAATTTAATTTTGGAAGCAGCACTTTTCGTTTTTTTTCTTCTCTATTTCTGTTTGGAGTTGATCATGTACGATTAACCCGCAGTGACAATCTAAGTGGTGTCTGTTTTTTCCCCTCTGGCTTCAAGCCTCAACAGATGACAGGTGCGTCAACGGATTCACAAACATAGCTCGAAGCATACATCGGCACATGGGTGCAGAGCTGTGTGAGTGTGTGTGGGGGGGGGGGGGGGGTCAGGTGCTCAAGAGAGTGGCTATCTCAGCTGGTACTGAATGATTTTGTATATCTGCTAGCTAGTTGTTTATAAGCAATGCTGTCGAAACAATGTGTCTTGATTTTAGGTTGTTCTGCTGATGACATCTGCCTCTTACTAACAGTCGACTTTCCCCCTTCACTGTCCCGAACAGTAAGAGACGAACATGACAGATACAACTAAAACAGTGGAGGCTGGTGGGAGGAGCTATAGGAGGACGGGCCTCATTGTAATGGCTGGAATGGAACAGAATCAAGCATGAACTAAAAAGTAGCCAACAAGCTACCTACCAGTATTCAAACTCTCCACCCGGCGCTACACTGCATGCAGCAGTCAGGCAAGTGCACGTTTACGGCGGCAGGTGGAGGGGGGAATTTTCCCTGGTTCAAGATCTAGTTTGATGTGCAATTTGTTACATTTTAAAATAAAACACTGAAAATATATAATATATATATTTTTTTTAAATAAATTTACCCCCTTTCTCCCCAATTTTCGTTGTATCCAATCGTAGTAATTACTATCTTGTCTCATCGCTACAACCCCGTACGGGCTCGGGAGAGACGAAGGTCGAAAGCCATGCGTCCTCCGAAGCACAACCCCAACCAAGCCGCACTGCTTCTTAACACAGCGCGCCTCCAACCTCCAAGCCAGCCGCACCAATGTGTCGGAGGAAACACCGTGCACCTGGCCCCCTCGGTTAGCGGGCACTGCGCCCGGCCCGCCACAGGAGTCGCTGGAGCGCGATGAGACAAGGATATCCCTACCGGCCAAACCCTCCCTAACCCAGACGACGCTAGGCCAATTGTGCGTCGCCCCACGGACCTCCCGGTCGCGGCCGGCTGCGACAGAGCCTGGGCGCGAACCCAGAGACTCTGGTGGTGCAGCTAGCGCTGCGATGCAGTGCCCTAGACCACTGCACCATAAAAAATTTATATATTTTTAAGCAATTCATAACATTTTTTAAATTCAACCGCGAGGGAACTTTTTTACAGGAGGGCAAAAGGGCAAGTGCTCTGGCACTTGTTGAGCCCTGTCTGTGCACGTGTCTGCATGTGTGTGTTTGTGTGCACATGTGTATGTATGCACAACAAGTGTGTGCTATGTAAAATGACTGATGAAAAACCTTTGGACATATCAGGGAACCATTATTTGAAATCACAATCAGTGGAGCCTGCACTGAGTMTATTCTACACTGAACCATGCATGAGAGCACCAGCTGTTCTGGATAACCGTGTGATCTCGCTCTCCATAGCCGATGTGAGTAAGACCTTTAAACAGGTTAACAGTCACACGGCCACAGGGCCAGATGGATTATCAGGGCGCTTACTCAGAGCATGCTCGGAACAACTGTCAAGTGTCTTCACGACAATGCCTCTTCCCCCGCACGAGGCTGAAAAGATTTGGCATTGGCACTCAGATCCTCAAAATGTTTGACTGCTGTACCAGAGAGCATATTGACTGGCTGCATGGGCAGATTAGCCATCTGGAAATTCTGGCAAATGCCAGAAGGGCCGGGCCATCTTTTATTTGAGTGGGCTGGTCAAAATGTATATCAATACATTTAATAAAACAAAAATGACACAGCTGGCTGGTTTTTCTATGACTTTTGCGCAATTTCTCTTGTCAAAATAATCTATATTGAGCATTTGGCTGACCAGTGGGCATCGGCCCCCCCCTCAGGATGGGCAGGACTGGTTTCCTGATTGGCTGAGCTGAGGTCGCGCCAATTCGCATTCAAAGTCAAACACGCATCATCAAATAGAGTGAGACCTGCTCTGATTCTCTGTCAGTCACTCAGTAAGAACAGAAGATCATGGATAATAAAAAACGGAAAGGTGGTGCTGAAAAAGTAACCATAAAGGTTTCTACACAGACACTGCTAAATGTTTGAAATTAACCAACTTATTTGCAAAAAGTTTGAGTGCTGTGTCTGTGAGAAATGACAGACCAGCTGTTGCTGCAGCAGAGTACAATGGTGCAGTCAATGTAGGAAGAAAACATATATTCATGTATTGTATGAAACAGAAGGCTAGTTAGGGTATGCGGGAGTCAGGGGAACATTTAGACACTAGTCTACCTGTAATAGCCTGACAAGACGTTAGATTGGCTTTTATAACACATACGTAGGTAAGGGAATAGCCATCTACTAGACATTTAAACAGTCCTTTTTATTGAACATCACGTCATTATGGATTACAATCAAACATTGAATGTGAATGCATAGATGCTGAATAATCCTAATTCATCAGTTAAATTAAGGTGAAGTTGGGTGCTGTCTGTGTATTTTAATTGTTTTATCAATGTTTAGGCTATTTGCTTTGCTTTCTAAATCTCATTGATTATGTTTACATGCACACTAATAATTCAACATTAAACGGATTATGGCAGTCGGCAGAGTACGGAAAAAGTCACGTGAACACCATACTCTGCTGACCTTAAATCGGCGTAAGATCATAATCAAATGATTAGAATTACTAGAATTATTAGGACATGTAAACAGCTTTAATCAGCGTTCCAGCTGTGCATTTGATCTGCGCATGTGCCAGCATTAGTAACGCAAGGCTCCCTCTTACGCACGAGCGACGTGAATAGTTTTCACATACAAGCGTTATATGTCTGTACTCAGAATCAAATAGTCTTCACAAAAAGAACATGGTCACTGTGCTAGAGCACTTAGTTTGTTTGCCGATGTTCCGCATTAACAAAAGTCCCATCAGGTAGCCTGATTTCAAGATGTGTCCATGTAAACAGGATCGGTAGGGAAATCGTTCTTCTTGCAAAGCATGCAAACGTTTTAATAAACTAACTATTGTAGTAATCTGACTATACATAATAATCATATTATCGTGTACATGTAACCATGCTCAGTGTCTCTTCAGCCTGCGAGGCAATTAGGGTGTTTGAGCTGTAGCAGAGAAAGTCATGGGTATCTGTCCTCTCATTGGCTAGTGTGGTCGCAATTGATCTCTACTCCTCCCGCCTACCTATACTCCTCCCGCCTACCGCATACCCTATCTTTGAGGATATGTATTTCCGTTGTTAGACCGGTCACTCAACTTGTCAATATAATAGATCATATTTGACTGTAGTGACTAGGGACTCTGGGGTCAGCTTACATATCCACCGCCATTGGGGGCTGGGAAAGTCCTGCCGAAAATATCATTTGCTCATCTGAGGGCCCGTCACTGCTTGGCGGAAGGAAACAAAGCACAGCGCTGGAAATCTGTCTGCCTCCACAAAAGCGAATCCCGTCGTTCTATGACAAACGCAGATGATTCTATATCTAATTCAATAGAAGAGCAGTCGAGGTGTACAACTTTTTGGGGGTGCAATGCCGTAAGCCGACGTTAGTGACAGGATCGAAAAAGGCAAAGGTATAACTATAAAATATAAATGGTAGGCTATATGTAGCCTATTATAATATGTATTAAAAAAAAACATTGATTAAAAATGTCAGATATCTTTTTTTCCCCACACTCGCGACCCCTCAAAACCTTGTGACCCCCCTTGAGAATCAATGATCTTTTAGGCATTTATTCAGTGATTTTCTTCTTTGTCTAACATGTATGTGTTTATTCATTCACAACTAGGACGTTACTGGGCCCAGTACAGGCAGTATGGTCCCCTCATCTTCTGGTCCCAGTGATGATAGCCGTAGCACAGGCAGCTCATCTGCTGCAGCAGAGTCAAGTGCAGCAGGGAAGACAACACACACTGACACACACACACACACACACACACATGCAGTCAATACTACTGTTACTATTTACTTTATTGCACATCCCAGCATATTCTGTACTATTCATAGTACATTCTGAGTGCTATGTATATTACTATTACCCTTCCTACTTATTTTTTGAATATATTTCTATTTTTTGGTTGTATTTTTGTTAAATACAGTATGTGTATTTGTCACACCCTGATCTGTTTCACCTGTCTTGTGCTTGTCTTCAACCCCCTCCAGGTGTCGCCCATTTTCCCCATTATCCCCCGTGCATTTATATCTGTGTTCTCTGTTTGTCTGTTGTCAGTTCGTCTTGTCTCGTCAAGCCTACCAGCGCGTTTTTTCGTACTCCTGTTCTCTGTAGTCAAGTTCTTTCAGTTTTGACCATTCTGCCTAACCTGAGCCTACCTGCTGTTCCGTACCTTTTGACAGTGCCATGGATTACTGACCTCTGCGAGCCCTGACCCTGAGCCTGCCTGCCGTTCTGTACTTTACGGACTCTTCCCTGGATTACCGACCTCTGCCTGCCCTTGACCTGTCATTTGTAAATAAACTTCTGTGATTTGAACTGTTGTAACGTCCTGACCAGAGTTCTTATGTGTTTTGCTTGTTTAGTGTTGGTCAGGACGTCAGCTGGGTGGGAATTCTATGTTGTGTGTCTAGTTTGTCTGTTTCTGTGTCCAGCCTAATATGTTTCTCAATCAGAGGCAGCTGTCAATCGTTGTCCCTGATTGAGAATCATATATAGGAGACTTGTTTTGTGTTGGGATTTTGTGGGTGATTGTTTCCTGTCTCTGTGTTTGTGTTCTGCACCAGATAGGACTGTTTCGGTTTTCACATTTATTGTTTTTGTTGTTTGTAGTGTTCACACATTCTTTATTAAATATGTTGAACACTAGCCGCGTGTCACGATCGTGTGGAGGATTGACGGACCAAAACGCAGCAGTAGGAAAATAAGCCATCTTCTTTTTATTAAGAAGAAGGAGAACCGAAAACAAAACACTCTTACAAAACTAACAAAACAAACAAACGACCGACCGTGAAGCTAATAAACGTAGTGCACATACAGGCTACAAACGTTCAGACATAGACAATTACCCACATCAAACGAAAGCCTATG
Organism: Salvelinus sp. IW2-2015; assembly: GCF_002910315.2. NCBI lineage: Eukaryota > Metazoa > Chordata > Actinopteri > Salmoniformes > Salmonidae > Salvelinus > Salvelinus sp. IW2-2015. Next base: position 12,657,319 of record NC_036876.1, read on the forward strand.
GCTACCCTAAATATGGCTCCCAATCAGAGACAACAGAAATCAGCTGTCTCTAATTGKGAACCCATTCAGGCAACCATAGACTCTCCTAGACAACTACACCAACATAGACACAGCTAGACACATACACTCAACACAAACCCATACACTACACCCAACACCCCCTTTACCATATAACCACCCAAAACCGATAAAACCCAAACATTCCCCATGTCACACCCTGACCTAACTAAAATAATAAAGAAAACAAAGAATACTAAGGCCAGGGCGTGACACCGCGCTGCATTTTGGTCCTCTCCTTCACCAATGGAAGAAAACCGTTACAACTGTCTGCATCTGGGTCTTATCCTGAGTTCTGATAATATTGCACTTGAGGAGAGCTTGTGAGTAAGCATTTCCCCGCAACATTTACATCCTGTACTCTGGGCATGTGACCAATAAACTTTTATTTGATGACAGTCAGGCACTAATTTGCTAAGTAACTGTAAGTAGTTAGGCTTTTTTGATGTTGTCATTTAGCAGACACTTATCCAGAGCGACTTACAGGAGCAATTAGGGTTAAGTGCCTTGCTAAATGATGTTTCAGCTAGTCGGCTCAGGGATTTGAGCCAGCAACCTTTCAGTTACTGTCACAACCCTCTTAATCACTAGGCTACCTGCCACCCATAAGGTATTGAGGTGTTATGAGCAAATGGCAACCCACTAGGCTTGTATTCTGTATTCTTTCTTATTTTAGGAACCAAACACTGTATGACACCACTATAATTAGATCAGTGTTAATGTGTATTATTATTGGGGCTAGGTTTAGTGTCAGTGTGACTGCATGGGGGGCGTGTGTCTCGGTGTGGTGGTGGAGCAGTGACAGGCCTGGGGGACAGGGAGATAGAGCAACAAGACCTCACGGTTTGACAGGGTTTTACTTCAGTATTCAACGTTTGTCCAGGGGGAGGGATAGAAGTCACATTTCAACGGTTAAGTTTAAGTATTACATTTTTGTACTTATTTTTTTACATTTTTGAGAGTATGCTGGGAGAGGAAGGGGGGTCTACTAGGCTAACATATGGAATTGTTTTAAGATGGTCATACCAAGGATAATTTTGCTATTTTATCTGGAATTTTAGGACTGCTTAATGTATCAAAAAAATCTTAATATAATCTTCCATTCATTTTTTTAAAACTGGTACCCGGCTACCTTCAGACTAGTCTTGTGAGGCGTGTGGACGTCCTGCAACATTTACTTCCTGTATTATGTAACACAGCAACTCTGATTTGATGACAGCTAGGCACTCATTTGCTAAATAAGTAGTTAGGCTTCTATAAGGTATTATGAGCCAACCTATTAGGCATTTATTCAGTGTTTTGTCATGCTATATCTATTAAATGTGTTTATTCATTCACAACTAGAATGTTGCTGGGCTTAGTACAGCCAACGTTGTCCCGTGGTCTTCTGGTACCAGTGCCATGAGAAAGGATGCTGGGCTTAGCAGGGACAGCTCAGGGACGAGTGCAGTGGAGGTAGGAAGAAAACAGAGAGCGAGAGAGACACACATAGATGTACTGCCAGCACCTTAATATGTAATAGTAATTAACAAGGGGGTAAGGGGGGAGGACACATATGACACATGACACAATAATTCTAATTATGTTTACATATAGACACACTTAAAAACTGTACATTAGTTCATAACGTGTGTTCCCTATGATCGTCTAATACATGTATTTATTCATTCACAAATAAGATGATGCTAGGCCTAGCACAGACAGTGAACCGGATAATGATGATGCTCAGGTCCATCGTCAAGTTGAGGAACGAGAGCAAACAAGAGAGAGGCAAAAGCCAGAGAAACAGTGACTACAGAGAAGACTGTTTTTTGTTTTTTTAAACCCAGTACGTGTTTTGTTTTTTTTAAACCCAGACTGTGTAGTGCGTGCGCTGTGATGCGATGTGATGTTGGCTGGTGTGGCTAAAATGCCAGGCCTAAATGTTTATCCCAGTCCGCCCATGACTGGCTGCATCACCGCTTGATATGGCAACTGTTTGGCATCTGACCACAAGGCGTCTACACCTGTTGTTTACGAAGCATGTGACCAAATAACATATGATTTGATCTTTCCTAAATGATCTCCAAGTATCATCAAGGACATCAGATAATCTAGATTCTCTCTCAGGGATTGGTTAATCTGACTCCCGGTACGTGTTCATCCTCCAGGGCCCTCATATTCAATTGGACCTCAAAGCCATTTCCACTGCTTTTAAAAAAAATAATCCCTCAGGGGCTGATTTAGTCCTGGGACACTTTAATTATCAAGAATATAACAGAAAACCAACAGGCTCTGGACCTCATAGGGTAAGAGTTGAATACACCTGCTCTGGGGACTAAGAGAAAAACTCTAATCACGTACTGGGTTCAACAACCGCCGTTTGAAGTTGCTTGCAATCCAAATCTGAGGAGCTGGGAAAATTGGCGATTTAAGCCTATTAGTGTTCTACATTGTTTCATTAGGCCCTTGCTTTTTTTTGATGACGTAGCCATTAATTGGTTTGTTAAAGTAAGGAATCCCTCAGGCTCCGAATTACATATAAGCGCTTCGAAGTTCATAGGGGTCCATAGTGAATGAATGGGTTAGGAACCAAAGAGTTTTGGTATATAATGTGGTCCGAAATTGAACAGTCAGGCTTTAAAAATCTGAACTAGGGACCTGGTATTATAATTTCCACACATGAAAAAGGCCATTAGCCTCATTTTAAAGAACATAGTTAAAGATTAGCATATTTGATTGAAATAAAAGAGCATATTTGTTTTAGAAATAAAAAAATATACACCTCAATTCACATACCATTGAACACACGCCATGTATTCTCCTTTTGGCAGATTGCTCTATATTTGCTGGCTATTTTGACAGAATACTTGCAAACATTGAACTACGAAGAACATTGAATAATACATGAACAGTGGTTTGGTTAGATATAAGGCCTATTTCACATTATTTGGAGTCTCTGACATTGAATCAACTAGGCCTAAGTTTGTTTTTCTTATGAAACGTGGAACACTAAATTTGTCATGACGCTATGGAACCAAATACTGTACGATACAATATGTACTGTTACACCACTGTAATTAGATCAGTGTTAATATGTATTATTATGGGGGAAGATTTAGTGTTGGTATTGGAGGCCTGTGCCACGGTGTGAAGGCATGGGGAGCGTGTGTCTCAGTATGGTGGCGGAGCAGTGACAGGCCTGGGGGACAGTTCAATGTTTGTCACATTTCGACGGTTAAGTTTAAGCATTAAATCTGAATGGTTAAGGTAAGGTTTGGGATAGGGTTATAACTTAAACAACTTGATGGTTAACTTTAGGTCATTCATTCCGAATGATTAAGGTAAGGGTTAAGGTTTGGGATAAGGGTTAAAACAAGTAAACAAAAAAAAATTGCACCAAGTGCTGGGATTGAACACCCAACCCTTAGAGCTAGAGGCTTACGCCTCTATCCACAACAACCTAACAAGTCTACTTGATGGTAATAGCTCTCACCGTTGCCCCTAATGGCCGGTTTCGAAAGCATTTCCTGTTGTCCTGGGGATCAGGACAAACGTCGAATATCGCCTTGGATCTCAAGTTACCTTGGTGGATAGAGATCAGCCTGTCGAGGCATAGGCTTTGCCCTTCATCTCTAGGAAGGACAAGTTTTGTGAAAGAGCGAGGAATTGATTTTCCTCGCTTGGCTCTGCAGACTGGAATGGTCGGGGGTGGTGGTGAAAAGCACCTGCACTCTGATCCACCAACGGGCACAGTCGCTCGTGACCTTGGGAAAATAGTTCTGCGATGTTGAGCATCAAAGTTCACAACGCAGATCTCAGAACTGTTTTGAGTGAATTTCTCTTCCACAACCCATTAAGGTCTTTTCCTTAAAGATAACTTCAGTGAAAAAAATCCTGAGACTTTTGCAAATCCGTTTTTTAGGGGGATGCAATCACAGACAGAACCTTATGGCTTTAAAATGTCAATCTCGTGTTCTATCTGAAACTTCTGAATCGACATGTTCAGTTTGTAAGAAAACTGTAGCTATTTTAATACATAAATGATAGAGTAACACTATTTTACCAAGATAGAGTCAGAAGACATCATCAAGTACATTATGCATACACCACATTAACACCCCCTGTTCTTTCCTTGACATATACACTGACCAGGTGAATCCAGGTGAAAGCTATGATCCCTTATTGTTAAATCCACTTCAATCAGTGTAGATGAAGGGGAGGAGACTGGTTAAAGAAGGATTTTTAAGCCTTGAGACAATTGAGACATGGATTGTGAATGTATGCCATTCAGAGGGTGAATGGGCAAGACAAAGTGCCTTTGAACGGGATATGGGTCTAAGTGCCAGGCACACCGGTTTGTGTCAAGAACTGCAATGCTGCTGGGTTTTTCACGCTCAACAGTTTCCTGTGTGTATCAAGAATGGTCCACCACCGAAAGGGTGGGGGGAGGTGCAACTGAATATTAGGAAGGTGTTCCTAGTGTTTGTTATACTCAGTGTACATTCAGAAATGTATTGTATTATGATCATCAGACAAATTACTATCGTCATATACTGTAGTTCCTGCAGTGGAATGACCAAAGTGCCCTCTAGTGGTCTCATGGATGGAATGTTATTCATAATTAATATACTTTTCTTTCTTTTTTGCTGAAAATCTGGTGTTTCTATATCCAACAGTTTTGTTATATTTCAGTCTTCTGTGATGTATATAAAGTGTAATATTGGGATGCTATTCAACATGGAATACATTTCAACTCTATATCTGACATGGTACAGAGGTCTTCTTTTTTTAAGCCCATAACCATGTTTGTGAGGTGTATACTTTTGTTTCGAAGTAGATTTGTTTATGACTACCAAGAAACACTCTGTGTGACCCTGATTTAGCCCACTGCGGTGAAAGTGCCATTATTGCTGGAAAGCCTAGAACATACTTAGAGAGAGATGGGGAAAAGACGTGTTCTGATTGGTCCATCTGTATTTGTTCAGGCTTCTGATTGGATTGCAGATAGAACCTTATATTCAAAGCACAAATGGGTTTATGCAGAGAGAACTTTCTAGTTTTCATTTGTTTCACTTAATTTTACTTTTGCAAGAATCTAACACATGAAGAACGATCGAAAGATCAATCATACGGTTTGTGACACATTTTTGACAAAAATGTCAGATAGAAATGTCTAGTCCCAAGGTCTCGCAGTGACGGCAACACGCCGTTTCAATTTGCTCCGAACAAATGTTACAAGGCGCAGAAGGACAAGCAGACAAATACACACGTTTACAGGTGCACACACACAGTCACTGTCGAATTGAAGACACTGACAAAAGTGTCTCAGCCTTCAATCGCAAACCATGTCAGTCACTGAAGCTGTTGCGCTCTATTCCTGAGCCAAATAGGCTTATTGATTGTGTTCTTTAAAGATGTTTCTGTGGCTTGTTCACGGGGGGACGACCACTGTATTAATTTGAACTACAGCCAATCAATACGAAGGACAGGGAGACCAAGGCTTGTCTGATCAGCTTTTTTTCCTTGTTGTATCATGAAATATCCCCCCTACCCTTCTATTTCCCCAATAAGTTATGCGTAAAAAAGATGAAAGTAGGAGACATTTTCTTATTTCCCTATTTGGAATATGCATTAGACCTCAATAGAATGCCTGTGGCTTGGTTAAATCGAAATCAGTACTGTTTAAACTTATACCTTTCTCTGTCTTTTTTTTACCTTGTTTTTGAGAGGAGAGAGAGAGTCAGTGCATATTCAAGTAAGCTCTGGTGGTGCATGCAGCAAAATCCCATCTATTTTCAGCTTCTTGACTGTTCCGTCTCCCATTTGAACAGGTATGTGCAGTATTTGTTACGGTACTCCCCCCATTTCCCCAGCAGCATTGACGGATAAGACGTTTCCTGCTCCTCTTATGGGTCAGGGGTTACACAAATGCAAATCCATCCTCCAAACAGCGAACGGGAATCGCTAACACCTGGGTCACTCTGTAGCCATGAGGGGTTAGGTAAGGATTGGGGGATTGGGGTAAATCTTAATACCAACAATTACCACCACACGGACCGAGTAAACAAGCTATTGGAGGGGGGGGGGGAAAGACTGGCACACTATAGGCCTACATATTGATGGAATGTGGGAGAAAATGTCATGGCAGAGCGAAGACGAACCTGTATAGAAATGAGAGGATTTTGATTCAGCGGGGTCATAGCGGATGTCTGGAGGAGCGATTGGTGTGCCGTCGTTGAGTCACCCAGCGACAGGAACAATGAGGTTTCACTATGTCCACTTTAATTATGGGTGGCTAGGACCTACGGACCGAGGGGGATCTCAGAGCTCTTGTTCACAACAGGGCTCTCCAGTGATGGCTAGCCCATCAGAAGTCGTCAATGGCGCATGTAAGGCAGTTAGAGGAGTCTAGGAGAGGTGTTGGAGACATTTAACTTCTTGTCAATAGGGGGGCGCTGTTTTCACTTTGGAAAGAATCGTGCCCAAATGAAACGGCCTCGTACTCTTTTCTAGATCATACAATATGCATATTATTATTACTATTTGATAGAAAACACTCAGAAGTTTCTAAAACTGTTTGAATTATATCTGTGAGTGAAACAGAACTCATTTTGCAGCAAACTTCCATACAGGAAGTGAAAAATCTGAAAACGAGGCTCTGTTTCAGGGCCTGCCTATTCAACTGGCTTTTATTTATCGATATGCATGCACTTCATACGCCTTCCACTAGATGTCAACAGGCAGTGGAAGGTGGAATGGGGTGTCTAGCTTGATCTGAGGCCGAACAAGAGCTTTTGGAGTGACAGGTCCGGAATTTTCTTTGTCTTCGAAGGCGGCGGCGGAGCTCGACATTGTCTTCTGAAAAGCGTTTGGTTTACACGGCGAATATCTCCGGCTCTGATTTTATTTGATACGTATGATAATAACATCATAAAGTAGGTTTTTTCAACCGAGTTTTATCAGTTTATTCAACGTTTATTGGGACTTTTGGAGTTTTCCGTTCTTTGCGYCAAGAGAGGATGGGAATGTTAGCAACCTTGGCTAGCATTGTGGYGCGAATTCGACAGAAGAAATGGACATTCTAAAACCAAACAACGATTTATTCTGGACCAAGGACTCCTTGTACAACATTCTGATGGAAGCTCAGCAAAARTAAGAAAACATTTATGRTGTTATTTCGTATTTCTGTGTAAAATGTTGACTCCYATTCTCCKCCGTKTTGGTGAGYGCTSTCTCACAATAACGCAAGCTGTATGTTATGGTAAAGTTATTTTTAAAAATCGAACACAGCGGTTGCATTAAGAACCAGTGTATCTTTCATTTGCCATASAACAAGTATTTTTATGTMAAGTTTATGATGAGTTCTTTGGTCAGATTAGGTGAGTGTCCAAAATATCYCMGGAGATTCTGGTGAATCGATGCTACGTATTCACAATGTATAACCAGGATTTGTAGCTATAAATATGCACATTTTCGAACAAAACATAATTGTATTGTATAACATAATGTTATAAGACTGTCATCTGATGAATTTGTTTAAGGTTAGTGATTCATTTTATATCTTTTGCTGGTTTTTGCGAAAGCTACCTTTGCGGTGAATAAATGCGTTTGTGTGTTTGGCTATTTTGGTAAGCTAATATAATTCTATATTGTGTTTTCGCTGTAAAACACTTAAAAAATCTGAAATATTGGCTGGATTCACAAGATGTTTATCTTTCATTTGCTGTACACCATGTATTTTTCATAAATGTTTTATGATGAGTATTTATGTATTTCACGTTGCTCTCTGTAATTATTCTGGCTGCTTTGGTGCTATTTTTGATGGTGGCTGCAATGTAAAACTATGATTTATACCTCAAATATGCAAATTTTCGAACAAAACATAAATGTATTGTATAACATGTTATAAGACTGTCATCTGATGAAGTTATTTCTTGGTTAGTGACTAATTTTATCTCTATTTTGTCGGTTTTGTGAAAGCTACCTATGCGGTGGAAACATGGTGAAAATATCCGTTTGTGTGTTTGGCTATTGTGGTTAGCTAATAGAAATACATATTGTGTTTTCGCTGTAAAACATTTTAAAAATCGGAAATTATGGCTGGATTCACAAGATGTTTATCTTTCATTGGCTGTATTGGACTTGTGATTTCATGAAAATTATATTATATGATATCCCTGTCCCGTTAGGCTAGGCTATGCTAGTCAGCTTTTATGATGAGGAGGATCCCGGATCCGGGAGAGAGAAGCGGTAGAGGTTTTAAGGGAGCTAAGGAGTCTTTAAAAACTCTTAAGGATCTGACCCTTTTTTAAAAATGTTCTACTAAAATGACATACCCAAATCGAACTGCCTGTAGCTCAGGACCTGAAGCAAGGATATGCATGTTATTGATACCATTTGAAAGGAAACACTTTAAAGTTTGTGGAAATGTGAAATTAATGTAGGAGAATATAGCACTTTAGATCTGGTAAAAGTTAATACAAAATAAAAAAACATGCATATTTCTTTATCATCTTTGAAATGCAAGAGAAAGGCCATAATGTATTATTCTAGGTTATAGGTGCCATTTAGATTTTGGCCACTAGATGGTAGCAGTGTATGTGCAAAGTTTTAGACTTATCCAGTGAACCATTGCATTTCTGTTCAAAATTTTGCATCAAGTCTGCCCAAATGTGCCTAATTGGTTAATTGATACATTTTTAAGTTCATAACTGTGCACTTTCCTCAAACAATAGCATGGTATTATTTCACTGCAATAATTTATGTAAATTGGACAGTGCAGTTAGATTAACAAGAATGTAAGCTTTCTACCCATATCAGATAAGCCTATGTCCTGGGAAATGTTCTGGTTACTTATAACCTCACGCTAATCACATTAGTCTACGTTAGCTCAACCGTCCCACAGGGGGGACACCGATCTCGTAGAGTTAATTAAAGGGAGGTGTTAAAGACATTTAAGGGGTTCGGCACAGGTGTTTGAACCTGTATGTGTTTAAAGAGATCAGGGGTGAAGTCTTTCCTCGATTTCCTCGCATCCTCTCTCCATCTCAAATGTCAGAGGAGAGGAGAGCATTGGATCAAAATGTGATTCAGAGAAGATGCAAAGAATCGAGGAAAGAGTTTTGAAATGCAGCCCAGGAGAGGGTGATTCAGACATCCTAGTCAGATCCCAGTGCATCAGTGATGGGGGTCGAGGTGGGAGAGGGATGAGAGTCGATAAGAGCCAGACTGTTCTCCCCCTTCTGGTAAAGGTCAGTTCGATCCCCAGACGATCCCTGCCTGGCTATATCACTCGCCCATGAACTTTCCCTCTTCCACCATTTCTGGGTGGTTCACATCAGGAGGCCACAGTGCAACCCAGTGTGTGGATAAACAAGGCACATAAAGGTTGTCTGTGTGAAGAGAGAAACACTCTGAGGGATGTAGTGGAATGAAGGATAAAGTTTAGGATCAGGTGTGTTTTGCTCGTGTCTTGGTTGATAGTAAAGCTATGGTGAAATGTGAAGTCAGAGAAGCACATTAAAACAGTTTCATTGGAGACCGTAACATGTACATAGCAGCACAGTTCAATCTCAAGGCTTTTCAAGACATTTTTCTTCATACATAATTCACAAAACATTCTTTCCAGGGATACATTTCATTGCTATATCAAAAAGCTAGCAATCTGTCTCTGAAGAACCTTAAAACCTCATCAGAACAGATCAGGGTGCCAAACAATGAGAATGACAGCAGAGTGGTGATAGGAAACTCTGTGTCATTCAACAACAACCGTGTTGCATTAGTAAGAAGGATAACATACAATTAACATTTCACTTGACCAACATTTTCCTGCAGACACTTTTTGAAAACCCAAGCAAAAGGGAGAACAGAAAAGCGTTACCTGCAGCCCGGGAGGGCGTAGGTCAGAGGTGGTTCCAGGTGAGCCAGAAGGACAGGACAAGGGTGGGACGGACAGTGTGGAGGCACAGAGAGCACAAGGAAGGACATGGCAGGAAGCACAACCAAAACAGAGAGAAGTGTGGAGGGAAGGAGGGTGAGAGAATTGGGGGGTGCCAGGGATAGGGAGATGGGCTAGGAAGACGGGTTAAAGAAAATGGAGGTCGGGAACGAGGGAGGGTGAGGAAAGCTGAGGAGTGAGGAAGAGGAGGAGATTGGGCAGAGAGGAGTTTTTTTTCCCCCTCTAAAAAGAACCAAAAAAAGGAATGAACCCATACCTTGGTTGCTTAACGTCAGGTGCGCCAGACCTTGAAGGAAAGAACAGAAAAAAAGAAAAGAAAGGAAAAAAGAAGGTCATAAAAGGCAACGGGAGGAAAAAAAGCATTGTCACAACGTTGGACTGCAGTTTGTGACAGACATCCTGGGGCAGACTCGGATGTCAGAGATTCAACTCAAAGGTAAGAGAGAGAGAGAGAGAGAGAGAGAAAGAGAGAGAGAAAGAGAGAGAGAGAGAGAGCAAGAGAGCGAGAGAAAGATAGAGAGCCCGGGAGAGAGAGCGCAAAGAGAGGAAGCCGAGATAGAGAGAGCCGAGAGACAAGATGAGAAAAGAAAAATTAAGAAGCTGGGGCGTCCCAGAGACGCGAGAGGAGAGAGAGAGAGAGAGAGAGAGAGAGAGAGAGAGAGAGAGAGAGAAAGAGAGAAAGAGAGAAAGAGAGAGCGAGAGAGAGAGGATAACGAAAAAATAAGCAAACACTTCTTGAGTGAAGGTGTGGGGGGGTAGAAAAAAAAAAGCATTTCATTTGGTGCAACCCCCGAAGGTCATTGCGCACACAAATGCTTTTTTTTTCTCTGAAGTACTTATGGAACACACACATATTAACTGTTTGGCAGCGACAAGTTTCAACTGAATTCTATACGGTATAAATCTGTACTACTCTTAGAGATCCAAGGTCTCTAAAAGAAAGGGTCAAAGATAAGCAGTAAAACACAGGAACAGCCCAGAGTCGAAGACTATATATACTGACACAGATACAGTAAATGTTTACAGCACAGATACTACACCGTGTTAACAGCCCTGATATAGCCTCGGCAAACATCCAAATAGAATGTTGGTGGAATCAGGGGACAAATAAATTCGATTCCAATCATTTCAAGGGGCTCCACAGTTTTGGGGTCAAATGATGTCAACCACACTGTTACACCGGAACTCAATAATGACTATGGAAATCCGGCATCACCTCCCAGCAATACAGTACGTCCCTAGTGCTGACGAAGTCACTTCAGTCAGACCAGACCAACTGGAAACAACTGGAAATCAGAAAACCACTACACAAACAAAAGAGCCTTGATGAGACTCTTTGGCCACACTATTTGCAACTTGTGAATGGTTGAATAGCAATTCTTTAGTCAAACTACTGTATATATTGCCCATAAATAAAACATGTATACAAGTCTGATAACAAAATGGGTAACATGTAATATGTTCTACCTATCACAATGACAACATTGCAAGGCAACAGATTTCCAGGAATGTGAACACCTAGATGTAATACAAACACATATGCAAAGAAAAAGCTTTCTCTGACCTGAGCGATACACACATAATAGGACGTTTTGATTGGCCCAACCTTCAGGTAGTCTAAGAACAATTGAGAAGTACACAGAATATTCTGAGAAGTACCAACTGTGTTTTTCAACATCAAGGTATTGTCAGGAAGGCACCCTGCTGGAAAAAATATATATGTCTTGAACAAGACGTCATTTCTGGGCCGCATCGATGACAATAGCAATGGGGTCAACAGCCATTTATCTCAACAGCATTGGTAAACATTGCATTTTGTTTTGTTCTCTCTGGTAATCTTGGTTTCAGGGAACATATCACCGGGTAGGATATTTGTAAGAGATATCCTACATCCAGATATCATTGATAGAATGGTTACGCCACAAAAAACTATAACGTCAAACAACATCGCCCCGAGCACCCACCTTACAACAGACCAATAGCTAACACAGGATTGTAAATACAGTGACTCCCAAGTACAACAGCATTCTCTATTGTCCTGTCTTTGAATAGTGACTGTGATTAAGGAACAGGAATGTAGTGCATGTTCAATTGATCTATTTGGGCTAATTCCTGCTGGCCCCTATATAGAGAGAGTCCAATCATCCTCCCTCCCCGTTTTGTTCCTCTACCCATAATCCATTAGACAGATAAGGCAGCCCAAAGAAACAGGCCTGTGCTGATGGTGCATACCAAATCATCTCATCCCCCGGGTTCTCTCTCCCTTCTTCTCCCCCTCCCTCTCTCCAAGACCGCGCGCTGGAGCAGAGGCAACATTATAAATATCTTGAAGTGTGAGGAGAGGAGGAGCGCTGGAAGTAGGAGGGTGGCGAGGGGTGAGGAGCACAGCTGTTTGCCACACAGCTGGCCCCGTTTGCATCTTTGCACAAAAGAGAAAGGCACAGGCGTGATGGGAGAGGAAGCTGCAATTCAATAATGAGAGGTACAAGAGGGTGAAACACTTAAAAAATAACATAGGGAGACATTGTGTGTGTGTGTGTGTGTGTGTGTGTGTGTGTGTGTGTGTGTGTGTGTGTGTGTGTGTGTGTGTGTGTGTGTGTGTGTGTGTGCGTGCGCGCGCACGTCACACAAAATGTTTTCGCTTGGCAGAGGCAAAAGGGGTGTCAGACTAACACAGAGCCAGATCCTGAGCGGGATATGAAGAGGCTTCAACATGTTTCAGCATATGACACAGACAGAGAGAGGGAGAAAGACGTTCTGGCCCAAACATATCAAGAGACCACCTGTTCACTTTCACACTTGCCTCCCTCAAGCTGGGACGATAAACCAAAAATGATCGACACCGACCATACCGATCACTTATCTCAAGCATTCTGCTGATATCATTCATTACGATAAGTAGCCTATCCTAGAGAAATGTGATGTAGGAAAATAAATTAATAATATGGGTGATTGTTATTGCGACAATTGATGGCTACAACTATCAAACTAGTAGTAGTATAAACGGTGGTGCACATTAATATTACAAATGTATCGTTCTATTATCTTTATCTTATCAATACAGGCAATTTATCGTGATATGCATTTTTGTCCATATCGCCCAGTTCTATCTCCCAGCCAAACAGCCTATGTGAAAGGCATTGTAGGCCTCTCTGAGGAAACAGACAATAAGGCCTGACCATAACTACAGTAATTCAACTCATAGGAAAGCCATACGATTGCATTGGAAATACACCTTCATACACAAATCGAATTACTGCCACTAAACACATTGAAAGCATAATGAAAATAAAAACTTAGCCTGAGACTTATAATTTACCCCGAAATCTGAAAATTTGATTACGCACTTAATTGGGATTTGAGTGCAGATGGGAATGCCTGACGCAATCCGAGCCGACCAGGGACGGCTGACGATTGGCTGGAGATGATTGAGTGACAGATGGAGACGGGTCATTATTCTGTCATTAGGAGGAAACGTACAACCGTGAAATCTCTCCTTCCCTCTCTCGGTCTCTCCCCCTGTCTCTTTCTCTTTTCTCCCTCGCTCCACATCCATCTCTCAATCAGCCAGCTGCAGCTGCCGTCTGCTCTCCTCCTCACATCCTCCTCTCTTCCACTACCCTACTCTGCTTCCAGCCATCCCTACTAAACATTTCCACTGTTGGGCATTTAACTCAGAATTACCCAGCACTCCATCAAGGGCCCTGGGTTGTAAACAACCCCACCAAAATGGATTCTTTTAAATCGAGGACAAAAATAGTGAGGGGATACAAAGAAATACATTCATAGAATACATTAGCATGTTTGATGATTGCAGGAAATTCACTATGAACATCTAAATTTAACCCTGCAGCCGTCAACAGTATGGTTATGTCATCGGGAGTAGGAATGTCATAAAATGGACACCGTAACCCAGCCTCGCCAATACAGGAATGGTATAACCATCTCCGACAGGTGTGCTCTTCAACGACCTTGTCAGACGTCATTCGTGCACCATGTTTACCTAACAACACACGTGGTCCTTCCATCACTTACATGGGGAACAGATGTGGAGGGGGACAGAAGACGGAGGTAAAGCACACACGAAGTGGACAGAGAACGATTAGAGTCATCATCAGTCGGTTCTCTCCTCCATCACATGTCCATCAGTGGGAACAATAGTCTAACTCGGACAGAGGAGTACGTTGGCTGTGGAGACCCCAGTGGGGCTGTGAAGGCATAAAAAAACACTACCATCCTCCATGGAGGTCCGGCAAGCATATGGCCACATCCCTATACATACACCCACAACATATGTCACACTAACATACACACATACCCACTGGAATAACGGGTGGTGCAGAAAGGATCGCTCTAATTGGTTGGGTGAGGAGCTTTGGTTGAATTTATCTCCAAAAGATTGATATTGATGTCATATGTCAGACAAAGTGGTGAAGGACAACAGAAATCGCCAAGCAAGACATTTTGCCAATGTGCCATAAACATGTGAATAATAGGTTAGTGCTTCGTAATAACATGTTATACATGTTATTACATGAGACCGCGTACTTTCAGTTTCCAGTACCATTTACACTGCAACATGTCATGTCTTTATAATGCCTCGGAACATTTACTTTCGCAGAACAATCCTCGTAGCTATATTAGATCATGAAACGATGCTAGTGTGGCTGCGTAAGGGCCACAAAAACACACGCTCCGGAAATTTGTAAAAACATTTGTTGAAAAGACGTCGGGAGAAAAGTCTCATTGAATAATGCATGCTGTGTTTTACAGCTCGAGTAATGGCTATCGAAACTCGAGTGGAATTTAAAACACTTTGCTGTAGCAAGGGAAAGCCGAGGTTAGAGAGAAAGTATCATAGGATGGCCGAGAGCAAGGGATGGTGATGGATTGATGCTCGCTGCTCTCCTCCTCTTGGCGAGCCACATTAATTATTCAAGTGGGGCGTGCGCGATATCAAAAGGTTATCAAAGAGGATGAAACACGTGTTAAAACTGAGGCTCCAACATCAAATTAAACGCAAAAACAGGACTGGCATAGGTCATTCATCGGACTGTTCCACTGTGGCTAGCTGCTAGCATGTGATCACAGCTACAACAGAGAGCTCGAGAAGACTCCCTTGCTGATTCTATTACTCGATTTCTAACATGCCACTGATGCCTGGATGAATGGCAAGGCAACCCACATGCGGCACAATCGTCTCTTTCATACAGTGGGGCAAAAAAGTATTTAGTCAGCCACCAATTGTGCAAGTTCTCCCACTTAAAAAGATGAGAGAGGCCTGTAATTTTCATCATAGGTACACTTCAACTATGACAGACAAAAT
>NC_036876.1:12673895-12731395 GCF_002910315.2 Salvelinus sp. IW2-2015
GAATAACAAGTTCAAAAACAGGCTGCCATTGAAATACAGTAAACGCGTGAAGGACAGCGGGGGGGGGGAGCCCTCTTAAGAAGAAGGTTACAGCGTCTTGAGAGCCAGAAATCTTGCTTCTTTGTAGCGTGACCAAAACTTATTTTCCACCATATTTTTTGCAAATAAATTCATTAAAATCCTACAATGTGATTTTCTGATTTTTTTTTTCTTCTCATTTCGTCTGTCATAGTTGAAGTGTGCCTATGATGAAAATTACAGACCTCTCTCATCTTTCTAGGTGGGAGAACTTGCACAATTGGTGGCTGACTAAATACTTCTTTGCCCCACTGTATGTAGTGCAATCTTCTTTGTTCAGGGGTTTCCAGGAATGACTCGCCTTGTCTTCAACGCTGTAATAAACATCAAAAGATTAACATTGATTTGTATGTGCTTCGTAGTAAATGTGATTACATACTGCAGGTGAATTTAAATGTAAAAAGCCATGTCTCAGACTGGCCAATAAAAAGAAAAGATTAAGATGGACAAAAGAACGCAGGCACTGAACAGAGGAATTCTGCCTAGAAGGCCAGCATCCCGGAGTCGCCTCTTCACTGTTGATGATGAGACTGGTGTTTTGCGGGTACTATTTAATGAAGCTGCCAGTTGAGGACATGTAAGGTGTCTGGTTCTCAAATTAGACACTCTAATGTACTTGTCCTCTTGCTCAGTTGTGCACCGGGGCCTCCCACTTCTCTTTCTATTCTGGTAAGAGACAGTTTGCACTTTTCTGTGAAGGGAGTAGTACACAGCGTTGTACGAGATATTCAGTTTCTTGTCAATTTCTCGCATGGAATAGCCTTCATTTCTCAGAACAAGAATAGACTGACAAGTTTCAGAAGAAAGGTCTTTGTTTCTGGCCATTCTGAGCCTGAAATCGAACCCACAAATGCTGATGCGCCAGATACTCAGCTAGTCTAAAGAAGGCCAGTTTTATTGCTTCTTTAATCAGAATAACAGTTTTCAGATGTGCTAACATAATTTCAAAAGGGTTTTCTAATGATCAATTAGCCTTTTAAAATGATAACTTGGATTAACTAACACAACGTGCCATTGGAACACAGGCGTGAGGGTTGCTGTTAATGGGCCTCTGTACGCCTATGTAGATATTCCATAAAAAAATCTGCCGTTTCCAGCTACAGTAGTCATTTACAACATTAACACTGGCTACACTGTATTTCTGATCAATTTTATGTTATTTTAATGGACCAAAAATGTCCCTTTCTTTCAAAGACAAGGACATTTCTAAGTACCACAAACTTTTGAACTGTAGGTGTATTATGTATATAATATAATTATATATATATATTATAATATAATATATATATATATATAATATATATATATAATATATTATAATATATATATATATATATATACTGTAATTATACACAGTGGAGAACAAGTATTTGATACACTGCCGATTTTGCAGGTTTCCTACTTACAAAGCATGTAGAGGTCTGTAATTTTATCATAGTGTAACGATTTTCCTCCTCTTCAGACGAAGAGTATGAAGATGGACCAATACGCAGCGTGGTAATGTCCATGATATTTAATAAAAAACTGAACACGACAAAATACAAAAATAACAAAGTGAATGATAACGAAAACCGAAACAGTCCTGAAATGTGAAACAGACACTACACAGGAAACAATCACCAGAACACACAATGGAAAACAGGCTACCTAAATATGGCTCCCAATCAAGAATAACGATTAACAGCTGCCTCTGATTGGGAACCACACCAGGCCAAACACATAGAAAAACAACAGCCTAGAAAAAAGAATGTAGACTGCACACCCAAACTCACGCCCTGACCAAACTAAAATAGAGCACAAAAACGGAACTAAGGTCAGGACGTGACACATAGGTACACTTCAACTGTGAGAGACGGAATCTAAACAAAAATCCAGAAATTCACATTGTATGATTTTTAAAGTAATTCATTTGCATTTTATTCATGACATAAGGATTTGATACATCAAAAAGCAGAACTTAATATTTGGTACAGAAACCTTTGTTTGCAATTACAGAGATCATACGTTTCCTGTAGTTCTTGACCATGTTTGCACACACTGCAGCAGGGATTTTGGCCCACTCCTCCATACAGACCTTCTCCAGATCCTTCAGGTTTCGGGGCTGTCGCTGGGCAATACGGACTTTCAGCTCCCTCCAAAGATTTTCTATTGGTTCAGGTCTGGAGACTGGCTAGGCCACTCCAGGACCTTGAGATGCTTCTTACGAGTCACTCCTTAGTTGCCCTGGCTGTGTGTTCGGGTCGTTGTCATGCTGGAAGACCCAGCCACGACCCATCTTCAATGCTCTTACTGAGGGAAGGAGGTATTGGCCCAAGATCTCGAGATACATGACCCCATCCATCCTCCCCTCAATACGATGAGGTCGTCCTGTCCCCTTTGCAGAAAAGCATCCCCAAAAGATGTTTCCACCTCCATGCTTCACGTTGGGATGGTGTCTTGGGTTGTACTCATCCTTCTTCTTCCTCCAAACACGGCGATGAGTTTAGACCAAAAAGCTCTATGTTTGTCTCATCAGACCACATGATCTTCTCCCATTCCTCCTCTGGATCATCCAGATGGTCATTGGCAAACTTCAGACGGCCTGACATGCGCTGGCTTGAGCAGGGGGACCTTGCGTGCACTGCAGGATTTTAATCCATGACGGCGTAGTGTGTTACTAATTGTTTTCTTTGAGACTGTGGTCCCAGCTCACTTCAGGTCATTGACCAGTCCTGCCGTGTAGTTCTGGGCTGATCCCCCACCTTCCTCATGATCATTGATGCCCCACGAGGTGAAATCTTGCATGGAGCCCCAGACCGAGGGGTATGACCGTCATCTTGAACTTCTTCCATTTTCTAATAATTGCGCCAACAGTTGTTGCCTTCTCACCAAGCTGCTTGCCTATTGTCCTGTAGCCCATCCCAGCCTTGTGCAGGTCTACAATTGTATCCCTGATGTCCTTACACAGCTCTCTGGTCTTGGCCATTGTGGAGAGGTTGGAGTCTGTTTGATTGAGTGTGTGGACAGGTGTCTTATACAGGTAACGAGTTCAAACAGTTGCAGTTAATACAGGTAATGAGTGGAGAACAGGAGGCTTCTTAAAGAAAAACTAACAGGTCTGTGAGAGCCGGACTTCTTACTGGTTGGTAGGTATCAAATACTTATGGCATACAATAAAATGCAAATTAATTACTTAAAAATCATACAATGTGATTTTCTGGATTTTTGTTTTAGATTCCGTATCTCACAGTTGAAGTGTACCAATGATAAAAATTACAGACCTCTACATGCTTTGTAAGTAGGAAAACCTGCAAAATCGGCAGTGTATCAAATACTTGTTCTCCCCACTGTATATACACAGTTGAAGTCGGAAGTTTACATACACTTAGGTTGGAGTCATTAAAACTAGTTTTTCAACCACTCCACACATTTCAAATTATAGTTTTGTGCATGACAAAAGTAATTCTACCAACAATTGTTTACAGACAAATTATTTCACTTATAATTCACTGTACCAAAATTCCAGTGGGTCAGAAGTTTACATACACTATGTTGACTGTGCCTACATACACTAAGTTGACTGTACAACAGTAAAACGAGTCCTATATCGACATAACCTGAGAGGCCGCTCAGCAAGGAAGAAGCCACTGCTCCAAAACCACCATAAAAAATCCAGACTACGGTTTGCAACTGCACATGGGGACAAAGATCGTACTTTTTGGAGAAATGTCCCCTGGTCTTAAAAAAAGTATAACTGTTTGGCCATAATGACCATCATATGTTTGGAGGAAAAATGGGGAGGCTTGCAAGCCGAAGAACACCATTCCAACCGTGAAGCACGGGGGTGGCAGCATCATGTTGTGGGGGTGCTTTGATGCAGGAAGGACTGGTGCACTTCACAAAATAGATGACATCATGAGGACGGATAATTATGTGGATATATTGAAGCAACATCTCAAGACATCAGTCAGGAAGTTAAAGCTTGGTCGCAAATGGGTCTTCCAAATGGGCAATGACCCCAAGCATACTTCCGAAGTTGTGGCAAAATGGCTTAAGGACAACAAAGTCAAGGCCATCACATAGGTATTGGAGTGGCCATCACAAAATCCTGACCTCAATCCCAGAAAATTTGTGGGCAGAACTGAAAAAGTGTGTGCGAGCAAGGAGGCCTACAAACCTGACTCAGTTACAACAGCTCTGCCAGGAGGAATAGGCCAAATTTCACCCAACTTATTGTGGGAAGCTTGTGGAAGGCTACCCGAAACCTTTGACTCAAGTTAAACAATTTAAAGGCAATGCTACCAAATACTAATTGAGTGTATGTAAACTTCTGACCCACTGGGAATGTGATGAAAGAAATAAAAGCTGTAAGAAATCATTCTCTCCACTATTATTCTGACATTTCACATTCTTAAAATAAAGTGGTGATCCTACCTGACCTAAGACAGGGAATTTTTACTAGGATTAAATGTCAGGAATTGTGAAAAATGTATAAATGTATTTGGCTAAGGTGTATGTAAACGTCTGATTTCAACTGTATATTTTTGGCTTTATTATTTTCCATTTACCCTACCATTTCTCCCCTAATTGGACTAAACTAATGGACAACAACTCTTAGGCTTCTACTTCCAGCTTATACATCCTATATACATTTTACAGATACAGTATATGTTACAAGTTATCTTTTGTTTGTTTTAGTCCCGTCCTTCAGCTCCGCTCAACCCCTCCCATCTATCTCTGAACACCATCCAGTTTAGATTTTTCAACAGTGCTGTGATGTTTCACAAATGTTCTGAATCTTTCTATTCTCATAGATTCTATATATTGTAAATTAAAGAAACATTTTTGCTAATAGTATTATTATTAAATTGCTTGATTGACTAGGACATTTTAAAATCAGCTGCATGTTTGACATAACTCCACAAGTCATATTTATGATATCATTTACAAAGATTGTAGTTTTTTTTTTTTATCCCCAAAAATATATATTTTTCATTATCAATTAGTATATTTGAGTTTAACCATAATCTTTGTTGCAATATTTGTTCAGTCTTTTCTGGCCGATTAAGCTGAAATTGCAGCCAACTTTCCATGGCTTGTTTAAAAAATAACGATATTTTGGAGATGATATCATTTTCAAATGACCGAAAGTGAGATGTTGTAATCTGAATAATGGGAAAAAGGCTATTCTTTAAAATGGGGTAAAACATTCTTACTAATCTGCTAGAAAACCAGTTTGGATTAAAGTATAACTTTTGTATGATTGAAGCCTTTAGTGAGAGGCCTAATGCTTTAATATTTAATAATTTCCCCCCCAAAAAATATTCATTACATAAATAGGCCAGTTTAATTTTGTCTGGCTTGCCGTTCCAAATAATACTGAATATGTTTTGCTCATATAATTTAAAAAACAAGTTGCTAGGTTTAGGCAAGGCCATAAGCAAATAGGTAAACTGGGATATGACTGAAGAGTTAGACAGGTGTGGGTGAGTTGATTGTTCCAAACTATTTTAGTGGTGAGCCGTAGAATAACCACCTCACCTGGATTAAGCAGTGACCCTGACATAAACCTACACATAAACAGCAGCTCTGTGGGAGGTCCTTGGCACAATTGTCTCTGGAGACAATAGGCTAAGCTCTAGTCAATACATCCAACACATTTCCTTTATGCTGTCTTGGAAACCTATACTAGCTTTGGTAGACTTATTCAATATATTGTACAATATTTCTTGGCAAGTTTTATTTGATTTGTATTCCTACTTCTAGCAGTGTGTGTTAAGGGTGCTGTGGTTTCCCTGGCAATCCCAAAGGGAACTGGTGACCCTAGGCAAGGCACTTAAGCTGAGCGGCTCTAGCATTAAATCTTCATGATGACTTGCCACTTACTGCTGGTCCCTACAGCTTGCTACAGTCATCATCCGTCAAAACCCAGGGGCACAGAATTGTATGGAAATGTAAATGGGATGCTTACGCGAGAGGTTAGACGGTTTAAAAAGAAGATTATAAACGGCATACTTTTGTGCAATCGAGGTGCAATAGAGGGTCGATGAGAGAGCTCACACGAGGGAGGTCGGAGAGAGAGAAGCGAGGGATTTTCATGCAAATGTTTTATCTAAATGTAGACTGTTCCATAGCGCATTCAAGTACGTGTGCGCACACACCTGTCTGTTTTTTCCCTGTTCCTCAGGTAAAAAAAATGTAGCTGAAAGAAATCATGTTACCTCACTTTCAGAAAATGAATAGTTCAGTGATTAAAATCCCGTCTCGCACATTTTGTTCATTAAAACACACAGCTAATTTGTCTGCAATATATTTACAGAATTATTTGCATACTCATGAAGATTGGCAGCGAGTAGAGATGTGAACTGCTTCTGTTTCATCTTAATTAAGCAGTTCATAAATAATTAGAACCCTCATAGGGTGATACAATAGCTCGCGCTACAGTCATTTCAGACTGTTACCAGTGCTTTCACGGAGAGGCTAAATGGACCTTGTTTCTGACTTTAAAGCATTGCCTCAGACTGACAAGAGACTGGACATTTTCATCCAATATACACTTGAACATCGACGTCGGCCTACACACTCTTCTCTCTCTTTTCGCACAAACCGATGATGACAGTCATTTTCTTTGCAGCAAGATGAAAATACTAATCGGTGTGTGTTCCACTATCTGGGTTCCCTCGCCTCCACCAAAAACATGTTTTTGTCCCATTGTCCCAAAGGCATGTTCGTGGAGCGACCCAATACCAGAAACACAAGAAATGCTAACACAACATCCATCTGTGTGTCCCAGTAAATCACTACTAATATACAGTATAAAACATTATCTATGGCCAATGTATAAGGAAGATATAATGTAGAATTCAGTACTGCGGAATCCAACACATGACCCTCTACTTGAGTCAAAAACACACTACAGTAGAGTGCAAGTTCGCTGTATCCTGTGTTGGACATTTTCCTTTTCCCCTCCCTTTTTGCTCCTCTGTCAGGACTCATAAGTTCATCTTTTGTAGACCCCCCCCCCCCCAAAAAAGCCCTCTATTTCCTCTCTATATGAGGTCAAATGAATCATTAATCCCTGTGAGTACTGGCACTCTCTCTTCCAGGTTATTCGTCACTTCTGCTTCTTTGCCGTCCACTTTCACCCTCCTTTTCCTATCATCATTTCCACTGGTTCATCACATCCAATAGAAAACACTCAATGTCATCCGCTTCCATTCCCGACCGCTTTGGAGAGCAAATGACTCCAAATGTGACAACAAAACGAGGCCATAAGGCCCATCTGAAAGACCCGGGCTTGTTCCAACACATATGGCGGCTTTCTTTCTTTCTTTCACTCCCTCCCTCTTTTTCTCTCAGCCTTTTCCGGTGATGATAGCTGTAATTGCCTTTAACTCCAACATGTGACGACAAGATGCAGTGAGGAGAAGAGGAGGAAGCCAGGGCCCATCTCATGTGAGCTATTAGGCGACAGAATGCCCACCAGAATCTGTACGCTCCAGACAAAACAGCCTGAACGCTCACTCTCTCTCTCTCCCACTCTTGATAAGCCCCCACCTTCCAAGGCTCATTTAGCTCTAAATTACCGTGCTTTAAGTCAGCCTTGTGTCCTCTTCTCCTCGTTCTTTATTAATGTTTATACGATTGTACTGCCTCCAAATTATTTAGCCTGGCTTCGCCTATTGCAGCCTCCTAATGCCATAAACCCGTGCCAACAAAACCATTGGGCCTCCAAGCTAAAGCTCAGATCGCATCAATTAGGAAACAACAATAATCCTTCGGGATGTTTTTGCAAATACTGCTACAGCCCTGAACGTTTGCTGATGTTTAATGTTTCATTTTGATCATTTCTCCCTGGTTTTCCATTTCCCAACTCGCACATTGTGTTTCTTGATACTAATGGTGTTTCGCTGCTATCTGTGTGTGTGTTCTATTCCCTTCGTTGGATGAATGCTAACGGCTGTTTGCGTTTGATGCTAACGCGATGGCACACTGAGGGGGTTTCACTGTATGGCTCCCTCCGTGTCTTGTGTTGAGAGGTGAAGCACAGCAGGTAGGTGCTCATCAGAACATAATAATGAGAAATTAATGTCCTCTTGACTGCGATGACATTTTAATGTATCTACCTCGTTGCGTTGGATCAACACGATTAGCCCGCAAAACTCAGAGCTGCTTCGGGAAAGTTGAGTCATCGGTAGAAAGTTAGTTAATTGGGCACAGATTCACCACACACTAACTTAGGTATCTATCACGAGGCCTGGAATTCCCTGTGTACTTCAATCGGTATGCGTTGCCTTAGCACAGAGCCTCTGCATGGACTCAGTCTAAGACCCTTCTCTGTACTCTGTACAACGCATATGTGTAGCATAGTGAGTTTGTGCTGTTATAGTGTGTTGAATTGCTTTATTTTTAATAATACATGCAATAGTGCTAGTATTAATTTGGTAACCCATATGGTGTATTCAGGGTTATGGATCATGGACAGAATACCAAAAACGACAGTATATTTATAAATAACGTGTTTTTATTTGTCTGTTACACTCACACATGTCCCCTGATACCTCTACATGTGTTATATCATCTATATATAACTATATGAATGTACAATGACAACAGACAGCGCATTCAGAAATTATTCAGACCCCTTGACTTTTTCCACATTTTGTTATGTTACAGCCTTATTCAACATTTATTCAATGATTTCCCCCCCCCCCTCATAAATCTACGCACAATACCCCATAATGACAAAGAAAAAACAGGTTTTTAGAAATGTTGCTAATTTATATAACATTTAGAACTGAAAAATCGCTTTTACATAAGTATTCAGACCCTTTGCTCAGTACTTTGTCAAAGCTCCTTTGGCAGAGAATACAGCCTTGAGTCTTCTAGGGTATGACGCTACAAGCTTGGCACACCTGTATTTTGCAAGTTTCACCCATTCTTTTCTGCAGATCCTCTCAAGCTGGGTCAGGTTGGATGGGAATCGTCGCTGCACGGGTATTTTCAGGTCTCTCCAGAGATGTTCCATCGGGTTCAAGTCTGGGCTCTGGCTGGGCCACTCAAGGACATTCCTGCGTTTTCTTGGCTGTGTGCTTAGGGTTGTTGTAATATTGGAAAGTGAACCTTCACCCCAGTCTGAGGTCCTGAGCACTCTGGAGCAGATTTTCATCAAGGATCTCTCTGTACTTTGCTTCTTTCATCTTTCCCTCGATCCTGACTAGTCCCTGCCTCTGAAAAACATCCCCACTGCATGATGCTGCCACCACCAGGCTTCAGCATAGGGATAGTGCCAGGTTTCCTTCAGATGCTTGGCCTTCAGGCCAAAGTTTTTCAATCTTGGTTTCATCAGACCAGAAAATATGGTTTCTCATGGTCAGAGTCCTTCAGGTGCCTTTTGGCAAACTCCAAGCGGGTCACCTCCCTGACCAAGGCCCTTTTCCCCTGATTGCTCAGTTTGGCCGGGCAGCCAATTCTAGGAAGAGTCTCGGTGGTTCCAAACTTCTTCCATTTAAGAATGATGGAGGCCACTGTGTTCTTGGGGACCTTCAATGCTGCAGAACGTTTTGGGTACCCTTCATCAGATCTGTGCCTCGACACAATCCGGTCTCTGAGCTCTACGGACAATTCCTTCGACCTCATGGTTTGGTTTTTGATATGACATGCATGTCAACTGTGGAAACTAGCCATATGTCGCACGTCACTACTTCACAGGAGAGCAATTTGAACATAAAACGCATTTTGATTCAAAAATAAGATTTTGGCAGAAATACCTTCTGGAACATGTTTACTTTCATGTGCCTTAATAACAAACTTGTATGCCATCTTTAAATATGAATACAATTACGAGCCTAGTTGGTTAAGCCACAGAAAAATACAGCAAACTTCCCGCTAGACATGATTGGCTGAGATAATGAGTGGGCCGGACATGCCGAGAGATAAGTTCGGATTGGTCTGCCATGTAGGCAGCTTCTGTCTATTTGAGCTGGTCAGTATGTGTAGGTAATCCTGTTTGGCGCGGCTTTTGAAAAATATATATATTGTGTAGTAGAACTGCATAAGTGTTGCTCTCCACTTTCTGAATGACCGAGTTTTGAAATCAGTGGAATTAGAGTGTAATAGCTAAGGAGATGGAGAAAACAATTGTCTTCAAACTAAGGGCAACCATGGCGTCCGTGAGAGAGGGAGAAGCATCCATCCATGTATACGGGTAAGATAGTCTAGCTAGCTACATTTTCAGATATTACACGTTTCTAATTTTGACATGAAGTCGTTTTCATTTCAAGTTAAAGTGTACCATTAGGTAGCTAACTAGTGTTAGCTGGCTGGCTCACTAGCTAAAGTTACGTGTATGATTTGTGTAGTAACATTATGAGTATCTCAGAGCCTTTCGCTTTGCTAGTTACAGCCTAATGTTAGCTAGCTAACATTGAACCTGGTTGGTTAGCTACCTGCAGATGCATGCAAGGTAGTAACGTCATGAGTTGGGATTATGACCATTCAAAACTTTTTTCCTCAGTCGGATCTAGTTTTTCTCAGGATTCCAAATTGTCTTGACTGCACTGATGTTGGAAGTCAGAGATTTCCGAGTTCCCAGTTGTTTTGAACACGGCATTAGTTTTAGTGTAGGGAGGAATAGTGCAGCAGAGGGTCCACCTCTCACGGTGCATGCTCTCTCCTTTCTTTCCTCCGGTGTGACGGATGGCGAAACTCTAGTAGCGCCGCATCTGCCTCATGCACAAATCCATGTTGTTCCTTTGACCAGAGAAAGTGAACTATTCCTATGTAAAAAATATTCCTAAATATAAAAGACACAACGAGCTGCCAAAAATTATAAAAACGCAGGGCTATCGACACCCTTGGTTACTCATTAGTTGCAGCTGCACCAATAGTGGACGTAGGGAGAAGCGCATTTTATGTGTTGTAATAGTGTGTCATAAAAACAGTGTTGACAGTGCTGAATGACAGTCTCTCTCTGGTCATGGTTTTAAAAGTTATGACATCTCAAGCAGGCTAGTAACAAACGTTGCTATCAAACGGTGAATTGAGCTATCTGATTGGCTAGCACAGCAGGCACACCCGATTTAGCCACAGATCTCCTTGCCCGCAGGGTTGGAGTTTATCTTTTAAGACAAATGAAATGGTTCAAAATGGGAACACTTTGCCTACCCGGTGCGCAAGGCTTCTGAATGAAGTGCACCTCGGACAAACAGCCGAACACACAACAAAATAATAGTAAAAGGAACGCAAGCCTTTATTGTTGGCTTTTCTACGGAGATGTTTGGTGATCGACAAGGATCGACCGGTTGGTCACCACTGTACTAACCATTCCCTCAAACTGGGCTAACCATTCCCTCAAACTGTTTGAATCAATAGAAGCATCTTGTTTAGTCTCTATGCCTGAGATAAAAGCCCTGTATCTTCTTCTTATCTCAAAATGCTAACACCGTAATTAGCCAAACTGAATAAATACTGGGGGGGAAAGCAAAGCACGGAATCTGCCACATAACCAGACAATGACTCTAAAGCGAAAACAAGCAACAATGGGGGGAAAAAAACTGACAGAGTTGATCACAAGAAAATTAAATGGCACTGAACCTTGTAAACACATATTTAGACAATGTTAAACACCAAGTACAAGGCGGCAGGGCTGCTGTGCTGTGAAATAGTCTGTGCCAGGCGGCTGGGTACACCGTATATCACGTGTGATGGGGCCCCGAGGAAAGAGCCTCACTGACAAACATCTATGGCAGAAGCTAAGTCAGAGCTTCCGAATAAATAACATAGGTAAATATGAGGGAATACAATTGGGTGTGTTAAACTGTTATGGGTTGTGTTTTTAACTGTGTCTGGGTGGGCTAGTGGGATTTCTTGCCTTCCCTGAACAGGCTGTGCACCCAGTATACACATCTTATCCCATTACCTGCCTGAAATAAACATAGGTACATCCAAGGAACACAAAGGGTGCTTAGGTGTGCTTAACTATATCTGCTGTGTGTTTAACGTTGTGTTGGCCAGTGGGGATTGTTGCTTTCTGGGAATGGACTGTGCCGTACATTATACACGTTTTGTCCAACCACCTGAAGCCCTGCTAAAGCCTTTTATTCATATTTTTGTCTGTCAATGTGGAACATACAGTATCACCTTGAGGTGTCAGCAATGTTTGTCAAAAAATGACGAGCTAAAGTGTGGGGGGGGGGGGGGGGCGAGAAAAAGTGTGGTGATGATTATCCAATGTTTGTAGAAAACATTCGCCCGATGTTGCAAGAACGTTCCCAGAACGCTGCTCTCAAATTTTGTTGCGGCAGTATGTTCTAAACACATTACTGGTACATTGCGTTATTACATTACCTGGAACCTAATGAGAACATTTGGAGAATATTCTGCGCTGGTAGTTACAGATGTTGTGCACAACATTTTAGTGAAGGTTGGGAGGACATTCCAAGGATATTTCAATTAGAAAATGAGAAAAAAGAAGGAACCCGCACACTGCTCTTGATAGTATCACTGCTCTTTAATAAGCTTGACGTATCGGCCTCGCGGCCTTCATCAGAGCTTTTGTGAGTTTTTAATATTAGCACTCTTATGCAGACCTAGCCCCGCCCACACCCGTTCCACGCATCGAATGGGGTTGGAGTCGAGGGAAAGCAAATAAAGTGCTACCAAATATCATCCCGATGTTGGATAAAACCCGAACTTGAACTTCATGGGATTCTTAGATAATGTTCTTGGTATGTTCCCGGTGTTCTGGGTTGGCGATTTGAGGCCTTGCTGTAGATGTGTGCACTGAAATGCTGCCGCCTTCACCCCACCGTTGGCATGGCAACGTGCTCCTGTTACTCCTACCATGACGACAGCCATATTGTAGCAGCTGCAAACCGTTTCTCTTCAAGTTACTCAGCGCTTTCTCTCTCTCCCCCCCCTTCCCTTCCCATATTCTCTATCATTCTCTATCCCTTTGTCCTCCCTCTTTTTTGTCCTTCTCTCTCAAGATCTCCTTCCTCCTCTCCCCCTCTCTCTGTCTTTCTCAGCAGGCAATTAAATTCGCCATTGTGCGTTTTTATTACATTATCCCCTTAATATATAGAGTTCTACCCTGAAAAGTCAAGGAGGATTTGCATTTTAAAAAAGGTTATAAAAAGAAATATGAGAACCCAGTAATTATATTAGGAGCTGTTTGATTCAGCTGTGATATTCAAATGATAATGCTGTAACCCAGTTCATTTTGGTGCTGGAAAAATGAGCAAAAATTGCATGTATAGGTCAATTAAATAAACCCATACCCTTTCATAAATCTCCCTGCAGTAACATTGCCTTCAGGGGGTAAATCCTTTTTATATTGCCACGAATCCCGAGCTCCATTAAACTCACATTGGCAGCCATGTATTGTTTCAGTGTAAGCACTCTCTAGCTAACGAGTCTGATGAAGGTAAGTGGAACAGATACAACCGTCTATTAGCAATCATTTACGTTAGTACTGTACCTTTTTAACCAGGGAGTACGGATCTAAATCTATGCAAATGTCTATGTCTCACATTGTTACATGGTCACTTCGCCCCCACCTACATGTACAGATTACCTCAACTAGCCTGTACCCCTGCACAC
This sequence comes from Salvelinus sp. IW2-2015, assembly GCF_002910315.2. Taxonomy (NCBI): domain Eukaryota; kingdom Metazoa; phylum Chordata; class Actinopteri; order Salmoniformes; family Salmonidae; genus Salvelinus; species Salvelinus sp. IW2-2015. Next base: position 12,687,555 of record NC_036876.1, read on the forward strand.
TGACTCGGTACCGGTGCCCCCTGTATATAGCCTCGTTATTCTTATTGTGTTACTTTTTATTATTACTTTGTATTTTAGCCTACTCTTCTTGAACTGCACTGTTGGTTAAGGGCTTGTAATTAAGCATTTCACGGTAAAGTCTACACTTGTTGTATTCGGCGCATGTGGCAAATAAAGTTGGATTTGATTTGATTTGATTTGGAAGTGTATGAAACAGTCTTCTTCATCACTCTTCGTTTCTCATACTGTAATCAATCCAATATCTGCTTGTGATTTTGGACGTCAGATTTACAAACAAATGTGTTGCCTTTTCTACTTGGCCTTAACCGTCTTTCCCGAAGAAAACAGATTGTTATTCCTGGACACTGGAGAATAACACATTCTTCATGTGGCGGTAAACCACAAGTGTTACATATTCAGGCAAACGCACCTGATGGGGTGGATGGGTGGTCTGCCAATGCTGAGGGCAGTACAGGTACACACACACCACACACACACACAACACACCACACACAACACACACACACACACACACACACACACACACACACACACAATGCTTTTGGAAATCCCTCCCATGCCAAGGGACTTTTAAATCAGGTAGGGGTTTAGCTAGTCCAATGGAGCCATCTGTCACAATTTCATCTATGGATCTGCCATGCTGTTATAAACCCCTACCATGAAGCCTTGAGAAAAAATTTACAATCTGCTCCTGAACACTATTTTTGTTTTTCTCACTTTTTTCCAAAGGAAGCATCCGTCAAGGGTGTGTTTGAAGTGCGGTGACATTTGTGGCGTTTCGCTTTTGTGCTTTTCATTGTGTCCGCCTCTGGGTTCCATCCTGACCCACCCCCCCCTCCACCTTGCTGTGGGCGCTGGCACCAGATCAGAGGAACATGGCTCTTCCTGTGTCACCAGCTCTTGGCACACCACCTCAATACATGCCTGTGGTGGGTTGGCCATTCCGTGACGAGGCGCGGGAGTCAGTCGCTGCCAGATCAGCTCGTTCCAAAGGAGCTGTAGGGAAACTGGATTAGTGGCACAGAGTGGGAGAAGGCCCTGCACTCTGGCTTTGTCTCTCTGTGTGTGGGGTGTCACACCTGTTTACTAAGCTCGAGGAAGACAGGGATGGAATACACATAAGATGCATGCTGCTGCCTTCGATCATACATATGGTGGCAAACCCTTCTGTCCTGATCTCATTTCAAGGAGCAACAGCCAGCTGAAAGATTGACATGGCGTAACCACAGAGTTGTTGGGTTAGAGTATAATGAATGTCACCTCAAGTTGCAAAGGACGTGGGTCGATCTTTATCTTTCAGGAATCCCGTCTACCCTCCTTTCCATCCATTTTGGCCTGACTTCACACACACATCTAATGGCTAGTAGGAATTCTAGTTAAACGCTTCAATTGAGGGCTTAGAGATAAGAGGTGATAATACATGAGAGAGCAGCTAACATGGTCTCTAAGCAGCCTGTGGGCTGAGCAGGGTAAAGGATTCAGTGCTGAACTTGTGACCCCAGAGCAACAGGGATCAGAGCATGGTACTGTAATATGCCCAGGTTGGATGATTGACTCACCCCAAACCACTAACCTCTGCCTCTCACACACACACACACACACACACACACACACACACACACACACACACACACACACACACACACACACACAACACAACACACACACACAAACAACACACACCCACACAACACAACACACACACACACACACACACACACACACACACACACACACACACACACACACACACACACACACACACACACACACACACACACACACACACACACTCTCTCTCTCTCTCTCAAACACACATGCATCAGACAAAGGAAAACGTGCACACACACACTTTCTCTTTCCCCTGCCTGCTACTGTCAGGACAGGATAGTAAGACGACCACAAGGTCAGCGACCTACTAAATTCAATTATATGCAATTATCCGGCCCTCCTTATACCAAAGAAAGAGCTTTATCTGAACAGGGGAGAAGTGAACATTTAAACTGGAGACTGTGTTCTCTACGGCAGTGGTTCCCAACTCCAGTCCTCCAGTACCCCCAACAGTACACATTTTTATTGTAGCCCCAGACAAGCACACCTGATTTAACTTGTCGACTAATCATCAACCTTTCAATGAATTGAATCAGTTGTGTTTGTCCAGGGTTACAACAACAATCCTCTGGCAATGGATCCAACCCCTGGGGGCTGGTGGAAGATGTGGGTAGAGAGGGTTTCCTTTACAATCAAAGCACAAGGTAATGCATCACCACTAGGCAAGTCTGCTTGCTGTTTCCATTCCATACGGGGGGAATTTCACACATGAGAAGTTCAGGGCTAACACGGATGATTGTGTGTCTACACAGTCTTACCAGTGTTAAATTGAGCCACCGTGTAATTGCTTAGTAAATACTTGTTAATTGTGTGTACCGTGAAATAAAGTGCTACCATTGTGTGTATACACGGGATAAGATTCAGGTCAGATTGTGAGAGATCCTGGTTTTGTCCCAAATGACACACTATTCTCTACCTAGTACCCTCATTTTGACCAGAGCCCTATGGACCCTGGTCAAAAGTATTGCACATCACGGGAATAGGGTGCCATTTGGGTTTAAGACATTGATTATCAATGTTGAAGGATAATATTAAAGTTTAAGGCGGATTTTGAGAGATGAGTTTGTTTCAGACAGTCCAGTCTACGGTTATCTGTTTCAATCAATCCTAATATAAAAAGCCAGTAATTATGACTAATTACTCTGTAGCAAGAGCTAGAATCTATTGAGAAAAATATTGATATACACTAAAGAGATCTGGGTCTGAAGAGGATTGAAGAGAGTAGGAATCGATATGTGTTTCTGGATATTCCATCACTATCAGTTACACATAATTAGGGTCACAATGGGAAAATAAATCCAACATCAAAAATATATATTTTACATTAACCTTTCATTGTATTCCCAAACTTCCCATTTTGCAACATACAAAACAGTGGGGAAAATGTTGCCATGGTTTAAATCAGTGTGAATACATGATGCATGCAATGATCACAAATCACAAAAGGAAAATTCATTTGGAAAATGTCATGCTGTGTATGTGCTCTCTGTTTGGACAAGTAAGCAGATTTGGGAATTGTCACAATGACGTCCTATAATGCCTTTCTCTGTGAGGCCTTTAAGTGTCTCTTGCTTCTTTGCATGTGTGATGCAAGCTGTGGCAGGCACGCGGAGGTGGAAGAATGATCAATGTCATCTCCACTTCGTCTCTATGATCAATGGGCTCTCTTCAGGCACGGCACCCAGGTTTGGGGACTTGTGTTTTTTAACAGCCGCCATCTGCCTCTGTCCCAGAGGAACTGTAGCAAGCTGGGCTAACTCTGTTGTGTGCTACTGTGTGTGTGTGTGTGTGTGTGTGTGTGTGTGTGTGTGTGTGTGTGTGTGTGTGTGTGTGTGTGTGTGTGTGTGTGTGTGTGTGTGTGTGTGTGTGTGTGTGTGTGTATACATATGGATGAGTTTCGCTTGCTAGCTCAAGGCTGCTCGTGTGAAAATGCTTTAATTCCTTCACTAGACAGGGTGTGCATGTTTTATTAAAAGCAAAAAACGGTGTTTTAAGTGAGAAGTAAGCATTGGTGTGGAGCTGAAAAAGGAAAGTCACATGAGCACCACAATGCCTACTCCACCCATGCTCGACCAAGGTTTTCCAGCACCCAGCCTTGATCTACTACTGTAGTTGCAGTATGTTGGTCAACTGTTCTTCAAACAATATTCATGCAGGTTAATTAGGATTCAAACCTTCTCAAACAACCTATAAAAAGACAGAAACCCATTTAAGCAACAAAAAAAACAGAAACCCATTTAATCTAATATCGAGTAAACTGTAAAAAATAATTCCTCATCTCTTTTTACAAGGCAATCGAGCAAGCTCCTGGAAAATACACAAATAATCAACTTGTAGCCTATCCGTTAACTATTTACATACAATACTGACTGTCACATTAGGTGGCTCGTGGGGGGAAGCATGAAGTGGTACAAACTGCTCAGTGTTCTGCGCCAGCAGAGGGCCTGTGCTACTTCTCCCCTTGACATCCTAGTCCTCCACCTCGATGAAAAGGACTTGGGATACGCCAAGGGGGCGTCACTGGTGCTGCAGATGCGCACATTTAGAGGTGGTCACCCGAATGTTTCCAGGGACAATGGTGGTCTTCTCTGATGTCGCTCAGCCGAGTTGGTGGACGTTCCAGTGGGACCAGAAGATAAACAAGTGCATAGGGAGTGCCGCCATGTATGCATTTTAAGGAACCCAATCTGCCACGCTGCCATTAAGCAGTGTGTCCCTGAGATGTACCGTAGGGGTGGAGTGCATCTGACGGATGAGGGCAATGACGTATTCATTGTGTTGAAAGTTGTTCTCTCCAGTCTCCACTGTTCTTTCCTCCGTGGTAGCAACAGTCCCTGCCCATTGCCACTCAACAATGCTCTTTTAAGAGCCACATATTAATTGAAAATAAGCACAACCAACACTCCAATTAGTAGGATATGTTACGTTTCGTATGGTATGTATTCATTGGTGGATGTCCATCATCCATTTTGTATGATATATGACAATTTAAATGTCGAATGCAAAACCTATGATGTGTTACAAATTCCAATTTGTTGTGGCTAACATTAGTTAGGTGGCTAACGCTAACATTAGCTAGGTGGCTTCTGTCTTATGCAACGTTATCTACACTAGGGGGGAAGGTTAACGTTTCGGTTAGGCGTTAGGTTAAAGGGTTAGTGACAGACGAATGGTTAGCTGAAGTGGATGCAAATTATTTAAAAAGTAGTAAGTAGTTGCTAATTTGCTAAAATGCTAAAATTTTCTACATTGTAGAATAATAGTGCCCCTCGTCAAAACTATGAAATAACACATATGGAATCATGTATTAACCAAAAAAGTGTTAAACAAATCAAAATATATTTTACATTTGAGATTCTTTAAATAACCACCCTTTGCCTTGATGACAGCTTTGCACACTCTTGGCATTCTCTCAATCAGCTTCATGAGGTAGTAACCTGGAATGCATTTCAATTAACAGTTGTACCTTCTTAAAAGTTAATTTGTGGAATTTCTTATTAATGAGTTTGAGCCAATCAGTTCTGTTGTGACAAGGTAGGAGTGGTATACAGAAGATAGATCTATTTGGTAAAAGACCAAGTCCATATTATGGCAAGAACAGCTCAAAAAAGGAATGAGAAATGACATGAAGGTCAGTCAATACGGACAATTTCAAGAAGTTTGAACGTTTCTTCAAGTGCAGTTGCAAAAACCATTAAGCGCTATAATGAAACTCTCTCATGAGGACCGCCACAGGAATGGAAGACCCAGAGTTACCTCTGCTGCAGAGGATAAGTTCATTAGAGTTACCAGCCTCAGAAATTGCAGCCCAAATAAATGCTTCAGAGTTCAAGTAACAGACACATCTCAACATCAACTGTTCAGAGGAGTGTGAATCAGGACTTCATGGTCAAATTGCTACACAGAAACCACTACAAAAGGACACCAATAATAATAAGAGAATTGTTTGGGCCAAGAAACATGAGCAATGGACATTAGACCAGTGGACATTTCTACTTTGAGCTGGAGTCCAAATTGGAGATTTTTGGTTCCAACCACGTATCTTTGTGAGACGCAGTGTGGGTGAACGGATGATCTCTGCGTGTGTATTTCCCACCGTAAAGCATGGAGGAGGTGGTGTTATGGTGTGGGGGTGCTTTGCTGGTGACACTGTCAGTAATTTATTTAGAATTCAATCTACTCTTAAACAGCATGGCTACCACAGCATTCTGCAGCCCTACACCATCTCATCTGGTTTGGGCTTAGTGGGACTATCATTTGTTTTTCAACAGGACAATGACCCAAAACACACTTCCAGGCTGTGTAAGGGCTACTTTACCAAGAAGGAGAGTGATGGAGTGCTGCATCAGATGACCTGGCATCCATCATTCCCCGACCTCAACCAAATTGAGATGGTTTGGGATGAGTCGGACTGCAGAGTGAAGGAAAAGCAGCCAACAAGTGGTCAACATATGTGGGAAGTCCTTCAAGACTGTTGGAAAAGCATTCCAGGTGAAGCTGGTTTAGAGAATGCCAAGAGTGTGCAAAGTATTTTTGATTACTACATGATTCCATATGTGTTATATCATAGTTTTGATGTAGTAAAAGTAAAAATAGTAAAAATAAAGAAAAACCCTTGAATGAGTAGGTGTTCTAAAACGTTTGACCGGTAGTGTTCTTCCCCAGAGTCAGATAAACTTGTGGATACCATTTTTATATCTCTGTGTCTAGCCAATACTAACTAGCATTAGCGCAATAACTGGAAGTCTATGGGTATCTGCTAGCATGCTATCAATGCGAATAAACTTCCAGTCATTATGCTAACACTAGTTAGCAACTGCACTAGCGCTAGTTAGCAACTCCCTTCAAACTTCACACAGAGACATATCCATGAGTTCATAAAGTGGTGAATTGTGAAGTGGTGAATTGTGAGCTTTAACAGTGTGCAGGCCTTCCTGTTCTTTTCAAATAATCAACTGATCGTCAACAGTTGATTTGTTGAAAACAGTCACATAGCTAACCAAGTTAGCAAGCATGGTGTTTTCTTTTGACTGTGTAAAGGTCGTGCAAGCAAGCAATGATGTTGGTGTTGTTTTTCCTGGGTGCACACGCACCCCTCTGGCTACTTTTTACTTGGATGGCAACTTCAGGTTTTCGGGCAATACACTGAAAAGTAACTTGACAATGTGTTAATCAAATTTGGATTAATAATGACAATAACAAAATTGCATTGACAGAGGAGAGAGCATAATGAATCAATGCATAATGTAAGGGCAGTAGTGTTAGCTAGCTACATTGCTAAGCAAGCCAGGTTGGAGTAACATTAGCTAACATTAACATTAGATGAGCAATGCCCATTGCATGTATTATACATTAGCAGCGTGGCAGTTTCCCAAAGTTTGGTGTTGACTATGAACTTTACTTAGCTAGCTAGCTAGCTGTGCTTTGTGGAAGATATTGTCAACATTGAATGTTACACTCTTGTTGGCTTGTAGCTACCTACCAAGCTAACTTTACTGGCTAACATTAGTTGGCTAGCTAACTGACAATAGCAGGAAGTGCAACCTACTGTGTGATAGTAAATAAAACACTATAAAGAGTTTATATAATGTGTTATTACATCCCTATTTGAAAAGGTTGTGTCGAATTTGAATCTGGTATTTAGGGCGGTGCTAAAGTTATCTTCAGACGTAAACAGCGGCTGTCACGGCTTTTGAGAGTCACAATGGCTTGCAGTGATGACACTAAAAAATGAATGCATTCAGTTGTACAATTGACTAGGTATCCCCCTTACCCTTACCCTGTCCCTGTCCTTTTCTTGTTTTTAATCTGCGAGTGGCAGAGTTACAGTTTTGACTAAAATCTACTTGAAAACTATGGCGAAACCTGAAAATGGTTGTCTAACAATAATCAATAACAAATTTGACAGAGCTTGAAGAATTTTGAAAAGAATAATGGGCAAATGTTGCACAATCCATGTGTGGAAAGCACTTAGAGACTAACCCAGAAAGACTCATAACTGTAAGCGCTGACAAAGGTGCTTCTACAGAGTATTGACTCAGGGGTGTGAATCATTTCTCTATTTCATTTTCAATAAATTAGCAAAAATGTCTAAAAACATGTTGTCTCTGTCATTATTGGGTATTGTATGTAGATGAGTGAAAATAAAATATTAATCCATTTTGAATTCAGGCTGTAACACAACAAAATGTGGAATACGTCAAGAGGTATAAATATTTTCTGAAGTTATTGTAAGGGTGGGTTGCACAAACATGGTTTAAATTAATCTAGGATTAGTGCTAATATAGGTTTTTTTAAATCTAGGTTTATAATTAATCAGAGATGTGTTGCGCCACTAAATTTGTAATCTGGAACAGTAAATCTATGATTAACGGTTTTAAACTATGATGTTACACCAAACACATGAGGTACTTCGTGTGTTGAAACAAAGTTGCTGCTCCTTGATAAAATAATAACAATGTAACGTTAGAACTACTGTAACTCCATCCTGAAAGGTCCTCATGAGTTGGCTGATTTGATATAAAATCCGTCATTTGCCAGTAATGTTACTAAACAGAAAACTAATTTGTTAGCTAGCATTAGCTACTGTAGCTAGCTAGTTTATAAACCCAGCTAGCTAGCATACAATATGATTTATTATTGTCATTAATTAACGTTATTTATCCATTTATTATTTGTCCGCTAGCCACCTGATCATGGCATGTCGGAGAAGTTCAAATTTCTCCGCTTATGAAAATAAACTCTTGTCGGAGCTGGTGGAGGAATTTAGTACCGTACTGGAGGATAAAAAGACAGACAACACGACTGTCAAAAAGAAGTAAAACACCTGAGCCATTTTATGCAACAAATGTAATGGATTGATACGGATTAAAGAGAAGAGGGACACAAATCGAATGAAAGCATGCTGGAAAAAAATTAAAAGCCAAAGTCAAAAAAGATGCGGCAGAGGAGAGGCGGGGGCTATTTCAGACTGGAACCGGAGAGGGGCCTCCTTCCAAGGGAATTGATCTTATCACCCAGAAGATATTTGAGATGATTCCTCAGCAGTTTGCTCCTATCCACCACCCCTATGATGACGATGGACAACTTGAACCACCAATATTTAGTAAGCATAAATAACTGGAAAATATCAAGGCCTATAATGCATGTTAAAACTAACGTTAATACTACTTCACTACAATCTTACCGTTATCAGGCCCGTTACAGCATGTTGCATAACATCATCATTCGTACCAAGGCTGGGCATATCATGAACTACAATTCAATTGTTGTACAAAATGAGCACGTAAATAGCCTACTAATAATGAGGTAATGATCATAAAACTCAACAGGATTAAACCTGTCTCTAATTATTCTCTGAGGAACTGTCTACAGTAGATATACTGCTATTTTGGGTTGGTTGTATCAACATGGTGCAACTGTCGTTTTGGTCTCTCCACAGTAGATATGCTGCCATTTTATCAGTTAAACCACCTTAACCTCCAATCTAAATGTATATTTAAAAATGTTTTAATTGAGCAACAGGCTTAAAATTAATCTAGGTTTAAAGTGAAAACTAAATTTAGATTAGAGGAAGGACTTAATATAACTAGGATTAATTTAAAACTAGGTTTAACATTTGGTGCAACAAGGTTAATAGATAAACCTTGATTTAACCCAGTTTAGGAGTTAATCCATGTTGGTGCAACCCACCCTAAGTCTCCAATTTAGGACATTTATTTACATTATGATATGTTCTTATTCAATCCAAGGCAATAACAAACATATTGTCAAATTCATATAGTACAAATTCCTTGTTTAATGCAGCTCTTTATATTGTGAGGTAGGTGTCCCCGACTCCTAAACTTTTAAAACCTGACTCTATTATTACATTGAAAGATACTGATATAATAATTTTTTTAAACATCTTTTTCTGAAAAATGCAGTCCTACTTTTGACGTCACTACCAAAACACACACTTTAAAAAACTGTAGAATGAATGTGCCATAATTAAGCCACAACCCTACAAATATCACCAGGTGATGGGATTGCACTCCTCAACATTATGGCCACATGGTGAGTAGTCTGTCTGCAAACATTTTGTAGAAAATGAGTGAATAAGTTGGTACATCTTCATATATTTTTAAGAAGTTTTGCTACCGAACATCTAATATATCAAGAAATATGTAAAGTACAGTATTGGGACAAAAATATATGTTTGCTGGAATGTACATCTGTCCAAATGAAAGAGAGCCAGCCATATGTAAGAACCGAAATGGTCACAACCGAAACAATTGACACCATGGAGAGATATAGGTCTCATCTCTGTATCTGTGCCATTGCGGATTCTGTGAAAGCACGGGCATCGCCATTGGGGCTATCTCCAGGTTAAGGTTGCATGCGCCATGCTCTACTAACTGAGCCTACAGAGGACCAACACGTGGGTAGTGGACAAGTGCACACTTCAGAAAAAAAAGTGTAGAGTATTAAGATGCACAGCCAGGGGGGCTCCAACCCTTCAAGAGCCCAAACATTGGCAAATATTTGTTTGAAAATACAAATAATTTATATTGAAATAATAGTGTTAAAAAATTACCAAAATCATTCATTGCATTATTTTCAAACATTAAGTTAAGGGTTTGGGACAGCCACCTCTCACTATAAATAGTTGTTTAAACAATGACTTTGTACCATATTAATTTAACAATATGTTTGTTATTGCCTTGGACTGAATTAGAACATTATGTAAATACTGTAAATGTCGCAGATTGAGACTTTTTATGGGGTGGGACAGCAATTTACATCACATCTGTCAAATCACCCATATAGTTTCATGTGTATGTATGTGTGTCTGTCTGCCTGTCTGTGTGTGTGTGTGTGTCTGTGTGTCTGTCTGTGTGTGTAAGTCTTGTTTGTGTGCCAGGGAGCATTGGAGATTACCTCTGGATAGATGCACATAGAAATGACCGTGGGCGTGCAAAAGATTTTAATATAGTATCTGGGTAAGAGTGTGTGTGTATTTGTATGTGTGTTTGTGTGTGCCCACGCCGTGTGTGTGTGTGTGCTGCGTGTTGTGTGTGTGTGTGTGTTGTGTTGTGTGTGTGTGTGTGTGTGTGGGTGTGTCGTGTGTGGTGTGTTGTGTGTGTGTGTGTGTGTGTGTGTGTGTGTGTGTGTGGTCTTCCTCTCTTATCTCGCTCTGCCAGGCCTTCTCTGCTCACACACACTCCAAAGAGCTTCAAGCTGTCACTCATGGCATCACGCAGCCCTGACAAATGTCACAGAGATGAGAGGCAAGAGAGAGGGGCGAGTTGTGCTGGGTTCAGCCCCCTTGGTTAGATAAAGCAGGGCCCCGGAGTGGAGGGGACACCAGAAGCCATTATCTGCTGCCTCCCGACCACTGCACGCTCACCCCCCTACTGCAACCCCCACTGAAGCCCTCTGGGAATATCTAGGAAGATCCACTCTCATAGCCTCACCAGCTAACATTTATTTGAATGTGTGTGTGTGAGAGAGATTTTAATGCTGGCTTGATTTGGTAGCATCCGATGATGGAATTCGTGGGCAGGGCTGATCCTCTCAAAGCACATACAGATTTATGGCACACACACACACACCACACCAGACAAGGGTTCAAAAATATGTGTATTTTATTATTTGTTATTTAAATACGTATTTTCTGTGTATTTGAGTATTTCAAATAATGAGGACCAAATCAATGAGTTCTATTGGAAGTATTTTCAAATAGTACACTAACATTTGGTACTGTATTTGAGTCAGTGTATTGAGTATTTACAAATAAACTGATAAAAAAATACAAACGCAACATGTACTGTAAATTGTTAGTCCCATGTTTCATAAGCTGAAATAAAAGATCCCAGAAATGTTCCATAGGCACAAAAAGCCAATTTCCCATTTTTTTTGCACAACTTTATTTACATCCCTGTTAGTGAGCATTTCTCCTTTGCCAAGATATTCCATCCACCTGACAGGTGTGGCATATCAAGAAGCTGATTAAACAGCAAGATCATTGCACAGGTGCGCCTTGTGCTGGGGACAATAAAGAGCCACTCTAAACTGTGCAGTTATGTCACACAACACAATGTCACAGATGTTTTGAGGGAGCATGCAATTGGCATGCTGACTGCAGGAATGTCCACCAGAGGTGTTACCGGAGAATTTAATGTTAATTTCTCTACCATAAGCCATCTCCAACGTCAATTTAGAGAATTTGGCAATACGTCCAACCGGCCTCACAATCGCAGATCATGTGTAACCACACTAGCCCAGGACATCCACATCCGGCTACTTCAGGGATCATCTGAGACCAGCCACGCGGACAGCTGATGAAAATGAGGAGTATTTCTGTCTGTAATAAAGCCCTTTTGTGTAGAAAAACTCATTCTGATTGGCTGGGAATTGCTCCACAGTGGTTGGGCCTATGCCCTCCCAGACCCACCCATGGCTGTGCGCCTGCCCAGTCATGTGAAATTCATAGATTAGGGCCTAATGAATTCATATCAATTGACTGATTTCCTTATATGAAATGTATCTCAGTAAAACTGTTGAAATTGTTCCATGTTAAGTTTATATTTTTGTTCATGATATGTACATTCCAATATTCAACTGAATACTTACTTTGAAATACACTACATGACCAAAAGTATGACAACACCTGCTCGTCAAACATCTCATTCCAAAATAATGGGAATTAATATGGAGTTGGTCCCCCCCTGTGCTGCTATAACAGCCTCCACTCTTCTGGAAAGGCTTTCCAATAGATGATGGAACATTGCTGCGGGGACTTGCATCCATTCAGCCACAAGAGCATTAGTGAGGTTGGGCACTGAAGTTGGGCGATTAGGGCAGGCTCGCAGTCTGCGTTCCAATTCATCCCATAGGTGTTCGATGGGTTTGAGGTGAGGGCTCTGTGCAGGCCAGTCAAGATCTTCCACACCAATCTCGACAAACCATTTTTGTATGGACCTTGCTTTGTGCATGGGGGCATTGTCATGCTGAAACAGGAAAGGGCCTTCCCCAAACTGTTGCCACAAAGTTGGAAGCACAGAATCGTGTAGAATGTCATTGTATGCTGTAGTGTTAAGATTTCCATTCACTGGAACTAAGGGGCCTAACACAAACCACGAAAAACAGCCCCAGACCTCCTCCACCATACTTTACAGTTGGCACTATGCATTGGGGCAGGTAGCGTTCTGCTGGCTTCCACCAAACCCAGATTTGTTTGTCGGACTGCCAGATGGAGAAGCGTGAATCATCACTCCAGAGAATGCATTTCCACTGCTCCAGAGTCCAATGGCGCAAGCTTTCCAACATTGCCTATGGTGATCTTAGGCTTGTGCGCGGCTTCTCGGCCATGGAAACCAATTTCAGAGGAATAGTTATTGTGCTGATTTTGCTTCCAGAAGCAGTTTGGAACTCGGCAGGGACTGTTTAGTTTAGCTTACATGCGTAAAATCATCGAGGATAACACGCAATAAACTATGGTACTTATTTCTATTGTGGTCCTCTTGAAACAAGATGGTTGCACACAGTATGACAGCGAGATAATAAAACATAAAAATAAAGAAGAAGAACATCTCATTATTACAGTTACATTGTAAGGTACATTTAAATGGGCACTGAAGTCAAACCGTTTTTTTTCAACTGCCCAGAGAGGACATCGTTTTTATGGGCAGCGGCAACTCATTCCCCTCTACGGCTCCAGAATATAAGAAAGTACCTTTCCCAGCATTACTCCTGAACCTGTATAAGCACGGAGTAGCAATACCTGATCTGGTGCTGTGATTGTGTGCATCTCTAAAGATATCTGGGCACAGAACCATAAATATTCCTGTAAACCAAACCAAATCTGGGACACCCTAGCCTCAACAGTCAACCGGTTGTGTTCCTGAAAGCAGCTCCTGCCTATGTGAGTGTGAGTACGTGGACTCACCTTCAATACAACCCTGATCAGATTATTCTGGGCTATCTGCAACCAAGGACAGACGATTATTACGCACTACGCGCTTCAGCGGTCCCGTTCTGTGAGCTTGTGTAGCCTACCACTTCGCTGCTGAGCCGTTGTTGCTCCTAGATGTTTCCACTTCACAATAACAGCACCTACAGTTGACCTGGACAGCTCTAGCTGGGCAGAAATGTGACATCCTTGGACGGTGCCATGTTGCAAGTCACTGAGCTCTTCAGGAAGGCCATTCTACTGCCAATATTTGTGTATGGAGATGGCATGGCTGTGTGCTCGCTGTTATACATCTGTCAGAAATGGGTGTGGCTGAAATAATTGAGATACACACAGCTCTGTTGAGTGTCAGATGAGTGAAGACGCCAGAAGCCTACCGATTACAAATACAAATCTAGCCGACAGATGCGAGAGTGCAAAATGGTGTCCTCACTTTCATGTCACGACACACACAACATTGCACACACACCAACACTTACTCAAATATGCATGCAGTGTGCACTGTATCTATATGGCTGTACACTGATGGTTCCTATCTGTCAGCGTCCAACAAAAGGCATGTCTGATCATTCTGAGCCTGACTGTCTGTGAAGATGGCGACGCACCATGACAAGTGGACAGCATCATAAATAATAATGACTAGCATCAATTTCCACTGCCAAGATATGCCATCACCATATATCTCCTCACAGAGGGAAAAAAGGCAGGGAAAACACAAAACGTATGCTCTCATTCACTGAGAAAATGATTTATAACACCTATATCTGTCGCACACAGGTGCAAATATACACGCACACAAATGTTTTACTCTTGAAAACCTGTTGGGGGATAAAGATCAGTGTGTGTGTGTGTGTGTGTGTGTGTGTGTGTGTGTGTGTGTGTGTGTGTGTGTGTGTGTGTGTGGTGTGTGTGTGTGTGTGTGTGTGTGTGTGTGTGTGTGTGTGTGTGTGTGTGTGTGTGTGTGTGTGTGCACACCCTTAGCGGCGTTAGTATAATGTGGATGTTTCTGGTTTTCACAGGGATACAGTATTGTCAACCTAACTTAATTCTCCTCTGAAAAACAGAAGTGGGGACTAGGGCTGGGCGGTATAGCATATTTTACGATCTACCGGCAACGGTATTGATGCACGGACCGGTTTGGGTTTATACTTTACCTTCTATGACTGTATTTGAATGTTTGGTTTGTTAAATGTGATACGCTGAGTGTAACTACCCTTTTCATAGTTTACTTCCCTACTTGAGTCATCTATCTCCATGCTGCATTCCACACAGACCTGGCCCCGCCCCCTGTCACTCAAGGAGTGCATTTGTTGTTCCTCCTCGACAACAACACACTTGCGTTCAGTCCCTGCATGGTCAATGCAGCACATGCAACAATGTTGATGACAATGATACTGTTTTCACTTTGCTTCTTAATATAAATCCACTAGCATTCTACAATTACACTATTAGTTTGTGTTTCTTACATCTACAAACAGCTAGTTGGGCCTAAATCTTGTTAGCCGCTAATGCTAATCACTAATGCTAATCACTACTTAATAAATGCACTTAGTCAGAGAAAACGCTACTAGCTAATACAGCCCAATAACACCAGTGAGGGTGTAGACCTACATCTGAATGTTTTCTTGTGCAACAGTATCTTCTAAACCAAAGGAATACACAAAGTATGAATACGTTAGCTACATGAAGTAGCTAAGAGAAAACATTCAATGTAGCCAAAGATTATTGGTTCTCCTAGGAAACACTTGTCAACACTTTGGTTCCTACCCTATTACAATAACTCCTGCCAGGCATTTTCATTTGTTTTCATGTCAAACACTGTATTCAAAGTGCTCACTATTATATTCTTACTATAGAATATAGAAAGACCCATTGAAATCACCTACAGTGTATGCGTTGCCACCCTGGGGTCACGCACCACTCATAAAGAAAATGTAGTACTTTTATTATTTAAAAAAATGTATATACCATATGACGCTTTGGCCACATCGCCGAGCCCTTGTGGGGACTCCGCTCAGGCGTCTTTCTACGCCGGCTACGTTAGGGTAGTGTGTGATGAAATTTCCCTCTAATGCGAAGGCCATTTCACTTCCTGCTCACAGTGGCTTCACTTGATTAGAAGGTTTCTGTTTTGCGGCTAATGGGACTTGACGGACATTTCCATTACAATCTCTCTCAGTCATATAGGTGTGTTATGCCTTCATACCGGTCATCTGGTCAAACAGGCACTTCCATCACACCTATCTGGAAATGCAAAACAGGGAACTGCCATTTTCTATGGAGTTTGAATTCCGCTGCCTGGTAGTCGTAATTAAGCTGTTTATGTTGATTGTAGCCCTGTAATAAATCAGCATAAACTTGTCATAAGGGCTTCAATCATTTCGAATGAGAGCTACACTCAAATATCTATATATCTTTGTCTCTCGAACACAAATACATGCCTCCCCCCACCCCAAACACACACACCAAAGGGACCTCCCTATTCTTTACTACACTGAAAGGGTAATCCCATAGTGTCCCTAATGCAACACTCAGTAAAGGAAATGGTGGTGGTGGAGGGGAGCAGACAGAGCAGCAGATAAGATAAGCACTGTTTATACAAGCCTGAGTAGAACAAATCCTGTATTAAGGGCCTAACGCAAGCATCCGATTGCCAGGTTGTCTTCGTCACAGGCATGATCGCTAACCTCCACCACACCCACCATCACCCTGCCCTTGTCGAGTGTCTTGCCCACCAGTGCTCACCCCTCTCGGGGCCTGGCCAATAAGAACATTCCCTCTCCGCCTGTTGTTCCCTCTTGTAACCTCTTCTGCCCACTCTACATGTTTCCATCTGATTCAATACAGTAGCTGGGAAGAAAATAACATCAAATCGTACACAGTAAAATCTCAAGAGTTAATTCAGCTCCTATGGAGTCAAATTTAATGCAATATTTAGTTTGTTTTAAAATGACTCTGGTCATGGTGTTGATATGTTTGGAGTTAAAATTACACTAAATGGAGTAAATATCCAACTCTTACAGAGTTGCTTAATGTCACGACTTCTGCAGAATGGTGCCAGGTTTCCTCAAGACGTGACGCTTGGCATCCAGGCCAAAGAGTTTAATAATGGCTTCATCAGACCAGAGAATCTGGTTCCTCATGGTCAGAGTCCTTCAGGTGCCTTTTCGCAAACCTCAATCGCCTGTCATGTGCCTTTTACTGAGGGGTTGCTTCTGTCTGGCCACTAAACCATAAAGGCCTGATTGGTGGAGTGCTGCAGAGATGGTTGTCCTTCTGGAAGGTTCTCCCATCTCCACAGAGGTACTCTGGAGCTCTGTCAGAGTGACAATCGGGTTCTTGGTCACTTCCCTGTCCAAGGCTCTTCTCCCCTGATTGCTCAGTTTGGCCGGGTGGCCAGCTCTAGGAAGAATCTTGGTGGTTCCAAACTTCTTTCATTTAAGAATGATGGAGGCCACTGTGTTCTTGGGGACCTTCAATGCTGCATACATTTTTTGGTAGCCTTTCTCAGATCTATGCCTCGACACAATCCTGTCTCGGAGCTCTACGGACAATTCCTTCGACCTCATGGCTTGGTTTTTGCTCTGACATGCACTGTCAAATCAAATCAAACTTTGTGATATGCGCCGAATACAACAAGTGTAGACCTTAATGTGAAATGTCTACTTACAAGCCCTTACCCAACAGTGCTGTTCAAGTAGAGTTACAAAAATATTTACCAAATGAACTAAAGTAAAATATAATGTAAAAAGTAACACAATAAAATAATAGTAATGAGGCTATATACAGAGGGTACCGGTAACGAGTCAATGCATAGATAATAAACAGCGAGTAGCAGCAGTGTACAAAACAAATGAGGGTGGGTTCAATGTACTGTAATAGTCCGGTGGCCAATTGATTAGTTGTTCAGCAGTCTTATGGCTGTCTCTTATACACATCTAGATGTGTATAAGAGACAGTAGCAGCAGTGTACAAAACAAATGAGGGAGGGGTCAAGGTAATAGTCCGGTGGCCATTTGATTAATTGTTCAGCAGTCTTATGGCTTGGGGGTAGAAGCTGTTAAGGAGCCTTTTGGTCCTAGACTTGGCGTTCTGGTACCGCTTGCCGTGCGGTAGCAGACAAAACAGTCTATGACTTGGGTAACTGGAGTCTTTGACAATTTTTGGGGCTTTCTTCCGACACCGCTTATTATATAGATCCTGGATGGCAGGAAGCTTGGCCTCAGTGATGTACTGGGCCATTCGCACTACCCTCTGTAGCGCCTTACGGTCAGATGCTGAGCAGTTGCCATACCAGGCGGTGATGCAACCGTTCAGGATGCTCTCGATGGTGCAGCTGTAGAACTTTTTTAAGATCTGGGGACCCATGCCAAATCTTTTCAGTCTCCTAAGGGGGAAAAGGTGTTGTTGTGCCCTCTTCACGACTGTCTTGGTGTGTTTGTACCATGAAAGTTTGTTGGTGATGTAGACACCAAGGAACTTGAAACTCTCAACCCGCTCCACTACAGCCCGGTCGATGTTAATGGGGGCCTGTTTGGTCCTCCTTTTCCTGTAGTCCACGATCACCTCCTTTTTCACCTCCGCTATGATGTAGGAATTGCAGGCAGGTGCTTTGCCAGTGGCTTTGACAGCCAGCAGTTGACGTACAGTCGGAAGAGGGACATTCCATCTTCAAGTGGTACAGATTTCACATCCTACGTCACACAGGCGGACAACATATACTACTGTGTCCGTGAGAAGCAGGGCTACCGCTCAATGCTCTACAATGTCCACAGAAAATGGCGGTTTTAACCGGTACCAGAACAACCCAGGTCCGCTAAACAGGGCATCTAAGAGGTTTAAAGAGAAGTCTCAGTAGATTCAATTTAACCCAACATTTTTGAATACTGTGATTTCAACTCTCCTTGATTTACTGTATAGCAACCTAATGTTCTTTGAGTAATGCTATCTGTGACTTGTTTCTATCAGTATCAAGTTCAGTACAGCCTCCGTAATCAACTGCCTATTAGCAGCTGAAACAATTGTGTGTCCTCCTTTTTACCCTGTTTCGGTAAAAAGCTGAGAGATGGGGCTGGAGAAATGTAACCCCTCTTAAATTCATAGGGCTGACAATCCATTATATCACAATTATAGCTTTAACCATGTTTCGAGGCTATGTAGTGTTTGCTAATAACATTCACGTTGTTTACAAACATTGGCATAAAACAAGCTTATACTTTGGGGTCTGATGGCGTATGACAGTTGAACTATGCTCACGAGGCATTTCTAAGTTATATTATTTAAGAATCAATGAGTACATATCATTCATTCTTTTTTATTTATTTTTTATAAATTGGTAAGTCCAAAAATGTATTCAGCAACTGATGATTGGCCATTTAAAGAATCCCTATTTTTACTGAATGCCTAATATTGGCCTGTGATTGCAATTACATGACAACTGATCAAGTCAAAAACAAGCACTGCCGTAACTTATTTTATAATATTATATGCTTGCATATAGACAATGATTTGCTATATAGTGATTGTTTTACTACTCTGACTAGAAGATAATTATTGTTTCAATCAACATGTAAGCTGTTGAACGTAATGGGTTTGATTGGAGGACAGGCTAACTGATTAGCCACCCATGCTACATGTGAATCCTGTTGTGTCGCATCCCCTTCATATTAGCTTGCATTAGCAACTGATTGTACAGATTGAGTAGGCTAACACGGCAGTGGAAAATAACAGGGTTAGAATTTTTTTAAATAAAGTGTACTGGTGTTTCTATGAAACCAATTTGACTACACCACATACGGACAATTCTGTATTAAACGTGATGTATCTAAACATACACAACTACACATATACCACAACAAACACGTGCACATCCAAACAAACAAACATACAGTCTGATAATGATTGTCATAGCAAAAATGTAGATCCAGTTCAATCCAGGGAATGTTCTAAGGGTCTGCGGGTAATAGGAGGGAGGCAGTTCTTGAGAATTGATCCCATCTGTGGGTACGATCTTTTGTTAAGGCATACTTGTACTGAGTGGGCTACAGTTCATAGATAGGCAACATGCCGCATTGAGAAAATGCTCCTATAATGAGTGGTTCAAACGCGCCCAAGGTTCCCTTCCTGGACAAAATTGAAAGAACAGCGCACTACGTTGTGTAATTTCTATAGTGTCTTGTATTCTCAGTTGGGTCAGCATGAGTACATGAAACAGAAAAAAAGAACACATATTGGATTTTGATCATGAGCAAGGGAGATTTTCCATTGAACACACGGCGCTGCTTCGCTCTCAACCGTCTCACATAGGCCCTCCATTTAAAACGTGACTATAATGCTATTGACCATGCATCTGGCCTCACAAAAGGGTCTTCGTAAGAGGGATGATGAGTGAGAGAGAGGAGAGAAACAACTGTAAATCGGCAGCCATTGAACACACTTAAACGCTGGGCGTTTTAAAGAGCTCTTAAATGAGTCTTAAATAGCCTATAGTTCCGTGACGCTTTCACGTCACCCACTTTCCTCCGCAGCTGGGCAGCCCTTGAGAAACAAAGTTTCTTTATTTCACCAAATGATTTACTCCTCATTACATCAACACCAATAAAAAAAAAAAAACTTTTCCGAAACGGCAGACTGAAAGCACGAGCGGCTGTCATGCTGTATCACCGCGGCGAGAAGAAAAAAACGAAGTAAAAATAAATTCCAAGTCTGATTTAATGAGTGTCATCGGCTCTGCTTTGCACTTGAATGAGAGGAAGGAGGGAGGGGGAAACGAGAGACAGGGAAAGAAAAAAGGGATCTTGAGCAGCCCAACAAAAACCCAATCCAATTTAAAAAATCCTCGGTGCATCATTTCTAACGTCCAAGCCCAATTTCCTCCTTGTTTGATGAGCACATGGCCTGAGTAGAGAGTCCCATCACATGATGAATTAGCAGAGATCTCCTTCCTATTTTAAAGATACAGCCATTCTCTCCGGTTGGCTTCACACAAAGTGGCCCGGGAGCTAAGATACAGAGGGAGAGAGAAGAGAAGGAATATGGGAAACTGCCTGGAACTTGTTTACTCGTGCAGCCGGTCGTGCTCACCTTCGCTGTTACATCTAGATTGCAAATACACTGTTGTCCCTTCAATGAAAATCAATACACAGAAATCAGCCAGGCACAGCCATGGAAAGAGGGGTTGTGGAACTAGCGACTTGCTGGAATATTCTGCTACTGTGCTTGTCAACTAGCTCTTTCTACATGTGCAGCGGTGCTTTATGCTAGTGGTCAGGGGTGTGATGAGAGGAGAATGTCTGATGTGTTGGAGGCCGAGTCCATGTGGTTTTCGTGTACGCTCCATGTGCTTTAAAGTGTACGCGCCATGTGCTTTTCGTGTCACCCTATGATATAGCACTGCATATGTAATCCTTAAACCATTCTTGTCAGTGTCTAGGCGCTGGCATGTATGTAGAGCTCAGATCCTATTGTGAAATCAATGAACTGTATCTCCTTATGTGCTCAAACAATGCCCTTAGTGCCATTGGTGTTATTGCCTGCCACTGCTGTATCTTCCGGGATGACACACACACACACACACACACACACACACACACACACACACACACACACACACACACACACACACACACAGACACACACACACACACACGCACACGCACACGCACACACACTTTACTGCCACCTACACTGTTCCAGGAGAGCACTGTTTATGTTTTTATAGCATCATTTATTTGCGTGGGGGCAGAGAAATATCATGAAATATTTATCAGGTGTCCAAGTCATTTCATGGAGAGCGAGAGACAGAGAGAGAAAGAGAGAGAGAGAAAGATAGAGAGCAAGAGAGAGAATGTGAGACGGTAAAGATGAGGATAGAGAGAGAAAGTAAAAGAGGGTGAGAGAAGGAAAAGGTGTCTGTGTGAGTTGAGAGACTTAAGTAAAAAAAAAAAAAGAGAGAGCAGGGAATCCACTTGCGTGCAGACGTCTTATTTACGGATACCTCACCATTTCTATTTCGGCTATTCCCTCCCTGACGTCAACCACCTACATTGTTTATTACAATCACAGGAGAGATGACTCTTCTGAATGCTAAGTGTGCCATGTCAAAACGTATCTACATCTCACTGCTACCTCTGAGAACAGTGTAAGTTTTACACACATTGCCTTTCAGAGTAGTGGTGGACAAATGTACATACTTGGGGGTACATGTCACGGACAAATTTGGTAAACTTTTTAAGGCTAGTTTTACTCTTCTCCTTACTCTGGTGAGGAAAGATTTTATGAAAGATGGTCACTACTCCCCCTATCATTAGCTGGTCAAATTAATTTGGTTAAACTGCATATCCTTCCTAAATTCTCCTATCTCTTTCAATGTATACTTATTTTTATTCCTAAATCTTTTTTCGAAAACACGATGGGATTAACTCAGACTTTATCTGGAGTAAAAAAATCCAAGGATCCGCAAGGTGTTCCTGCATAGCCCTACCTAATTTCCAGTTATATTATCGTGGTTACAACTTCTGTGTCATTCAGTACTGGATACGTTCAGATACCCCACATATCGTTCCAGCGTGGTTGAAGATAGAATCTTTATGCATGTCATCCTCATTGGCTGCTTTGACACATTCCCCTGTTCATTCTGCTGCTTCAGGTTATACCAAAAACATTTGAGTAAAAACCACTTACTTCTGTGGAAATCACCCTCTCCTCCTTCTCATTTTGTGCGGATTAAAGATGTCTTACACTTTAGTAAATTGGGCAAGATAAAATATACCCTACAGGGTTCTTCTGACAAATTCTACTGAATGTTGCAGCCTTTCTTTACCGATGTAGAAACACTGCAATGTCTCTTTACTCTACAGTAAACTAAACCTAAACTTTGTATTTCATTATTCTACTTTGTTATTATAATTGTTCTATTCATTTTGAAGACTGGCCATGTTTTATTTGTGTACTTTGTTGTTTCTAATGTATGTTTTTCTATGAAAGTATTACTTAAAACATTTTATATTTGTGTATGGGCATATACTGTACATTCCTACCTCGTTCAAAAAGCATGTTCCCATGGTATATTGAATGTATAAAATCACATGTGCAATGTACTGTATTTCAAGCATTGTTTACACTGTAACTGAAAAAAAATACCAATTAAAAAGAGTTACAAAAAAAAGAGTACACTTTTCAGAGTTCTAACACTCACAAACAGGGGGGGRTAATGTTGTAGCGAATTCTTTAGTTAGCGCTACGTGCAATACGACATTTGGATGAGACATCCAAGGTAGGCCTAACAGAAACGGGTACTGTAAATGTGCAATGAGCAGAAGCAGAGCCTGGTCATTTTAATCTGGATCCAGCTAATCAGCCAGCAACCCCAGAGGATTCCGTCACCATTATCATTATCAACTGATCAATTGATTTCCTAAGGATCAATACACGTGCCAATTACTCTGCAGTGCTCCAGCGATCATTTTGTCAGGGAAAGGCCATAGCCATGCACTGGAGAAAATATTGTATAGATTTATAATGTGAAAAAACACACTAAAAGAACCGTATTAAATCAAACACTGTAACCGGGAGTCTGGGGTAAATCTAGAACAGTCTTGTAGTGCGGCTAGAATGTGAACACAACTTCTGAATGGGATTATTTTTTTTGCCTCAACCATTTCCTACCCTTTCGAAAACGTAAACTTTGGATGCAAGAGTTTGTTTTCAAAATGCATTGCATTCAGGTCGTAATGACCTAAGCCTATGACAATGCATGCTTCTCAAATACAATCCCTCCCACTGTAGAGTACAGTAGCTCTCTTCAGGGAGCTAAAGAGCTGTGGCAAGCAAAGTAGTGTGTCACAGGGTGGAAACCGTCCAACAATCCCCATCCAAACAGCCCTAAGACTGCAGTGATGAAGCATAATGGCAGTAATTACACGTGGGAGAGAGAGTTGAAAGGCTGGGTGAGAAATGCTGAGGGAGAGAAAGAGTGTGAGGGCCTATGGAGACAGAGAGCGAGGGAAATGGAGGGAGTCGAGGGAGAGTGAGATAATCCCCCAAAGTGTTTTCTGCCCTACCTTTTAAAAAAGTACAGCTTTTAAATGCTTTCACGAGAAGACACCAACGACTGCAAATCGTGAGCCTGCTTGTGTGTGGCTGTGTGTTTGTGGATGAGTGATTGTGGATGAGTGATTGTGGATGAGTGATTGCATGCGGGTGTTGGGTTCTGCTCGTGTGCTGTACGTGTGTGCGCATGTGAGAGGTATGCATGTGTGTACATCCATGCAGCATGTACGGCAGAGCACATGTAGCTCACGTAAGCCGCAAACACTCCTCAACGCCACGACAAATCCTCCACTCTGAAGTACGTGTTGCACAGAAAATGCCCGTCGTGATATCTCCCACGTGGTTGATTCATAATTCAGAAAGGCTTCTCTCTTTCTGGATTAGATATCGAGGTCTTATTAGGCCACCTGAAATGTTCATGGACGGCATAAGAGCAGCGAAGATGTCTGTTGACTGCACAAAGAGTGTCCTGACACGTTGTAAAACACCTCTCGTACGCACGGAAGGCCGCCCGCCCGCCTGCCTCCAGAGAGTGAGAGATGGGAGAGTAGTAACCCCGTAACTGCTACGGTGTCCATATTAGGACACACGTCCAGGGAAGTAGTGTCAGCGTCACTTGGAGGTGGTCAT
Source organism: Salvelinus sp. IW2-2015 (assembly GCF_002910315.2). NCBI lineage: Eukaryota > Metazoa > Chordata > Actinopteri > Salmoniformes > Salmonidae > Salvelinus > Salvelinus sp. IW2-2015. The sequence goes on from NC_036876.1 coordinate 12,711,820, forward strand.
AATATGAACACCATACAATGCTATTCTTACTACCTTACAGTACCCTACAGTACCTTTTCTCATAACACCTAATCATGGTGGTGAAAAGACGGGGCTGTTTCAGTGTCCTTAACAGTGTACAGAAGAGATGAGTCCTGACGGCGAAACAGTACAATGCGTGATCTGATGTTTTTTTACTTTACAAAGCAGAGGCTGATGTCACCACTTTGAGTAAGTGTTGCAGAGTGATGACAATAGCCTGATTTGCCAATTGCTTTCATATTAAATGGCATATTGGTCTATAGACAGTAGTACTGTACTCTTGGCCATGATCCTCAGTCAGTCACTGACTGCATGCAAGCAATAGGATTGCCATAAAGAATACATATGTAGTACAACACCTGCACAACATAGCCACTTAACTGATTTTTCATCTGCATATAACATAAAATGGATTCTATCTGGATCCGACCAGTTTTCCCACAGCGGAGAACTGATCAACTCACCTAGTAGCCATGAAACACTGTGGTACTACGGCAGCTTACTGTCTGGCCGGCATGGAAACCCCAATTACGCAGATAAATATCAGTAACAAGCTACAGCGTTTGGCATCTCTTCTGTCCACAAGAAAGAGCACAAGGTCAGCAAATAGCAAGTAGATTGGTCTCCTCGGGGGTTGTGTTTACTAGACTAATGGCTGGTGAAGACCGTCTGCCAGCTAGCTTCTGTTGTTATCTTATTAAAGCAAATATGGCATTTATTTTTGTTTTGTCTGGTGCCTGTAAGAACCAACTGTAAAGTAACAATTACGATGTTAGCCATCACCTGCTAATTGCTTCCACTTGTTAGCCACATAATATGGATACTTTTAAGTGTCCTTTGTACACTATTTGTAGGATGAACATAAAGTACTGCTATCTCTTTGTCTATAAGATTGTGGCTGAAAGGAAACGTTACCAATTCTACCTGGAAAACGTTGCAAGTGAAACACAGCACTGACGTGTTTGGCTCACGCCAACAACAAAGCTATCAATTACGGTTAGTCGGATCACAGATAGTTGATGGTGAAATAGAGTGAGAGACCTGGGTAAAGGCAGTAAACTGGAACTCTTCCTTGTAAACGGAGCGTTCCGTACTTTTGTTCTTTTCTAACTGGAGATCGATGTTTCCAGAGAACAGAGATCAATGTAGTTCACTGGAAGTAGACAGGTGGTGGGTCCATCCTGACCTGGCTAGGAGCACGCTTTCCATCTAAACTTAGGCCCTATTATGTCTGTTCCTATTAACCCAGCCTCCTCAGTCTGGCTCATAAGCTCCTGACACCTGGCCAAGTAAGGCTTATACACAACAACTTGTAAACAAACAAGTTCACATCCTGATGGCCATTTTGGATTCCCTTCAGCATTAAAAACCACCACCTGTCGCCGGCTCTCTTTTTTCCACTGAAGTAAGACAGATTGCAATAAGCATAAAAGTGAGCTTTTAATTTCATTCATGCTGTGCTGGCAAGAGCAGCAAAGCTGTGCGAAGGCTATAAACGTCAAAAGGGTAACAGTTTTACCGAGAGGCCGTGTTTACTGTAGATAAATATGTGCATATTTATTGTTTGTATCTGCATATCTGCGGATCCAAGCTTGCTTGGGGAAATGAAAATGCCTCTAAACTGTTCACAATTTACACTGAAGGTGTCTTAGGGTAGTTAGCAGGGTGAGACACATTTTAAACATCTAAAAGGAGATGGGTCTCTGAAACCAATTTGATTGTAATCTTGTGTTGGGATTATGTGTGATTGTTTGTGAACTCTGGCAGGGTAGTCAGTCCAGGTCTTAGTAATGTGAACAATATTGGTTCATTGAAAAGGTAAACAAACCCAGATCATGGTTCTGCGATCACACATCCATGAGTGATTACTTGAATACCACTTAAAATACAGGGGTGTTGTTGTGTGTGTGTGTGTGTGGTGTGTGTGTGTGTTGTGTGTGTGTGTGTGTGTGTGTGTGTGTGTGTGTTGTGTGTGTGTGTGTGGTGTGTGTGTTGTGTGTGTGTGTGGTGTGTGTGATGTGTGTGTCTGCCTGTCACTCACAGGGGCCAGCTACATCTATCAGAGCTGCTTCAGCCTCCTCAGAGGTGGGCCATGGAGAGAGAAGGGACAGCAGGGGGACAAACACAATAACGACATAGTAGAGGAGGACAGAGAGGGGTGACAGAGGCTAAAGGCGGTTATTACTTAAGATCACATGAGTATAGCCAGTGTTGTCCAACTCAGAATAGGCCCCACACAAGTTCGAACTGTATTTTGTGCAGTTATCGTATCTTGTTTGGAATTGTTTGTGACACGTGTTGGTTGCATCATGTGCGTTTGATCATCCCATTGCAATGCCTTGCATTTGCAGGGATTTCATTTCGTCAGACTTGTGTGAGTACTGGGCATTGATCCCAGTTGTGGCACGATTGTCAAAACAAGGGAATAGAGTCAAATTGGGTAAGCCAAATTCAAATTGAGAAAATCTCCCTCTGTGTGGTAGTGTATACTACCGTTCAAAAGTTTGGGGTCACTTAGAAATGTCCTTGTTTTTGAAAGAAATTGTTTTTGTCCATTAAAATAACATCACATTGATCATAAATACAGTGTAGACATTGTTAATTTTGTAAATGACTATTGTATGGCTAGAAAAAAAATAACTTTCTTCCCAAACTCATCAGTCTATTCTTGTTCTGAGAAATTAAGGCTATTCCATGCGAGAAATCGAACCCAATAACGCTGATGCTCCAGATACTCAACTAGTCTAAAGAAGGCCAGGTTTATTGCCTCTTTAATCAGAACAACCATTTTCAGCTGTACTAACATAATTGCAAAAGGGTTTTCTAATGATCAATTACCCTTTTAAAATGATAAACTTGGATTAACTAACACAACATGCCATTGGAACACAGGAGTGATGGTTGCTGATAATGGGCCTCTGTATGCCTATGTAGATATTCCATTTTAAAAAATCTGCCGTTTCCAGCTACAATAGTCAGTCATTTACAACATTAACAATGTCTACACTGTATTTCTGATCAATTTTATGTTATTTTAATGGACAAATAATGTGTTTTTCTTAAAAAACATGGACATTTCTAAGTGACCAAACTTTTGAACGGAAGTGTATATTGATTAACTTCACGTTTGTTATTTTGAACAACAGTAAACAGAACAATGTTTCTCGGTGCGAGGTTAAAGTATGTAGACGGAGCAATGGCTCAAAGCAGGCAATTCCTGAAGGTAACCAAGGGCCCATTTTAAATTTTCCCCATTGGTATAAAAAAACTAACTCTGTCCATTTCTCAAATATCTATTATATTTCAATGTGACACCAGTGCATTCCGTCATCTAATTCCAGATGCCATTTCAATGTCTATGCTGCTAATCTTTAAATGCCATTTGTAAAGGTGGCTGCCAGATGCAACAATTCCACCTATGCCCTCTCCATAATACCCCATTCAGGCGATCTCATTTGTGAATCCACATTCCTTTTAACATGCCTTTGCCCTCCAGAAATGGGGTCTGGCTCGTAAAAATAAAAATAAAAATTGCAGGTTTACAGGGTGACACTGAAATAAGGAGAATAGCTATTCAAGCCAGTCTACTCCAGACAACCTTGTGTTGGTTGAAGGCGTCTGACTTATTATATTACACTGTGTGTACAGTTAAACGATAAGGTTATTAAACCTGATTCCATTTACCTTTAAGTAAATCAAGGTAACCCAGATCACTCAGTAGATGGACTAATATCCCCGTTGCTTTAACTGGCCAAATATATACTGTTAAAATGAATACAGTGCCTTCAAAAATAATTCATACCACTTTACTTATTCCACATTTTGTTGTGTTACAGCCTAAATTCAAAATGGATTTAATTATTTTGTTCCCTCTCACTCATCTATACACAATAACCCACAATGACAAAGTGAAAACATGTTTTTAGAAATGTGTCTAATTTATTGAAAATGAAATACAGAAATATCTAATTTACTGTACATAATTATTCACACACCCGAGTCAATAAATGTTAGAATCACCTTTGGCAGCAATTACAGCTGTGAGTCTGTCTGGGTAAGTCTTTAAGCGCTTTGCACACCAGGATTGTACAATATTTGTATAAATATACTTCAAGCTCTGTCAAATTGGTTGTTGATCATTGCTAGACAGCCATTTTAAAATCTTGTCATAGATTTTCAAGCGGATTTAAGTCAAAACTGTAACTGGGCCACCGAGGAACATTCCACATCGTCTTGGTAAGCAACTCCAGTGTAGATTTGCCCTTGTGTTTTAGGTTATTGTCCTGCAGAAAGGTGAATTTGTCTACCAGTGTCTGTTGAAAAGCAGACAGAAACAGGTTTTCCTCTAGGATTTTGCCTATGATTAGCTCCGTTCCATTTGTTTTTATCCAAAACACGAATTAGTCACTGCTGATGACAAGCATACCCATAACATGATGGAGCCGTCACCATGCTTAAAAAAATATGATAAGTGGTACTCAGTGATGTGTTGGATTTGCCCCAAACATAACGCTTTGTATTCAGGACTTGAAGTTAATTTCTTACTTTAGTGCCTTGTTGCAAACAGGATACATGTTTTGGAATATTTGTATTCTGTTCCTTCTTTTCACTCTGTCTTTTAGGTTATTATTGTGAAATAACTACAATTATGTTGATCCATCATCAGTTTTCTATCACAGCCATTAAAAACTCTGTAACTGTTTCAAAGTCACCATTGGCCTCATGGTGAAATCCCTGAGAGGTTTCCTTCCTCTATGGAAACTGAGTTATGAGGGACACCTGTATCTTTGTAGTGACTGGGTACAGTGGCTTGCAAAAGTATTCACTCCCCTTGGCATTTTTCATATTTTGTTGCTTTACAACCTGGATTTCAAATTTATTTTGGGGGGGTTTGTATCATTTGATTTACACAACATGCCTACCACTTTGAAGATGCAAAATATTTTTTTATTGTGTAACAAATAAGAAATAAGACAAAGAAACAGAAAACTTGAGCGTGCATAACTATTCACCCCCGAATAGTCAATATTTGTAGAGCCACCTTTTGCAGCAATTACAGCTGCAAGTCTCTTGGGGTATGTCTCTATAAGCTTGGCACATCTAGCCACTGGGATTGTTGCCCATTCTTCAAGGCAAAACTGCTCCAGCTCCTTCAAGTTGGATGGGTTCCGATGGTGTACAGCAATCTTTAAGTCATACTACAAATTCTCAATTGGATTGATGTCTGGGCTTTGACTAGGCCATTCCAAGACATTTACATGTTTCCCCTTAAAACTTCTCTAGGGTAGGGGGCAGCATTCGGAATTTTGGATGAAATGCATGCCCAAATTAAACTGCCTGCTTCTCGGGCCCAGAAGATATGATATGCATATAACTGGTAGATTTGGATAGAAAACACTCTAAAGTTTCCAAAACTGTTAAAATAGTGTCTGTGAGTATAACAGAACTGATTTGGCAGGCGAAAACCTGAGAAAAATCCATTCCAGAAGTATTTTTTATTTTTTTTTGTAGTTTTCTATTCAATGCCATTACAGTATCCATTGACTTAGGACTCAAATTGCAGTTTCTATGCCTTCCACTAGATGTCAACAGTCTTTAGAAATTGTTTCAGGCTTGTATTCTGAAAAATGAAGAAGTAAGAGCAATCGGAATGAGTGGACCCTAAAGTGTCACAGAGCTTTTTCATGCGCAAGACCGAGAGAGCGCCTTTCTTTTAAATTGTCGACGTTATTGTCCGGTTGAAATATTATTGATTATTTAGGCTTAAAACAACCTGAGGATTGAATATAAACATCGTTTGACATGTTTCTATGAACTTTACGGATACAATTTGGATTTTTTTGTCTTCCTGTTTTGACTGCGTTTGAGCCTGTGGATTACTGAAGAAAACGTGCGAACAAAACTGAGGTTTTTGGATATAAAGAGACTTTATCGAACAAAAGGAACATTTATTGAGTAAATGAATATCTGCTGAGTGCAACCATATGAAGATCATCAAAGGTAAGGGATTCATTTTATAATTATTTCTGACTTGTGTAACTGTTCTATTTGGCTGGTTACTGTTTGTAATGATTTGTCTAGTGGGCTATGTTTTCAAATAATCGTAAGGTATGCTTTCGCCGTAAAGCATTTTGTAAATCTGACACCGTGGTTGGATTCACAATAAGTTAATCTTTAAACCTATGTAAAATATGTTTTGTTTTCTGAATTTTTATAATGAGTATTTCTGTATTTGAATTTGGCGCCCAGCAGTTTCACTGGCTGTTGAAGAGGTGGGACGCTAACGTCTCATGTACCCAAGAGAGGTTAAACCACTCGAGTTTTGCTTTCGCAGTATGCTTAGGGTTATTGCCCTGCCGGAAGGTGAACCTCAAATCTAGTCTCAAATCTCTGAAAGTCTGAAACAGGTTTCCCTCAAGAATATCCCTCAAGAAAAACATCCCCACAGCATGATGCTGCCACCACCATGCTTCACTGTCGGGATGATGTTCTTGGGGTGATGAGAGGTGTTGGGTTTGCGCCAGACATAGCATTTTCATTGATGGCCAAAAAGCTAAATTTTTGTCTCATCTCACCAGAGTACCTTCTTCCATATGTTTGGGGAGTCTCCCACATGCCTTTTGGCGAACACCAAACATGTTTGCTTATTTTTTTCTTTAAGCAAGAGCTTTTCTCTGGCCACACTTCCGTAACGCCCAGCTCTGTGGATTGTATGGCTTAAAGTGGTCCTATGGACAGATACTCCAATCTCTGCTGTGGAGCTTTGCAGCTCCTTCAGGGTTATCTTTGTTGCCTCTCTGATTAATACCCTCCTTGCCTGGTCTGTGAGTTTTGGTGTGCGGCCCTCTCTTGGCAGGTTTGTTGTGGTGCCAAATTCTTTCCATTTTTGAATAATGGATTTAATGGTGCTATGTGGGATGTTCAAAGTTTCGGATATTTTTTTATAACCCAGCCCTGATCTGTACTTCTCCACAACTTTGTCCCTGACCTGTTTGGAGAGCTCTTTGGTCTTCATGGTGTCGCTTGCTTGGTGGTGCCCCTTGCTTAGTGGTGTTGCAGACTCTGGGGCCTTTCAGAATAGGTGTATATATACTGAGATCATGTGACAGATCATGTGACACTTAGCTTGCACAAAGGTGGACTTTATTTAACTAATGATGTGATTTCTGAAGGTAATTGGTTGCACCAGATCTTATTTAGGGGCTTCATAGCAAAGGGGGTGAATACATATGCACGCACCACTTTTCTGTTTTAGATTTTTTTAAATAAGTATTTATTTTCGTTTCACTTCACCAATTTGGACTATTTTGTGTATGTCTATTACATGAAATCGAAAAAATAAAAGAAATCTATTTAAATTACAGGTTGTAATACAACAAAATAGGAAAAACTCCAAGGGGGGTGAATACTTTTGCAAGGCACTGTATACTGATACACCATCCAAAGTGTAATTAATAACTTCGCCATGCTCAAAGGGATATTCAATGTCTGCTTTTTGTTGTGTTTGCCAATCTGCCAATAGGTGCCCTTCTTTGCGAGGCATTGGAAAGCCTCCCTGGTCTTTGTGGTTGAATCTGTGTTTGAAGTTCACTGCTCGACTGATGGACCTTACAGATAATTGTATGTTGTGGGGTACAGATATGAGGTACTGTAGTCATTCAAAAATCATGTTCAATGCTATTATTGCCCACAGAGTGAGTCCATGCAAAGTATTATGTAAACCTTGTTAAGCAAATGTTTTTATATGTTTTATTTAGGCTTGCCATAACAAAGGGGTTGAATACTTAATGACTCAAGACATTTCAGCTTTTCATTTTTTATTAATTCGTAAACATTTCTAAAAACACTTTGACATTATGGGTTTTTGTGTGTAGGCCAGTGACACAAAATCTCAATGTAATCAATTTTAAATTCAGGTTGTAACAACAAAGTCGAGCAGTAGAAAAACTTTCTGAATGCACTGTATATTGCAACAGCTGCATTTCCATAGTTAAATGCTTCCCTTGTCTCCCCCTGGCTATTGGGATTTTGAAAAACAATGCGACTGGGCATCAAAATGGCATGCCCATATAACAGTATTTCACAATAATGCCTTTCGATCTGGAGGGTGGCCTTTTATATCCCCCCAATGGTCCAAATGTTGAATCCATACTCTTGCCAATATCATGGACAGTAATGCTTTGGAAACATTCCAAGATTTGAAAGTCACAAACACATTACTAGGCAAATCTTTTTTTCTATATGTAGAACTTAGGTCAGCCATCCAATGATAGGATTTATAAAAATATTATCTGGGCTCCCGAAAAGGACTGATATCTGTAATATATAAACAACTTCTGGAAAGCTCATATTTTGAGTTAGTCATTAAAACACCTGTTTGGGATAGGGGGCAGCATTTTCACATTCGGATGAAAAGCGTGCCCAGAGTAAACTTCCTGCTACTCTGGCCCAGAAGTTAATATATGCATATTGTTAGTAGTATTGGATAGAAAACACTCTGACGTTTCTAAAACTGTTTGAATGATGTCTGTGAGTATAACAGAACTCATATGGCAGGCGAAAACCTGACAAAAATCCAACCAGGAAGTGGGAAATCTGAGGTTTGTAGTTTTTCAACTCATTGCCTATCGAATATACAGTGTCTATGGGGTCATATTGCACTTCCTACGGCTTCCACTAGATGTCAACAGTCTTTAGAACCTTGTTTGACGCTTCTACTGTGAAGTGGGGGCGAATGAGAGCTGAATCAACCAGAGGCCTGCCAGAGTGCCATGAGCTGATCACGCGCACACACGTGAGAGCGACCTGCGTTCCATTGCAATTCTAAAGACAAAGGAATTCTCCGGTTGGAACATTATTGAAGATTTATGTTAAAAACATCCTAAAGATTGATTCTATACATCGTTTGACATGTTTCTACGAACTGTAATATAACTTTTTGAACTTTCGTCTGAACTTTCGCCTGGACTTGCCCGCGCCTCGTGAGTTTGGATTTGTTTACCAAACGCGCTAGCAAAAGGAGGTATTTGGACAAAAATGGACTTTATCGAACAAAACAAACATTTATTGTGGAACTGGGATTCCTGGGAGTGCATTCTGATGAAGATCATCAAAGGTAAGTGAATATTTATAACGCTATTTCTGACTTTACTGACTCCACAGCATGGCTTGTTTTTGTGTCTGAGCGCCGTACTCAGATTATTGCATGGTTTGCTTTTTCCGTAAAGCTTTTTTGAAATCTGACACAGCGGTTGCATTAAGGAGAAGTATATCTATAATTCTGTGCATAATACTTGTAACTTTTATCAACGTTATTTATGAGTATTTCTGTAAATTGATGTGGCTCTCTGAAAATTCGCTGGATATTTTCGAGGCACAACATTACTGACCATAACGCTCCAATGTAAACTGAGATTTTTGGATATAAATATGAACTTTATCGAACAAAACATACATGTATTGTGTAACATGAAGTCCTATGAATGTCATCTGATGAAGATCATCAAAGGTTAGTGATTCATTTTATCTCTCTGCTTTTTGTGGCTCCTCTCTTTGGCTGGAAAATGGCTGTGTGTTTTTGTGACTAGGCTCTGACCTAACATAATCATATGGTGTGCTTTCGCTGTAAAGTATTTTTGAAATCGGACATGATGAGTAGATTAACAAGAAGTTAAGCTTTAATTCGGTGTATTGCACTTGTGAATGTATGAAAGTTACATATTTCAAAAAAATATTTTTGAATTTCGCGCGTTGCCTTTTCAGCGGAATGTTGTCGAGGGGTTCCGCTAGAGCCATAAGAAGTTAAAAAAGTATGGTCCACAGATCTAATTGAATCTGAACAACCCTTTAACGGCAACAGAATATGAACAAGTATGACCATGGCATCCCATAATCCGAACCATCAATTTATACAAGTTTTTTCACAGCCTGTATTTAACACCAAGGAAACGCTTTACATTGAGAATGGCTCCAACTCCCAACTGTTCACCGTGTCTCCAAAATCAGGTAGGCACATTCTTCCATATGATGTGGGAGTGCCCTGCAGTTAACACTTCTGAGGCAAAGTTACAAAATGAATTTTGATCTGCATGAATATAAATATTCAATGTTTTGCATCTATTATGTTAGTTAATGATGATAGCTCCTTGAATCGCTCAATCAATCAGAGATAATTACTGCTGGCAGACAGCACTACCGCAAAAAAAATATGTTGCCTCATAGATGGCAATCACCTCACATCACATATACAGTTGAAGTCGGAAGGTACCATACACTTAGGTTGCAGTCATTAAAACTCGTTTTTCAACCACTCCACAAATTTCTTGTTAACAAACTATAGTTTTGGCAAGTCAGTTAGGACATATACCTTGTGCCTGACACGAGTCATTTTTCCAACAATTGTTTACAGACAGATTATTTCACTTATAATTCATTGTATCATGATTCCAGTGGGTCAGAAGTGTACATACACCAAGTTGACTGAGCCTTTAAACAGCTTAGAAAATTCCAGAAAATGATGTCATGGCTTTAGACGCTTCTGATAGACTAATTGACATCATTTGAGTCAATAGGTGTACCTGTGGAGGTATTTCAAGGCCTACTTTCAAACTCAGTGCCTCTTTGCTTGACATCATTGGAAAATGAAATCAGCCAAGACCTCAGAAACAATTTTTAGACCTCCACAAGTCTGGTTCATCATTGGGAGCAATTTCCAAATGCCTGATGGTACCACGTTTGTCTGTACAAACAATAGCACACAAGTATAAACACCATGGGACCATGCAGCCATCATACCACTCAGGAAGGAGACGCGTTCTGTCTCCTAGAGATGAACACACTTTGGTGCGAAAAGTGCAAATCAATCCCAGAAACAACAGCAAAGGACCTTGTGAAGATGCTGGAGGAAACAAAAATAGGACTGTTTGGCCATAATGACCATCGTTATGTTTGGAGGAAAAAGGGAGAGGCTGCAAGCCGAAGAACACCATCCCAACTGTGAAGCACGGGGGTGGCAGCATCATGCTGTGGGGGTGCTTTGCTGCAGGAGGGACTGGTGCATGTCACAAAATAGATGGCATCAAGAGGATGGACAATTATGTGGATATATTGAAGCAACATCTCAAGACATCAGTCAGGAAGTTAAAGCTTGGTCGCAAATGGGTCTTCCAAATGGACAACGACCCCAAGCATACTTCCAAAGTTGTGGCAAAATGGCTTAAGGACAACAAAAGGCAAGGTACTGGAGGAGTGGCCATCACAAAGCCGTGACCTCAATCCTATAAAACATTTGTGGGCAGAACTGAAAAATCATGTGCGTGCAAGGAGGCCTACAAACCTGACTCAGTTACACCAGCTGTGTCAGGAGGAATGGGCCAAAATTCACCCAACTTATTGTGGAAAGCTTGTGGAAGGCTACCCGAAACATTTGACCCAAGTTAAACAATTTAAAGGCAATGCTACCAAATACTAATTGAGTGTATTTAAACTTCTGAAACACTGGGAATGTGATGAAAGAAATAAAAGCTGAAATAAATCAAATCTCTCTTCTATTATTCTGACATGTCACATTCTTAAATAAAGTGGTGATCCTAACTGACCTAAGACAGGGAATGTTTACTCGGATTAAATGTCAAGAATTGTGAAAAACTGAGTTTAAATGTATTTGGCTGAGGTGTATGTAAACTTCCGACTTCAACTGTATGTACGTATGTATGTGTACAATAATAACGTACGCACGCACACACAGTGCCTTCAGAAAGTATTCACACCCCTTGACTTTTTCCACATTTTGTCTTGTTACAGCTGGAATAAAACATGTATTAAATTGAGACAGACTGATGAGCAACCCAGTGACTGACGAGCAACTCTAGTTGCTAAAGGGGGTGGAAAACATGGTTTCCGGAATTGCGGGGTAGGGGGGTTGGATGGAGACATGTTGGCTGGGTGTGGTTGGGGGAATGGGATGGGAGGTTGGGGGTGGAGGCACACTTCTTTTTGGTTTTCTTCTCCTGTTTATTTATTATTAAACGCTATGTATTTCTGACAGTTTTTTCTTTCTTTTGAGTGACAGCCTATGGGTACAAGTTTTATAAACATATCATTTGAAATGGATAATGCACCTGTAACACCCCCCCCCCAAAAAATTTTTTTTTTTAAAATAATAATAATAAATATGGTTTCACAGGTCAGGGTGTTTCATAGGCTGCAGAGGTAAGGTCATGTTCATTTGGGTGTATTGTAAATGATACTGGTAATACTGTATGAGCAGACTGACTGTATGACACGTCAACATATCTGGGACATATCTGACAGGCACCCAACCATGTCATTACCTAATCAGTGTTGCATTTTATCATATGACAAAAATCAAGCCCATCCGCCGCCTGCATAAACACTGCCATTATCTGAGTAAATAATTATTTGCCTGCATTTCAAAATGCTGATTACAACCACCCCCCATTGTGTGTAAATCGGAGAGAGAGAGCGAGAGAGAGAGCTCATCCAATATGGATGAAATGGCTGCTGATGCTCTTGATCATAGCCCTTAATTAGCCGACAGTCAATGTTGAACTTAGCCAAAGATAGAGGGGGGGAGAGAGGCAGGGGGAAAGAGAAAGAGGGAGGGAGAGAGAGAGAGGCAGGGGGAAAGAGATAGAGGGAGGGAGAGAGAGGCAGGGGGGAAAGAGAAAGAGGGAGGGAGAGAGAGGCAGGGGGAAAGAGAAAGAGGGAGGGAGAAAGAGATAGAGGGAGGGAGAGAGAGGCAGGGGGAAAGAGATAGAGGGAGACCTAATAGCCTGAGAGATGGCAAGGAAGAGGACATGATGAATGTACTTTAACTACTCTGTCTCTCCTATTTGAATCCACTGCTCGGTGTGACTCAGGCTGTGTATTGAGAGGGTGAGAGTGCAACCAGTAATGGGTGACCGACGGCCAGCTTTAAGTGGGTAATACATGGGCATTATCTACATTATAATCACGGAGAAATAATGAATATGCTAATGGTTCTCCATACTGTACAGGTTGGGGTTCTGGTCAGACAAATGTAGTTGTACACTCTAAGAACGATAAAGGGTTATTTGGCTACCCAAACAGGCCAAGACGCGAAATTCAATTACTCAACTCTAAAACTTAGCATGCGGGGGGACAGCCACACTATGGAAGGCTACGAGTGAACCGGGGTTCAAAAAGCCTGGTGTTACCTTTGTACTACTGTATCTTACGTTAAAGAGACTTCCAAAGTCAGTAACCCTTGATTCGTCTTGGATCTCTCCTCATCAAAGGAAGCCTCAAGGTCAGAGGGAGGCTACATGAGCAAGAGGTGAGCAAGTCAGAGAAACAGTATTAGCTCTGAATTATACCGTGGGAATACGTGTCTTGTCAATGCTGATACAGTAGAGGATATTGGGTATACTGGACATTCGGCAGAACTGCCTGGCTGGCCACTTAGCTATGCCTTTACATTAAACATTCACAGATAGAGAAAGAGAGGGGTGTGGTGTCTCTCGGGTAATATTATCTCATACAAAGTGCAATACCTCAGAGCGCTGTCACATGTTCAGTTGTTTTTTTTGCTGGAACAAAAAGGACGTGGTTTTGAATATCTTGCTGAAAATGACCTAACTTGCTCAATTCAGAGCAACAACCCCCCCCCCCCCCCCCACACCACACACACAACTACCTGATTACTAAGCAGGAATAACTAATGCTCATTGGGTGAATGCGCTAGTATTTCTTTGAAAAGCCATTACGTAAGGTAATGAAGTCAGGCACTCTAGGGGCTGCTTGTTCACCGCAGGATTACTGTGTACTCCACAATCAGAGTTTGCCAAGATTTGGGCCTTGTTAAAATCCCACTAGTTATTCAGGGGAGGAAGTAGGTGAAAAGTGTGGGGGGATAACTCACAGTGAGTCGATAGATGAACTAAATTAGCAAAAATGGTTTCGTAATATAGATGGCTACCTAATTAGAACTGGGTCCAGTTGCACCGAATTAAACCCCAATTTCAAACGTTATCCTTAATAAGGGATTTGAACAGCAGAGAATCACGCAAGAGTATTTGATCTATTTTTCCAAACACTTGGGTTCTCTGCAAGTGCTGCCAATTCTGCCACGTCGTCTTACGCGTTACACATGATGCTGTGTGTCTTTGGGTAGCGTCATGTTCAGCTCACAGTCTTTCTCCCGGTGTTCTACATTCATAACCAGGGGCTGAGATCTTCAAGTAACAACGCTGAGTCTTTGAGACGTAATGTCAGCGGGAAGAGAACTGAACCACTCACTCGGAGTTAGGTTCCTCTTCCCGGTGCAGTTCAAAGGTTAGAAGGCAGGTAGGCTGTCATAGGGAACACCCACAGGGTGTGATGCTTTAGCATGGCAGCCACGTCTGGCAACTTTGACAACTAATTTGCCCTAACATTTTAACGAAAAGGTCAGACAATCTTCTCCCCAGGATCATGAATAGTGGATAGGGCTCAGAAAGGTTCGGAGGACCACTGAATAAGGCAGGTGTAAGAGGTGTTTCATTCACTGCTAGGGTTGTAGGAGTGGAGGGAACACTTGTCAATGTCCAGTTGGGACTTCTGCAGAATCTCTCTAAATCAATGATGTTTCAACCCAGTGTCTTCAGAAAAGGCTATTTTCTCAGAGAAAACGTAGGAAAGAAACTTCTAGAATAACCTTCTCTCAAACACAGGTAAAAGTAGCAAAATTGTCTTTTTCCTGAATAATTGTAGGCTAAACAACTGCAACAGAATGTGTTGTTTGTTTGTGCCTTCATTTTGCGACAACAGACTGTACTGGATACGTCCCTTTTGTTAGTATGATATCATTGATAATTGAGAACATGGTCGCTGTGGGAGAACAGATTCCAATAGCACCAGGAGTCAACCATAGTTAACTGATCAAAAGAAGGGCCTAAGGTTCTTGAAAAATATCTCGTGAGTATATTTTAGCACTTAAAACCACTCCGACGAAATGTCAAAATAGAGCACGAAAAATGCTCTACAACTTGAAAGACAACCACATTCCCACTCAACAATCGTCACCCGCACACGTCCAGTGTCCATGTTGAGAAGCCTTGATAGGGTTAGAGAGTCTTGAAGCCGGTAGCTTCTCGGTTAACTTACTTAACCAGGAGACTGAGTACTGTGTATCTCCACATCCAAAACGTCCAATGCCCAGCAGGCTCTCTCCCTAGATGGACGTATGTGTGACATGCACTTGTTCAATTAAAGCCAATGGGGGAGAGCCCTAACCAGTTTATTATCTTCTGCCTGGACGTCATTGATCAAGCCGTCGAGGTCGACTGTTCACAGTGTGGCGTGACAGCTTAATCCGCTCCCGACACAACTCCCCACTACACACTTGTGTGTTCCACATAACATTCTGTAGCATTCTATAGGGTCGTAAGCATTTTTCCACCACACATCAGCAGAAAGAGGGCCAACCAAGGGAAGTGGGGTTCTGAGTTGAGTTATCTGAGATTCAATGGTCTTCTATCGGGTCCGGAAAACAACCAGTTGGTTTAATGCCTGTTTTAGACTTCCTTGTAAGACAAACTCCATGGGAGACAATATATAAAAGGCCAGACACACTGCGATACTACGTGGCATTTCCATTTTGATTCAATGCCGAAGGAGGAAGTCATCAACCAATCAATTCTATCGGAAATCCACAGCATGAGATTCAATTGGTGCATGGAATAACAATTATTAGCCTACCATCTAAACAGTTCTAG
This sequence comes from Salvelinus sp. IW2-2015, assembly GCF_002910315.2. Lineage (NCBI taxonomy): Eukaryota > Metazoa > Chordata > Actinopteri > Salmoniformes > Salmonidae > Salvelinus > Salvelinus sp. IW2-2015. The sequence continues at coordinate 12,727,578 of NC_036876.1, forward strand.
TATGGTCAAAGTACTGACACTTATATCACAATCTGGCATATCGCACGCACGCAAGTACACGCACACACGCACAAGTAGACGCGGACAGGGAAAAAGCGGTTAGAGCTACTGGTATTAGCTTAGCCCACGTTTAACACTCATTAACACTGAATCCCAGTGAAATATCTAGGCCATGTGTGATGCCAGAGAAAATAGCCAGCCAGGCTGTAGGTTTGATGTGTCGGATCTATTTATCCGCCTCTGTCTCGCCATCTCCCTCTGCCTCCCCGTCTCCCTCTGCCACCCCCCATCTCCCCCGCCACCCTCTGCCACCTGTCTCCCCATCTCCCCCTTCCACCCCATCTCCTCCTGTCTCCCCCGCCACCCTCTGCCACTCCGTCTTCCATCTCCCCCTGCCACCCATCTCCCCCTGCCACCCCATCTCCCCGGCACCCTCTGCCACCCTGTCTCCCCATCTCCCCTTCCACCCCATCTCCTCCTGTCTCCCCCCGCCACCTCTGCCACCCCGTCTTCCCATCTCCCCCTGCCACCCCATCTCCCCCTGCCACCCATCTCCACCTGCCACCCCATCTCCCACGGCACCCTCTGCCACCCCGTCTCCCCATCTCCCCTCCACCCCATCTCCCCTGCCACCCCTGTCCTCCCCCGACACCCTCTGCCAACCCGTCTCCCCATGCCACCCGTCAATCTTTGTCTGTCTGTCTCTCTCTCCCTCCCCGTCTCCCTCTGTCTCCACCTCTTTTTTATTCTACATTATCACAGACCAAGCCCAGCCAAGTGAATACAACACACACAAACAGTGTGTTGCAGTGAGGTTCTAGCGATAATCTCCTTTTCCCCAGAAAAGCGCCCCTTAACGCCTTTGACAAGGAGAGAGATAAATAGCCAGGTGGTTAATGCTATGTGACAGCTGATGGATATATATATTTTTAAATGGTGTTTCCTATAAACAGTGATCTGAGCAGCAGACCAAAGTAAACCAAAGGGGAATGGAGGGCAGTCCTAGAAGGGGACTGCGTCCCAAATAGCATTCTATTCATTTGGGACGCACCCAAACCGCTATCTTTATAAAGCCATGCAGATTTCCCCTCTGGTCCTCTGAATGGAGAGCGGCTATTTGCTTATTCATTCGATTAATTTACCCAATAGGGGGTAAGTGAGGAAGGTTCTTCAAAGCACCTCCATAAAGTCCCTGCTCACATTAACCCCTCATTATATCAATACTGTCTATGACACCAGTCCATGTTGGAGGGAGGGCATTGACAGTGGTGGGTCATATGTGGGTTGTCAGATGAAAGGGAGACTGTCGCTATTTGTTCGCTTTAGGCAGAATTGAGTCGTGTATCTGCAGGAGGCAGTGGTGGAAAAAGTTAAAGTAAAGATACCTTAATAGAAAATGACTCAAGTAAAAATTCCAGTCACCCAGTAAAATACTTTGCGTGAAAGTCTAAATGTATTTGTTTTTAAATTGACTTAAGCACGAAAAGTAAATGCAATTTCTTATATATACTTAAGTATCAAAAGTAAAAGGATGAATCATTTCAAACCAGACAGATAACCCGGGGCACACTAACACTCAGTATTCATTTACAAACAAAGCATTTGTGTTTTGTGAGTCCGCCAGATCAGAGTCAGTAGGGAAGACCAGGGATGTTCTCTTGATAAGTGCGTGAATTGGACAATGTTCCTGTCCTGCTAAGCATTCAAAATGTAATGATTTATTTTGGGTGTTAGGGAAAATGTACTGAGTAAAACGTACATTATTTTCTTTATCAATGTAGTGAAATAAAATTAAAAGTTGTCAAAAATATAAATACTCAAGTAAAGTACAAATACCCCCCAAAAGTATTTTTTACTTAAGTACTATACTTTACATCACCAGCAGGAGGGTACGTCTCTGCAGGTGAGTGCACCCACTGCATCAGGTAAAGTCCTGCTCTGCATTTCTATGACTGCAATCACACATGAATTTAGAACGCCTATGCAACAAAAAAAAGTATAAAATAAATATCTGTCAAATCTGCATCAATCAAATTCTACAGATGTAGGATCTTAATTTGATCACTCTTTTGTTCCTGAACAAGAAATGCAAACTTGTAGTGTATTCGAGGTTTACAAAGGCTTCAAAAATGTGTAATTTTCACTTTCAAATGTCAGACTTGATTTGCCCTAACGACAAATGTATCAACCCCTACAAATCATGTCCATTAATTATAATCCACATAATAATTCGCATTTCCTGTTGATGCAGGATTATTTTCCTGCTGTAGCAAACTGCCTCAAATTCAGATCCTACATCTGTATAGTAACCATGCCGACAAGAACACTGGTAGACATTTTACAACCAACACCATTTTCTTTCCAACACCAGAGACGAGGTCCCTTAAGAAATATTGAATCTGATCTGTGTTTAAGGTCACATCATATTGTATTTGCCCTGCACATTTTCTGGAAATGAATGAAGAGAAAGTGAAGAGGCTGAGGAGGAGGAGAGAGGGAGGAAGGGGAGGAGAAGGCCAAATATCACAATCAACTGCCATAACCAGCAGGATCCCTGAAGAATATTCCCCCCTTTTACAACGGAGGGAGGGAGGCCCTGAATGGCGCCAAAAAACGTTGACTCACTCAAGTGTTACTCTTTTTCCATTATGAAATGGAGGGATAGATGGGGGGGGGTGAAAGAGAATAGCTTTATTCCCATTTCCTCCTCTGGTTCAGGCCCATTCATCTGGATGGCCTATTGATCTCCATTTTACCAGCCCATTTCCCTGAACGTCTCCGCCTGTGTTTCACTGCAGCCGCCCATACGTAACTGTGCCGCTAGCTAAATAAATGAGGAGAATATTGTACTGTGTGGGTATACAGCAAGCAATTCCAGTAGAGCATCTGGCCTGTATGACTAGGCTGAAAACAACCACCAACACCATCCAAGGGAAAGGGCAAACAATGCTATTGCATTTCCTTAAATTGAATATTTACCCATTTCCTGTGTATTGCTTGTGCAGAAGCTAAGTGGAATTCAGAGAAGAACTCGGTTGTACTTAACATTCACAGAGTAGAGAAGCTCTTTCTCTCACTCTTATTTTGAGGCTGTATGAGGAGCGAGAGCGGACTTGATGGGCGCAGATACTGTAGGCACGCAGAAACCACACACATACAAACAATCATAGACGACACACCCCGTACACCGGTGAAGGAGGAGAAGAACCAAAAACGTCAGTGGCCCTATCTCGACCCAGTTGCTTAGCAGCCCGGTAGAGAGGGCCCATTTTACTTTCTTAACACTGCCATTTAGTGTGTAAGAGATGGGTATTCTCTCTCTCTGAGTCGAGCCCAAGTGTATTCTCTCCATGTGTCACATGGCCAGGCAAAGGGATACCGGTCCGTGGCATTTCACATTTTCCAAAAAGTACACAGGTAGGACACACACACAAAGAGTGCTCACCTTTCCCACATTGGAAAGACTAGGGAAAAAGGGGGCAAAAAAAGAGTGCTTTCCTATATTACGAAGACAATGAATAAGAAAGGGGGCAAAAGAAACAGAAGAACAAGAAATTAAGAAGTGGCAAGCCTTGACTGACTGAAGGCAGGCTGTCTTCGTTCGTCTTGAACCATGGACAGACAAATCTAGTTATGGAAGTGACGCGACGAGGGGTGTCAGGCAGAAAATAGGAAAGTGTCAGCGCCCCTCAAAGCGCTTGCAAAATAGACGTGCACACGCCGAGCCACTCAAAATATGCTTTAAGGATTTGCCTCGCGCCTCGCCAGACAAAAGACGACCAATTTAGACCTGTCCTGTTGTGAAGGCTGCGTCACCC
>NC_036876.1:12736395-12805689 GCF_002910315.2 Salvelinus sp. IW2-2015
GGAAACATTGGAGTTTCTGTCCAATTTTTTATATATTTTCTCTGCAATAAGTACAAAATCCATAATCTGGTTTGGATCATCCAGACTGATCTCCCATAACTACAGTACAGTCCCCACTCAACCTATAATCCCATATCTCCACCAAACATCAAACTCCTATTTTGTTGCTGGATTTTTTTTCTCTCCCAAAGCTTATAGATTAACTCTGGGCCTGGATGTCCCAGAAAAGAAAATATCATTAGCTTTAATCAAATTGATTAAGATCAGATAGAGTATTGGGATCCGCTTGGCACGTTCCTCAGCTCCAAACAGATAACTGGGGAACTTGTAGAGACTGCATCCTAGCTGTGGATTTACTGTGATTCTGTATGACTTGAACGGTCTCTGTCTCAATGTGTGTTTGGCTTTGTCTGACAATGGGTATACTATGGCATGATGCTCAGAAAAAAACTACAGAGATATCTAAAGCAGAAATGTAAACGTATACTGTTTCTTCAGCGTTCAAATTAGAGCATGTCTGTTAAAAGACATGTTAATGGTCTTTCTGAGATGAATACCGGCCCACTTGTAATGGCAGGGTAGTGGGTTTGATTCCCAGGACCACGCATACAGTACCAGTCAAAAGTTTGCACACACCTATTCATTCAATTTTTATTTATTTTTTAAAACTATTTTCTACATTGTAGAAAAATAGTGAAGACATCAAAACTATGAAATAACACATATGGAATCATGTTGGGTCATTGTCCTGTTGAAAAACAAATGATGGTCCCACTAAGCGCAAACCAGATGGGATAGCACGATGCTGCAGAATACTGTGATAGCCAAGCTGGTTGAGTGTGCCTTGAATTCTAAATAAATCACTGACAGTGTCACCAGCAAAGCAACCCCAAACCATAACACCTTCTCCTCCATGCTTCACGGTGGGAACCACACATGCGGAGATCATCCGTTAACGTACTACGCGTCTCACAAAGACACGGCTGTTGGAACCAAAATCTCCAATTTGGACTCATCAGACCAAAGGACAGATTTACACCAGTCTAAAGTCCACTGCTTGTGTTTCTTGGCCCAAGCAAGTCTCTTCTTCTTATTGGTGTCCTTTAGTAGTGGTTTCTTTGCAGCAAATCGACCATGAAGCCCTGAATCACACAGTCTCCTCTGAACAGTTGAGATGTGAGATGTGTCTGTTACTTCAACTCTGTGAAGCAATTATTTGGGCTGAAATTTCTGAGGCTGGTAACGCTAATGAACTTATCCTCTGCAGCAGAGGTAACTCTGGGTCTTCCTTTCCTGTGGTGGTCCACATGAGAGCCAGTTTCATCATAGCGCTTGATGGTTTTTGCAACTGCACTTGAAGAAACGTAAAAGTTCTTGACATTTTCCGGATTGACTGACCTTAATGTCTTAAAGTAATGATGGACTGTCATTTCTCTTTGCCTATTTGAGCTGTTCTTGCCATAATATGGACGTTGTCTCACAAATTAACTTTTAACAAGGCACACCTGTTAATTGAAATGCATTCCAGGTTACTACCTCATGAAGCTGGTTGAGAGAGTGCCAAGAGTGTGCAAAGCTGTCATCAAGGCAAAGGGTCGCTACTTTGAAGAATCTCAAATATAAAATACATTTTGATTTGTTAAACACTTTTTTGCCTTCTACATGATTCCATATGTGTTATTTCATAGTTGTGATGTCTTCACTATTATTCTACAATGTAGAAAATAGTAAAATAAAGAAAAACCCTGGAATGAGTAGGTGTGTCCAAACTTTTGAATGGTACTGTACGTAAAATGTATGCAGGCATGACTGTAAGTCGCTTCGGCTAAAAGTGTCTGCTATATGACATATATATTATATTACTGTGACTGTTTTAGTGTATATATACACAGGATGGTTGTTATTGAATTATCTCTGTAAGTGAGGTATTTCCTCTGCCAAATCCAGGAAAAGGGGGGTTGTGGGGGTTGGCTTAGCAGTGAAAACGGGTCAGTGTACACTGCAGATCATCAATCGTTGCCCCCACTGTCTGCCAGAGCAGCTGACCAACCAACCAACAGGGTTCCAGGGGCACCTCGGTCCCCCGGACTTTCAAGGTCTTCCTGTATCATCAATCTCCAGCAACCTTTGAATGCACAATCACTGTCACTAATTGGACCAAAGATAGTGGCGGACCACAGCCCTAAAAATAGGACAAAAACCTAGGAGCAAAGTGGATTCTGGCTTCCAGGCACGAATGAGACGTTGAACCATTAGATATCTACCTAAAGTATCCGTGTCCTCCTCATACACAATGCACGTCTCTGAGGGTACTTACAGTATTCACTTCTTAATTAAAACACCATGACTTGGGAAAACACAAATACCCTTTACATGGGGTCAGAGTTCAGACTTTAGAATTTTATTGTGTACCTTATTACTGCTATTTGACAAAGAAAACATTGGTAGCTCTGAACAAATAGACAACCCCGGAGCAGTTTTTGGCATTAAAATCCCCACTGCTTGTGCAAATGCTTTGTAAACCCAGGGGTACTACAGCCACAAGCCTGCAGATTAGAATCGCCTTTATATTAGCCAATAGCTTTGCATCTGGGACACACCTAGGACATCAGACAAGGGCAATTTTCATATTTAAATCTCCCAAAAGCATCCATAATAAAAAAGTAAGCCAATTATCCCTAGACCAATACAAAATGACTGCACGGTCCAAAATCTGTTAAAAAATATATAATAATTCTAAGGAGCATGTGGAATGACAAGACCAAATTTAAAATCCCTACCCTGTGGCATTCCATTCCTAGCTAGTCTCTTAGCTGTAAAAACTCCGGACTGCTGTTCGCTTAATCACTGAAGTGGGACTATACTGTCTCTGTTGGCTATGATGTGTGATGAATGTTAATGGATACCCAGGCCCCCCATGGCCCTCTGGCTGGTTGGCTGGGCCCGCTGCTACTCTCCTGATCCCTCTCTGAGAGGCAGTTGTGGTGGGCTGAGCACTGCCGTCCGCCCCCAGGGCCCTCGGGGAGCTGTGGTAGTCCCTCTGGGGCCGGGGCATGAAACAGACCGCCACACACCATCGCAGCATGGGTCAGCGCTCTGCTCCTCCGCATCAAGATCACCGACACACAAACACACAGCGAGGGAGCTGTCCTCCCCTTCCTAACCCCTTGCACGGTCAGAGAGCGGCCGCACTAGAGTGAGGAGCCGTCAGGGCGCATCAGCCGGGAACGTAGGAACGAACGGTCGCAGTCCCTCGTTGTCCACCCCCACCGCCACCCTGACATTTTTCCGTCAAGGGCTTCAGCGCTTCCGACATGTGACCCAGTCGTCACGGGCGGTTGCCGCCACGCCAAGCAGGCTCGCACACACACGCACACACACACACAGGAAGACAGGCTTGTGATCCTTGGATTTAAACGCAGCGGGAGAATGTCAGCATCAAAGAGGGTCTGTTATACAGCCCTGCTCACTCTGTCTGCATATCAAACCCAGGTCACAATTCAAACTGAGTTCATGGGTTTGTCGGCAACAACGGAGAAAAGACAACCTGAAGCATGCACTCATTCTCTCTGGTTCCGAGATACAGCAGTGGTATTAAAACAACTGCAGAAACTTCAATTCATGTTTTGGGGAAAAACTTTGAGCGGGGTGTGTTTCCATAGCGATTCCCCTGCGAACTAACCACGGCCCGGGAGAGGAGTAATCCATCACGCAGCGTTCCTGATAGGGGGAAACACGGCACCTCCCTCCCCGTCCCCGTCCCCGTCTCCCAAACCTCGCACTCACCGCATGTGGCGAGTCACGGTCGGATTAGGCTGCCTAGAGTCAAACGCTTCTGGAACGCTGTGTCTAGGGAGCCATCGGTAAACGCGTTGCTGCACTACCTCTGTCTGACTGATCCGGTTTATGTTCCTTCATTTCACCCGGTACTGCTTAGGAAAAGACATGCAGGCCCAGACAGACAGGGAGCTAATGCTTATCTTCCTATACATATGTAGGATCTTGATTTGAACCAGTTTGCTACAGCAGGAAAATAATCCTACAGCAACAGGAAATGTAAGTTATTATGTGGATAATAATGAATGGACATTTTCGAGGGGTAGATAGATTTTTCCAATTTTACATTTGCATTTACATTACAAAGTTGTCCTGCAGCAGGGTGATCGAATTAATATCCTACATCTGTACGTTCAGCTGAGCTGTGAGCTAGCCTAGCAACAAGCTCCAGGGGATGATGTAGCCCCAGGGGGCTTGACTGGCAGCCCTGGCTCTTACCCTCTCTCCCTCACTGGAGACGATAGTGGAGGGGGCTGGAGGGGGACTAGAAAACCTTCCACCTCAACGTCTCATTAGCACCTGATGATATTCATATAGCACTCTCACTCCCAGGCTCAATCACTCATCACTTTCGGAAGTGCCAACCATTTCACACATGAGAATCCATACGTATAGATAGATAAAATAAAATAATCAAACGAAGGAAGGAAGAAAATAAGGTGTCTTCATGAAGAATAGGAAGTATAATTGAGAGAAATCACAGCTTTGGTTCCATTTTTAAAGCAGCGTAATTTAGGCCCCCTGGAGTCACCATAACCGCAGTCCAACCACACTGACAATGCCGCTCCCAAGAAGGAGGCTACGACAGCATTGTAGAGCATCCAACATGGACGACAAAATCATAGAAGAAGCCATCTTAGGTCTGTAGGAGCAAAATAGTAGCCTTACCTTCGACAGCATACTCTTCTGCTTCATAGAGGCCCAATGAGGACAGGAAGGAGAGAGAGGGAGAGAATGAGAGAGAAAACAAATAGATTAGATAAACAGCATCTGACATAATTCCAATGTACAGATTAATGACATATCCTGATGTTATCCACTGTCACAGAAGAGGTCATTTGCAAGAAGAGAAAACACAATTTGATTTATAATGATCTATCCAGGTCAAATTAAATCCTATATTTCCCCCCATGACTTGAGGTATATTGCTTGAAAAAACAACCGAAATGTGAGACTGGGAATCTGAGGCCCTCTTTCAGTGGGATCCATCCATTGTAAGACGATCAACTGCAAAAATGCATGTCAAATATTACAGTAGGCTTAGGTTCTGGTGACAGAGAAATTCGATGCAATATCTTAACCACTCTGTTACAAGAGCAGTGACCCCAGTTACAAGAACCTACCTACCCGAACAGAGGCATCTCTCTCCAGTTTCATAATCTAGAGAGAGAGAGAAGCCTGTGCTAAAACAGTTCCCCCCAGGCTACCATAGACTAGCTCCTTTAATGTCAGAGTGGAAATAACCACACTGCTTATCTAGGATCATCATCATGTATCCACTACAGATGCGTGCAAGGAGCCTCTAGCCTCCTACTGCATCAAACCCTATGGAGAGTTAAATAGTTTCATACTTTACTTGAGACTGCTGGGCCCGGGCCTTAGCGACGGTTTATTATATCATATTCAACATAGTTGTTTTTCCTGGTACATTGTGTGCTTGTGCTGTCCTTTACTATTTATGGGAAACTGTCAAGGATTTTGATTGTGAATTTGCATTCGAGTCAGCGCTATAGCAGTTAGAACAGGGTAAGAGGTCAAACTGGAATAAGGAGTTGGGGAAATATCAAACAAAAGTATAATCCACGTATTTTTCATGTATTTACTCCATGTATAGTGTATAGTGTATAGTGTATAGTGTATAGTGTATAGTGTATGGTGTATGGTGTATGGTGTATAGTGTATAGTGTATAGTGTATAGTGTATAGTGTATAGTGTATGGTGTATGGTGTATAGTGTATAGTGTATGGTGTATGGTGTATGGTGTATGGTGTATGGTGTATGGTGTATAGTGTATGGTGAGCCGACCAGAAAGTGCTGTTTACCGGCGCGTTTAGTATTCAGATTTCACGACGGCGGGCACGGTGGCCATTTAAGTATCTGCAACGCGCCATTCAGGCCCCGGCGTGGTTGCTCGGTGAGCGGCCTTCTGACAACGAGGCCACTCACTGCTCGTCTCATTCACAAAGTGCACGTTCCTCAAAAGGCTTTCTCCACAGTCTGCCTACATCCACTATAATAATTGTGACCTGATCCAAGCCAATGTTGTCAGTTAGTGGGCTTTCTTTGCCAGACACTAGCTGTTCGACGCTGGCTTGATCTGTTCCACAATTACGATACTGTAATGCGTGCCGTGTTTCCTATCTACGCAGAGCGGCTTCTCTCAAATGCATCCTTTGCTGTGCCATTCAATGATTGGCTGTACATGTATATTTCATTTTCCCAGACATATATGTACAAGGTCTTCTCAAAGAATAATATTTCATATACATTGCGAACACAACAAAGAGCCTGGGTGGGTTGGCTGGCTGGCAACTCCAGCTTAAAAAGGCAATCGATGCGCTCGTTTGACACCAGAGCAGCCCTTAGACCTCCATCGCCTCACCCTATTGATTCTCCAATTAGAACACCCACAATGCCACTGCAATAGGCTGTAAAGCAGGAAGTCAACAGAGCAAACAAACCCAGACACGGCTAGCAGATCGAGAGCGAGGCATGATTCCACATCAGAGATTAAGCCCGGGCCATAAGCTGTGAGGACCTTGTTTGTCAAATGTAATGATTGTTATGATCTCCGGACGTGGGTTCGGTCCTTCCTCATTCCTCCTGCTCCTCCCCTCACCCTTTCTTCTGCTCTCATCCCTCTGTTTTGGATGGTTCTTAGCCTTGACTAGACTATCTTTTAGAGACACACTCGGCGAGAGCCTCTGAGTCTGTGTTCAAAGCAGGCAGAGCATGAAAGAGACGGCTCCCTTTTTTCCAAGTCCACGATTCATTTCTCAAGTAATTATGGGGCCTGTCTAAAAGTGTTCCTCAGAGATGGTTAATGTGGACTGTATCCCGCTGTCCAAAAGTGGATGGAGCAGCAAACCTCAGTAGGCTTTATTTTTCAAAACGGCAGAGTTAACATTGCTTAGGGAATATCTGGGAATTTGATTTGGGAATGAAAGTGAAGGATCTGACAATAAAAGATGAAGATAGTCAAACAAAAGCTTTTACTTTAGGAAGCTGTGTTCCCCCATTGAGAATAGTAAGGGATAAATAAAAAGCCAAGCAGAACACCATTCCTAACACGTCTGTGTATGCATTGTGAGTAGATAAGTCTATGCCCTTTAGGGATTGGACATTCCATTGGATTTTGAATCTATATACGAACATTGCACTACAATTTTCAGGTTAGAGACTGTGAGATAGTGTATGTTTTTATGATACCGTTCCCACAACACCAGAGCTAGACGTTCTCTCTCCTCAGAGAGGCGATAGCATGCTCCCCCGAGAGGCCTTCCTTCCACCAAACGATTAAGATCATTAATTGACAAAAAATGCTGTGTTTATGGTCTGTTTTATAGACTCAGGATGACTCTGTGGCTCTCTTGGGCATTGGAACGAGAGTAGAGAACACATTCTGGATTGAACAGGGAAGAAGGGAAACGCTAAGCCTTACAGTATTTATGGAGAATAGAGCAGAAAAACCCAAATTTCCCTGCATTTATCTCTTTTACCCCATTAATATTTTCTGCTAGTCTTGACTTAACCAATGCTGCTGTGCCTATATTACCGTGTGTTCCATTAGGTAATGGATAAATACTAGCTCAAAGCATTCTGCTCCATTTGCTAATGCCTTGGAATGCTACTTCCTGATGTTGCACATTCGCTTTCAGCCAGGGGTAAACACCAGACTGCTGCAACCTGATTGGCTGAACGTGATATGGTGCTTCATAGGGAAAGTATGCATATTTTCCCTGTTTTTGTTCTGCCTTCTCGCCATTAAAGAAAGTTAAGGAAGAAATTTAAGCTTTTGCAGCATGAATGGAAACATTGTAGGGTACAAACCGGTCGACAGGGGAGATGAGTGTATTGCCAGCTGTATATAATGCGCTTGGATAGTAAGATGAAATGACTCAGTACCGTCATCTGCCAGCCTTTTTGGCTTTCCTTTTTGATACTTAAATATCTAGTGCTTTATTTCTCCTCCACGCTAGCTAAGTGTTCATCCAATTGGTGACAGATTTTCATGTGAATATTCGAAACATTCTATTCATAAAAACATATGCACATTTTCCCACCAGTGTTTCCATCAAATTGACTTGTTACGGATAAAAGGCAGTGCATGATGATGTAGTGCACATAAAAATACCTTTTGTGGTTAAATTCCCATGTACCGAATAAAAAATGAAATGTGATTTGATTTGAGAAATACCAGTCAAATGGGTTTCCATCGCATTTTCACCACTACTGATGGTTTTCGCACCAAAAAACAGTGCGTTATGTAGGTTATATAGTGAGTGTGCCCCATCTGGTATTGGCAAGTGCGGTCTAGCCAACAGAACGCGGGTCTAGCCAACAGCACAGTCTGCGTTCTGTTGGCTAGAGCACACGTATCGCCTACATGATGAGATTATTATGGACAAAAGAGCAAGATAAAATGTTTTTTGTCAATCATCGATTATCGTGTCACCAGAAAAAGACCCTCAATATTTATTGGACGGAACATCAAGCTCATGCACTTTCAACGAGTCGTAGTGGGAGGACCACACAACATGTCATCGTGTGACTCCCAAGTTTACCTCAGTATGACGGTTATTATATGAATATTTGCGCATAAAAGCATGTCCACCGACAATTCTCCATAATTCCTTTTACCGACACAAAATGATCCCGCCATGTCTAGCGTATTTTGTTTTGTTGACATTTGGAAAGTTTACCGAAAACATGAATGCTTCCATCAGGCAGTTCATGACAATGTGTATCCGACATGTGCTTTACTCGAATGAAGGTTGGATGAGAACCTGGTTACTAGCAGACATTTGAAATGGGGGAGTCAGAAGGGGACATGGCTAGAACAACAGAGCCCAGACTTGATTTGACAATAGGACTCAATTGAGATGTTTCTTTCTTTTTTCACTCCCCAAACCAAATTAGTGTGTACAACACCACAAACAAAACAAATGCAAAAGGCTAAATTAAAATCAGAAAGCCAGACATTGGGCACAAAGTGAACAGAATTCAGAAGCAGGCTGTTAATTTTTTTTATAAACGTCAGCCTATGAGGGGGAAGTTTGATTTTCTTAACCTTTCTCCCAGAAGCTTTAGAGGAAAAAGAGAGGTATGTCCTGCCTGGGCTAAATTTACTATGAAGAGTGGAATACGTCTGTAAGAAAATAGTTGACTCTCAATCACTGTTCTTCTACTTTATACAGTATAGAAATCACACAATGAACAGGTGATGAAAGTCAAGAACCAAGTCATATAAGCACAGTTCTAGCTTACCAAAGTAATTCTTATCCAGAAGTACGTTTGGCATCACCAAGGCCTCATTTACACAGACAACCAAATTCTGATATCTTTTCTACTAATTAGTATTTTGCCAATGACATCAGATCTTTTCACGTCATATCTTTTTCTGAGCTGATCTGATTGGTCAAAAGACCAATTAGTGAAACAAATACAGTGGTAAGAAAAAGTATGTGAACCCTTTGGAAAAACCTGGATTTCTGAATAATTTTGTCATAAAATTTGATCTGATCTGCATCTAGGTCACAACAATAGACAAACGCAGTCTGCTTAAACTAATAACACACAAACAATTATACATTTTCATGTCTTTGTTGAACACAACATGTAAACATTCACAGTGCAGGGTGGGAAAAGTATGTGTACCCTTGGATTCAATAACTGGTTGACCCTCCTTTGGCAGCAATAACCTCAACCAAACATTTTCTGTGGTTGTGGATCAGACCTGCACAACGGTCAGGAGGATTCTTGGACCATTCCTCTTTACTAAACTGTTTCAGTTCAGCAATATTCTTGGGATGTCTAGTGTGAACTGCTCTATTGAGGTCATGCCACAGCATCTCAATCGGGTTGAGGTCAGGACTCTGACTGGGCCACTCCAGAAGGATTATTTTCTTCTGTTGAAGCAATTCTGATGTTGATTTACTTCTGTGTTTTGGGTCGTTGTCCTGTGCATCACCCAACTTCTGATGAGCTTCAATTGGCGGACAGATAGCCTAACATTTTTCTGTTGATGATAGCAAGCTGTCCAGGCCCTGAGGCAGCAAAGCAGCCCCAAACCATGATGCTCCCTCCACCATACTTTACAGTTGGGATGAGGTTTTGATGTTGGTGTGCTGTGCCTTTTTTTCTCTCCACACATGGTGTTGTGTGTTCCTTCCAAACAACTCAACTGTAGTTTCATCTGTCTACAGAATATTTTGCCAGTAGCGCTGTGGAACATCCAGGTACACTTTTGCAAACTTCAGACGTGCAGCAATGTTTTTTTTGGACAGCAGTGGCTTCTTCCGTGGTGTCTTCCAATGAACACCATTCTTGTTTAGTGTTTTACGTATCGTAGACTCGTCAACAGAGATGTTAGCATGTTCCAGATGATTTCTGAAAGTCTTTAGCTGATACTCTAGGATTCTTCTTCACCTCATTGAGAATTCTGCGCTGTGCTCTTGCAGTCATCTTTGCAGGACGGCTACTCCTAGGGAGAGTAGCAACAGTGCTGAACTTTCTCCATTTATAGACAATTTGTCTTACCGTGGACTGATGAACATCAAGGCTTTAAGAGATACTTTTGTAACCCTTTCCAGCTTTATGCAAGTCAACATTTCTTCATCTTAGGTCTTCTGAGATCTCTTTAGTTCGAGGCATCTGCTCACATCAGGCAATGCTTCTTGTGAATAGCAAACTCACATTTTATGAGTGTTTTTTTATAGGGCAAGGCAGCTCTTACCAACATCTCCAATCTCGTCTCATTGATTGGACACCAGGTTAGCTGACCCCTGACTCCAATTAGCTTTTGGAGAAGTCATTAGCCTAGGGGTTCACATACTTTTTCCAACCTACACTGTGAATGCTTAAATTATGTATTCAATATAAGCAAGAACAATACAATGATTTGTGTGTTATTAGTTTAAGCACACTATGTTTGTCTAGTGTTGTGACTTAGATGAAGATCAGATCAAATTTGATGACCAATTTATGCAGAAATCCAGGTAATTTCAAAGGGTTCACATACTTTTTCTTGCCACTGTATATCAGAATTGGGCTGCCTGTGTAAACATCCAAAGATGATATTTCCCCACAGCTCAGAATTTTTCCCAGATATACTGTATGTTTCATAGGTGGTGGCATCTTGAGGGGTTTGGGGTGGGTTAAGTGTCAATTTCACTTCCCTATTCATTATACTTAAGGCTACAGGGTGTTGCTGTGGCAATCCTGTTCCTTTCCCCAGGCGTTGATGACGCATGCCAGATCTTACAGCACCTGGATATGTATTTTAAGTATCAGCTAACTACATCATATGTTGTAGCAATCTGTCAGTCGATGTCACAGCCAATGACGTGGCACGCAAACATTGGTTGATGCATGCAACATCTGAGCAGGGGAACGCGACCCATGTCATATGATGTGGTTAGCTGATGTTAAACACCTATCCAGGCGATGTAAGATCTGGCATTTGCTGCAATTTAGTTGGACAGGAACTCGACCCATGACTGCTCACACTGGTGTAATGGCGGGTGGGGGCAGCAGGAGGTGGTATGTGTTAGAAGCTTTTGCCACCATGTCTTGTACTGAATTAACGAAAATATGCCACATCCAAAAATCCATGGTCTGTGATTGTTCAGCAGTACCTTGTAGTCTACGCATAACACACAATAGCACTAGAAGCTCTTAGTCCTTGGTCCGCTAAGGAGCAGAAGCACTGAGGCCCACCCTCACTGTGGGAGTTCAAACCCATGGCAGCCACACACCAACACTACATACCCTAACAGCACACATACAAATAGGGCACACACAAACACAGCACAGCCCCATGGTAGGTCACACACACAAAGCCCACCAGAGACCTGCAACAACAAAAGCCACTCAGAAGAAAGTGCTAGACTGAGGGTTGACGGTTTCAAAATGGAGCTACCAGTAAACGATGGCACGTAGAGAAGCATAGAGTTAGCCATGAATGTTCTCCCTTTCTATCGGCAAAGGAGACAGATAAATACTAAGCCACAAGGCTATGAAAACCCACCCTTAAATGTTTTGAAATATAATACTAGCATAGTTGTACTTTAACAATCAACACAAGGCTAACAAGTGATCTTTAATTGAATAAGTCTAAGTCTCCTGCCACGTTCTCCTTCTTATAATTCAACTTCAAATACTAAACCTTATTATTTTAATGCTGCTGTGTGACTCATTCTTTCTCTCTTCTTTACTGGAGACAGTTTAAGGATTCTATTTTGGCCAGCTGTGTGTCAGACAGAGAATTGAGAATTCAAGAGGAGAGAAGCCCCTCCAAGGTTATTTGACTTTACTTTGGCTAGAGACACACTGCCAAAGTAGATGACAGCAGTGTTAGTCGCACTGAGACACGCGCACACGCACACATGCTTACACATGCGTGCACATGGACACATTGGTTGCTGTCAGACCTTGTCCATAGACTGCTTCCACGGTAAGGAAACCAGTATGTCATTTCGTAATTCAGAGGAACTATCTGTTTAAGTAGGCCTACACAATATGTGTCACATGGCACAAGAATTGATATATACTGTTTGATCAAATGTGTTTGAAATAATCTTATGTTTGTCATTGGTTTCACATTGTGTCACTGGTGTTACATTGTGTCACTGGTGTTACATTGCGTCACTGGTGTTACATTGCGTCACTGGTGTTACCTTGCGTCACTGGTGTTACCTTGCGTCACTGGTGTTACCTTGCGTCACTGGTGTTACATTGTGTCACTTAACGCTTTCCTCCTCCTCTTCATCCGAAGAGGAGGAGCAGGGATTAAACCAAAATGCAGCGTTGCGATTGACATGATTTATTTAAGTAAAGACGACAAACACGAACTTCACTTGAATCTAAACAAAACAACAAACGGAGTAGACAAACCTGAACGTAAGAACTTACATGTGACTCGAAGAACGCACGAACAGGAAAAATGACTACATAAAACGAAACAAACAAACAAACCGAAAACAGTCCCGTATGGTGCAACATAGACACAGGAGACAACCACCCACAAACAAACACTGTGAAACTACCTACCTTAATATGATTCTCAATCAAGAGGAGATGAAAACCACCTGCCTCTAATTGAGAACCATATTAGGTACCCATTCACCAACATAGAAACAGAAAACATAGACTGCCCACCCAAACTCACGTCCTGACCAACTAACACATACAAAACTAACAGAAAACAGGTCAGGAACGTGACATAACCCCCCCCCCTCAAGGTGCGTACTCCGAACGCACCACCAAAAGTCTAGGGAGGGTCTGGGTGGGCATCTGACCACGGTGGTGGCTCAGGCTCTGGGCGAGGTCCCCACCCCACCATAGTCAATCCCAGCTTACGTCTCCCCCTTAGAAAGTCAATCCCAGCTTACGTCTCCCCTTAGAATGACCACCCTCTTATTTCCCCCACCTAATTTAAGGGGCAACACAAGATAAAGGACAGCTCCGGGACAAGGTAGCTCAGGACAGAGAGGTAGCTCAGGACAGAGGGATAGCTCAGGATAGAGAGGTAGCTCAGGATAGAGAGGTAGCTCAGATAGAGGGCAACTCCGGACTGAAGGGCAGCCCGGACAGAGAGACAGTTCTGGATGAATGACGGCTCCGGACGCTCATGGCAGGCTGACGGCTCTGACGCTCATGGCAGGCTGACGGCTCTGGACGCTCATGGCAGGCTGACGGCTCTGGACGCTCATGGCAGGCTGACGGCTCTGGACGCTCATGGCAGGCTGACGGCTCTGGACGCTCATGGCAGGCTGACGGCTCTGGACGCTCATGGCAGGCTGACGGCTCTGGACGCTCATGGCAGGCTGACGGCTCTGGACGCTCATGGCAGGCTGACGCTCTGGACGCTCATGGCAGGCTGACGGCTCTGGACGCTCATGGCAGGCTGACGCTCTGAGCTCAGGCAGGCTGACGCTCTGGACGCTCATGGCTCGCTGACGGCTCTGGCTGCTCATGGCTCGCTAACGGCTCTGGCTCTCATGACTCACTGGCGGCTCTGGCAGATCCTGTCTGGCTGGCGGCTCTGGCAGATCCTGTCTGGCTGGCGGCTCTGGCAGATCCTGTCTGGTTGGCGGCTCTGGCAGATCCTGTCTGGTTGGCGGCTCTGGCAGATCCTGTCTGGTTGGCGGCTCTGGCAGATCCTGTCTGGTTGGCGCTCTGGCAGATCCTGTCTGGTTGGCGGCTCTGGCAGATCCTGTCTGGTTGGCGGCTCTGGCAGATCCTGTCTGGTTGGCGGCTCTGGCAGATCCTGTCTGGTTGGCGGTCTGGATCGTCGTGCGCTCTGGCGGATCCTGACTGACGGACGGCTCTAGCGGCTCCTGACTGACGAACGGCTCTGACGGCTCGGGACAGACGGGCGGCTCAGACGGCACTGGGCAGACGGATGGCTCAGACGGCGCTGGGGAGACGGATGGCTCAGATGGCGCTGGGGAGACGGATGGCTCAGATGGCGCTGGGAGACGGATGGCTCAGATGGCGCTATGGAGACGGATGGCTCAGATGGCGCTATGGAGACGGATGGCTACAGTGGCGCTATGGAGACGGATGGCTCAGATGGCGCTGGGAGACGGATGCTCAGATGCGCTGCGGGAGACGGATGGCTCTGGCCGGATAAGGCGCACTGTAGACCTGGTGCGTGGTGCCGGAACTGGAGGCACCGGACTGGAGACACGCACTTCCAGGCTAGTGCGGGGAGCAGGGACAGGGCACACTGACCTCTCAAAGCGCACTATAGCCTGGTGCGTGGTACCGGCACTGGTGGTACCGGGCTAAGGCACGCACCTCAGCGCGAGTGCGGGGAGAAGGAATAGTGTGTACAGAACTCTGGAGACGCACAGGTGGCTTAGTGTGTGGTGCCGGAACTGGAGGCACTGGGCTGGAGACACGCACCATAGGAAGAGTGCGTGGAGGAGGAACAGGGCTCTGAAGACGCACTGGAAGCCTGGTGCGTGGTGTAGGCACTGGTGGTACTGGGCTGGGGCGGGGAGGTAGCGCCGGAAATACCGGACCGTGCAGGCGTACTGGCTCCCTTGAGCATTGAGCCTGCCCAACCTTACCTGGTTGAATACTCCCCGTCGCCCGACCAGTGCGGGGAGGTGGAATAACCCGCACCGGGCTATGTAGGCGAACCGGGACACCATGCGTAAGGCTGGTGCCATGTAAGCCGGCCGAGGAGACCCACGGAGACCAGACGCGTTGAGCCGGCCTCATGACACCTGGCTCAATGCCCAATCTAGCCCTACCAGTGCGGGGAGGTGGAATAACCCGCACCGGGCTATGCACACGTACAGGAGCACCGTGCGCTCTACTGCGTAACACGGCGTCTGCCGTCACTGGTGTCTGTCAATTAAATGCCCAATTTAATTGAATATGGTTTTTGTATCTACCTAACTGTTGCTACAGTCATTAGTAAACATTTGAAGGAAATTATCATTCAATTTTGAATGATTCAACCTCAATTATTTCTAATGTTACAAAAAACGAATTGTATAAATGGCAAAATGTCTCCACGGTTAGCCTGAGAAGTGGGCGCAGGTCTCCTACCTGCCCTCGGCCCACTACCTCTTAGCCCCCCCCAATAAATTTTTGGGGTTTCTTCTCGGGCTTCCAGCCACGTCTCCTTGCTGCCTCCATACCAACGCTCTTGGCTCTCGCTGCCTCCATCTCCCAAGAGCGCGCGATATTCCCCAATATGCGCCCAGTGTCCTTTTCCCTCCAAACTTCCTCCCAAGTCCACGAGTCCTGCTTACTTGGCCGCTGCTCGAATTTCCGCTGCTTGGTTCTGGTATGGTGGGTGGTTCTGTAACGGCTTTCCTCCTCCTCTTCATCCGAAGAGGAGGAGCAGGGATTAAACCAAAATGCAGCGTTGCGATTTGACATGATTTATTTAAGTAAAGACGACAAACACGAACTTCACTTGAATCTAAACAAAACAACAAACGGAGTAGACAAACCTGAACGTAAGAACTTACATGTGACTCGAAGAACGCACGAACAGGAAAAATGACTACATAAAACGAAACGAACAAACAAACCGAAAACAGTCCCGTATGGTGCAACATAGACACAGACCAGGAGACAACCACCCACAAACAAACACTGTGAAACTACCTACCTTAATATGATTCTCAATCAGAGGAGATGAAAACCACCTGCCTCTAATTGAGAACCATATTAGGTACCCATTCACCAACATAGAAACAGAAAACATAGACTGCCCACCAAACTCACATCCTGACCAACTAACACATACAAACTAACAGAAAACAGGTCAGAACGTGACAGTCACTGGTGTTACTGTATGGCATATTGGTGTTCTGGCATCAGAGTTGCCCAATTTAATTGAATATGGTTTTGTATCTACCTACTGTTGGCTACAGTCATTAGTAAACATTTGAAGGAAATTATCATTCAATTTTGAATGATTCAACCTCAATTATTTCTAATGTTACAAAAAACTAATTGTATAAATGGCAAAATGTCAGACAATAGAACTTTACACATGCATGTTTAAAGTAAATTATTACTAATCCAAGCAATTTCTTAGTATTATCATGAACCTTTTCTGTCTTTGATTATATATGCAAAGTAAAGACAAATTACATTCTAGAAAGCCTGAATTGTCATCTAAAATATAGGTAACACCAGTGACAAAAAGGCAGCACAAGCATTTTTTTAATGTAACGTAGTAAAAATATAAAAACATGTTAAGCTGTCATTTATGTTGATTTATAATGTTAAGGGGTTAACTATTATCTGGCTATAAGTTTTGATAAAAATAAAAAAAGAATTACAATTTGTAAAAGTTGGCTGTTCAAAAAGCCACCATTTTCATAGAATGACCCTTATAGTATATATAGTATACACTTCCATTCAATTTTCAAAATGGTACCGGGCTACTTTCAGACGAGTCTTGTGAGGCTTAAGGGCATCCTAGAGCAAAGCAAAACAATCGACATGTACATGTTCGTGATAGTCCCAACTTTCCATAGAGTGGTCAGTGTGTAGCCCAAACTGTTCGGACGCTACAGACAGAAGTTGGCAGATCGGCGGTACCCGACTTCAGCAAAGTCCGATTTCAGCAAAACGTAGAACACTACAGACGTTTTCGTGAGATGGACCATTTTCGGGAAAGTCTCATAGTCCAACAAACACCGCTGTAGCCGCGGCCTCCTTCCGCCGCAGACGTGGAAGGCCGTCATTGGCGGATGCGGGGGATTGAGACCAGTGGAGGCCGGTGGGAGGAGCTACAAGAGGACGGAATCATTGGAATGGTTGGAATGGAATCCATGGAATGATATGAAACACATCAAACATATGGAAATCGCGTTTGACGCCGTTCCTTGTACTCCATTCCAGCCATTACAATAGGCCCATCCTCCTATAGCTCCTCCCACCAGCCTTCACAGATGAGACGCAGCCCATGCAAAAAAAAGAATATCTCTAGCTCAAACAGACGGATTTTGAAGGGGATGTTATTATTATGCTAATTAGAGGTACGCGGGGGGGGGGGGGTATCGACTCCAGGGGTTAAAGAGAGAGAGAGAGAGAGAGAGAGAGAGAGAGAGAGAGAGGTTTAAACAACAGAGATTCTACTGCAGGGCCTAACAGACAGTGGGAGCGCTGTCTCATACGGCAGTATCAGAGGTCAAGAGGAGGTGAGGGAGGGCTAATAACCAGCGAAATGACTGGAGAAGTGCCTCATCTCCGGGTGTCACACCAGTGTATAAAAAATAACAAAGTTAGGGGACAGAGTAAAGACAATGCTTGGCACAAACCCAGACACACAACCCCACAGGAACAAGGTTATTATTAAAGAGAAAGGTTACAGTGAGAAACAGAGATGAGGTGAGCACGACCCACACACACACACACACACACACACACACACACACACACACACACACACACACACACACACACACACACACACACACACACACACAGATAGTATCAACACTGTTACACTTGTCACCTTCCTTTTAACACAAGCTTTCATGGTGGGAAAATCCCCTGAGTCATCGAAGGCATATCTAACTATTCATATACTAGAAGGTGAAGGAGTTACGAGATTAGTGGGGAATTAAATTGTCTATTTGAATCATTCTATAAAACTAACAAGGAAGTAACAGAGCACATCCCTGTAACTTGAACTACAGTACGCGAGGCACTCAATAGACTGAGAATAACTCGGTTGCAGGAAGTTCTTTTTTGTCAAGGTGCTAACCGGGGAGACGAAAACAAAATAACAGGACGGATGCAGAAACGTTTCCCAATTAGACGTATGATAATTAGGCGGGATGGGCTCGCTTGCGTGAATTTCGAGTCGTCTGGGGAGAAGATAGAGCAAAGAGGGTGAGAGAAGCAGTAAACGGAGGAAAACGAGAATATTTGTAGTCTGTCATCAACTGAGAGGTAGCAAACTGTCTGGAGGTAAGTGATACAGTAGTCGAGTGGTATAAGAAGTGCACCTCAAAAGTACAAAAACAAGTGTCAAAGAAGCTCTTGGACAATGTTTCTGTTTGTTGACAGTACAGCAGGATCATTTGGGAGAGGGAGTGTTTTCCAAAAGGCTGGAAGGCAGTATCAATATTTGGGCCATGTTCAGCATCCCCAAAGAGAGTAAGAGAGCCAGCACATGTGTGTTTGCACAGACACATTAGCAAGCTGCCGGAGGTTGTGTGTGTATACGTGTGTGTCTGAAAATGAGCAAGCATGCACACAACATGTGTGTCTGTGTGTGTGACGTGTGTGTGTGCGCATGTGTGGTCCCTTGTGGCTCAGTTGGTAGAGCATTGCGCTTGTAACGCAATGCCCCCACGGGGGGACCAGGATGAATATGTATGAACTTTCCAATTTTGTAAGTCGCTCTGGATAAGAGCGTCTGCTAAATGACTTAAATGTAAATGTAAATGTGTGTGTGTGAATGTGTCTACACTATTTAACCAAGCAAACATTTCCCTGGCTTGAGAGAGAGGGCTTTACATGGAAGTGTAGCTCACATAATGACATTTGACTTTTCAACTTGGCTCATTTTTCGGTAGATTGAACATTTATTTGATTTCTAATATAATATCATCCATGTGTCGTCGCCTTTAAAAAAGCTAGTCGATGGCCTGCTCTGTGAAGAAACAAATCCATTTGAGACCGCACTGAAATGTTTTGCCCTCTCTGTCCAGCTTTAGAAGCCCAGAGAACAGTTTCTCTCCCTGACATGGTAGATGATCAGTGCAAAGATGCAGAGGCGTTGTGGTGGGACTTTTTCAAAATGTCTGCCCGCTTTGAGAAGTTGTCACTCGCTGCTACATTGGCAGGTGACACAGATGAGATAAATGCTGTCAACCACAGCAGGAGTTGGCATCATGATTGAGAATCCTTCCAGCCTCGCTGCAGAGCCACGGGAGTGTGAAGAAGTGTGTTAACAAATAAACACTCCTGCGGCTTTGAGATGATGACAAGAGCAGTTGAGGTGGATAAGGGCTAGGTCTTGTGAAGAGAAAGCAACATAATAATGTTTGTTTTACCGTAGAAAACTCTAATAATGCTGGCTTTACAACAGTATTTCCTTAATCCTGCTTTAAAAATGACCTAGATAAGTTCACTCTGTCGCTTTTGCCTGGTCAAAATCCCCCACTGATTCCTCCAAAATGAGCCAAATGAAAAATAGAAATGTGATTGGATTAAAGAATTATGTAAGGACAATTGCTGAATGATGGAAAATATTGGTATTATTGGATGTAAAAGCCATAACTACAGTATAGAATTTTGATTACAGACAAGGAGTGAGCTTTGTGAAATATTCCGGCTCCAATAAACTCTATCTATCAACTAGCACGGAGTCCATGTAGCATGTTAAACGTAAACGAGAAGCTCTAATCATGAACTACGGGCACATTTGGCAGTTGGAGTGGAATTTACATGCAGATATTCTACAGCATCTTTCCACTGACTAGAACAAAAGGCAAAAGAAGAAAAAAAAAGAATGCCAAAGAAGAGAAGTTGAACGAACAAAAGAGTTTGACTTCATATCAGCATGTCAGTCACAAGGAGGTCTGTGAAACTTGTTTGCTGCATTCCATCCATCACACATGTAATTAGTGAAAGAAGGCCTAACTGCGCTGGTTCATCAACCTCCCACTGAGGGACAGGGGGAAGCAGCACAGAAGTCAGTCACACTCAAATGAGGACATTAACCCATGCAGTACAGTGCAGTTACACATTCCTGCAAACAGTGTTTCTCCAGTACCAAAACAAATGATCTAATGATTCTGTCTCTTCGCAGCAGAGTTGGGATGGTTGCATCCCGCATATATATAGCATTCTATTGGTTGCTAGAATTTTGTATAATCCTCTAAATAGAAAAACTTTACGTTTTGAATCCGGCGTCGTTTTGTTCATAAACCATGTGTCATGGAATCGGTACATCGAAAATCTCTTGAACTATTTTGCAGTCCATATGGTACAGCTATACATTTTTGGGTCCTTTAACCTCAAATATATCGATTGATAAAAAAGAACTAATATATATATACACACATATACAAAAAAAGTATGATATCATATACTAAGATTGTAAATAGGACTGCTGGAGTTATGTCACACATGCAGCTAAAAAATATATATGGAAATGTATGCTCTATTCAAAATTACAACCAACTAATTGCAGCATTACCGCAAAAATGGAAGAGGCAAGTTGGGGAGAAAGCAAGGAACTTGTCTGTTTCCCTGCATTAAAGAAAATCGTGAAGAGTATAAAAGTAGACCAGTTTCATTTACCATAATATTTGTTGTAATATTTGTTCTGTCTTTTCTGGTGGATTAACTGAAAATGCAACCAACTTTCTATGGCTTTCATTTTCCAATAACCGAAAGTGACAAGTTGTAATCTGAATAAAGGGGAAAACATAGGGTGAGACATTCTTATTAATCTGCTAGAGAACCAGTTCAGATTTAAGTATAACTTTTGTATGACTAAATCCTTTAGTGAGAGGTTTAATGCTTTAATATTTAATCATTTCTGCCCTCTGAATTCCTATTCATTATATAAACTGGCCTTTAGAACTCTAGAACAAATATAAATTTGAATTGGAACAGAATATAATAGAACAGAATATCTACACAACAGTATACAATTAGGCCTACGACAATTATATAACATAATAAAAAAGAACAGATAGCTAGTCTGCTCAAAACGAAATATTGGCTACCTATGTCAGGAAAGGGAAAGCTGACCCCCCCCCCCCCCCCCCCCCCCCCCGCCTCCACCCACCATCCGGGACATGGAAGAGAGAAAGTCTGATGGAGGCATTGAATCTAACGCAGGGAGTGATGTCTCATGGGTGTGCGAGAGCTCTTCCAATGACCCTGACTCTGACAGTGATACAGAGATGCCCCAAGAGCAAAATAATGTGTTTGGGCACGTCCACTTCAAGACCCGTTGGTCCAGATCAGGCCTTTCACCAGATGATGTTTCAGGTAAGTCTTGCCCTCTTTTTTTGCCGAGGCTTAGAGATGCTCAATTGTTGGTCTGACTTACTGCAATCTCATTTACAAGAAAAGTGTTTCGCAATATCCTATAACCCATATAGGCCTACGCCCAGCTAAGGTGCAATAGAAAAAAATAAATAAAAACAGCATCAGAATAAAATACTATTGTTATTATTTTCGTTTTTACTATTAGCCAAATTTTGTTGTTATCATTATTATTATGAGAATAGTATTACTATCCTCATTGTTGGCCTGTCACTGCTGTTGCTGTCTATAATTAGCCTATTACTGGAATGAGGCTATTATCGGCTTGCAATTGTTGTTGTAGGCCTAATTGTTTCTATAATTAGGCTATTTTTATCATCATTATCATTAGCAGCTTATTTTTTTTAAATCATTGGGCCTTTAAGCAGAACATTATGTGGGCCTGTACTGTGTGTGCAAGCCAATTGCAATGTTATGCAATATTGTAATTGTTGTGTGTGAATGGAAGATTTGCCCTGATTCACATCGGTATTTTACGAAATATACAATACTAATTTGGCTATTATCATTGTCAACAGTGCCGAATCCACAACCATTGCCATCTGCGCCTCTACCATCCACAACAGTGCCCAGACTGCAACCACCTGGAAACCTACCAGGTAGGGAATTGGCTCCAAAAAGGATACACTTTGTTGACCAATGTTGTGAGGTTTTGTCTCTGTATTTCAGTGTTATGTATTTTTTTTTATTCCATGTTAGGGCATATTTGGCAATCTGATTCAATAATTATTTTTTTTACAAATATTTTACAAATATGCTAACTGAAGTGGTGTAAAGTGGTGTAAAGTACTTAACTACAAAATCTTTGAAGTGTGTTGGAGCATGCCCCTGGCTATCCGTAAATTAAAATAAATGAGAAAAGCGTTAGGAGAGCGTTAGGAGAGCGTTAGGAGAGCATGTGGTGCTGAAGATGATTGATCCTGACCTGGGGAAGGGAAGAAACATCACTACGGACAACTTCTTTACCTCAATTGACCTCGCCAAAGCACCACTCTCCAAAGAAAACAGCCTGGTGGACACAGTAAACAAGGCAAGACGGGAGCTGCCCCCCTCCGCTAAGGAGCAGGTGAAGCTGTTCAGCACACAGGTGCTGAAAAAAGAGAATGCCACGCTGACCATTTACCAGGGTAAGCAAGGAAAGAATGTCTGCCTCAGCACGATAAACCCAACTGTTACCATTGAGGGAGTCCAAAACGCAAGGCCTGAGACAGCTACCCACTACAATGCAACAAAGGTACAGTTAAAGTCGGAAGTTTACATACACTTAGGTTGGAGTCATTAAAACTCGTTTTTCTACCACTCCACAAATTTCTTGTCAACAAACTATAGTCGGTTAGAACATCTACTTTGTGCATGACACAAGTCATTTTTCCAACAATTGTTTACAGACAGATTATTTCACTTATATTTCATTGTATCACAATTCCAATGGGTCAGAAGTTTAAATTTACTAAGTTGACTGTGCCTTTAAACAGCTTGGAAAATTCCAGAAAATGATGTCATGGCTTTAGAAGCTTCTGATAGGCTAATTGACAGAATTTGAGTCAATTGGAGGTGTATCTGTTGATGTATTTCAAGGCCTACCTTCAAACTCAGTGCCTCTTTGCTTGACATCATGGGAAAATCAGCCAAGACCTCAGAAAAACTATTGTAGACCTCCACAAGTCTGGTTCATCCTTGGGAGCAATTTCCAAATGCCTGAAGGTACCACGTTCATCTGCACAAAAATATAGTATGCAAGTATAAACACCATGGGACCACGCAGCCGTCATATCCCTCAGGAAGGAGACGCGTTCTTTCTCCTAGAGATTAACGTACCTTGGTGCGAAAAGTGCAAATCAATCCCAGAACAACTGCAAATGACCTTGTGAAGATGCTGGAGGAAACGGGTACAAAAGTATCTATATCCACATGTTATGTCCTATATCGACATAACCTGAAAGGCCACTCAGCAAGGAAGAAGCCACTGCTCCAAAACCGCCATAAAAAAGCCAGGCTACGGTTTGCAACTGCACATGTGGACAAAGATCGTACTTTTTGGAGAAATGTCCTCTGGTCTGATGAAACAAAAATAGAACTGTTTGGCCATAATGACTATCGTTATGTTTGGAGGAAAAGGGAGAGGCTGCAAGCCGAAGAAAACCATCCCAACCGTGAAGCACGGGGGTGGCAGCATCATGTTGTGGGGGTGCTTTGCTGCAGGAGGGACTGGTGCACTTCACAAAATAGATGGCATCAAGAGGATGGACAATTATGTGGATATATTGAAGCAACATCTCAAGACATCAGTCAGGAAGTTAAAGCTTGGTCACAAATGGGTCTTCCAAATGGACAATGACCCCAAACATACTTCCAAAGTTGTTGCAAAATGGCTCAAGGACAACAAAGTCAAGGTATTGCAGTGGCCATCACAAAGCCCTGACCTCAATCCTATAGAAAATTTGTGGGCAGAACTGAAAAAGCGTGTGCGAGCAAGGAGGCCTACAACCTGACTCAGTTACACCAGCTCTGTCAGGAGGAATAGGCCAAAATTCACCCAACTTATTGTGGGAAGCTTGTGGAAGGCTGACTGAAACATTTGACCCAAGTTAAACAATTTAAAGGCAATGCTACCAAATACTAATTGAGTGTATGTAAACTTCTGACCCACTGGGAATGTGATGAAAGAAATAAAAGCTGAAATAAATCATTCTCTCTACTATTTTTCTGCATTTCACATTCTTAAAATAAAGTGGTGATCCCAACTGACCTAAGACAGGGCATTTTTACTAGGATTAAATGTCAAGAATTGTGAACAACTGAGTTTAAATGTATTTGGCTAAGGTGTATGTAAACTTCCGACTTCAACTGTATATATTTCTTTCTTACTGTGTTCACATTGATCCTTTGTTTACACGAGCATTGTTTTGTGTAGCCTATAGAACTTGCAAGTATGCTTTTAATTGTAACTCACGTTGTACTGTATTGTTTTCCAGTGCGTACGACTAATAAACGTTCGATCCATTTAAAGGTGGGCTCCGATGTGGTGGACCAAATGGCACAAATGTACAGTGTCAAAGGCGGTACCCAAAGATGGCCAGTGTCAGTGTTCTACAACGTCCTTGACCTGGCTCGCATAAACGCGCCCAAAGCCTGCGCGGGTGGTGAAAACTTCCACGGATGGAGTATACGCTTCAACTAGCAAAAAGAGCTCAGAGTACACCACCTGTCTGGGAAAGCTGTGCCGCTTGCCTAAGGTCCATGTCCGCGGCATCCGGAGGATACGCCACAAGAGCAGCAGCAGAAGCGGAGGTAGCGCCAAGTGCGCAGGCATTGCAAACAGAACGAAACACACGGATTTTGCAACACTTGCCAGAAAGTTGTGTGTGGGAGATGCACAAGGACGGTAGTGATTACTTGTGTTAACTGTTCGTAGGCTATAGAGACTAAACGGCATGAGCCAGGGCGCATTGCATTCACAACGTTTCGCCAATAATTAGTAATCCAGTTCAAATGTGTAGGAACCCAACATCTGAACAAAAGTTCATTTTGTTCTACTGAGTGTTCTTGCTATGAGTTGTATTGCTATGCATATATCAGCTAATTTGGAGCATTTTAATGAATTATATTTTTGTCCATGGTGACGGTCAGATTGACACCATGGAAAATTGACATGAAACCATTTTGTTCCTTGTTTCGTCTTTGTATGTTTAAACCTTTGAAGCGACAAAACAAAATAACATGAATTTCAAACCGAATTGTGTCTTAGGGTCAGAAAATACAGTGCTGTCTAATTTTTGTATTTATAGTCTATGTGCATATGGATCAATCAATAAATTGTCTGACTGATTCTAATTTATGTTTGGTGTCCTAAGGTTTCTTAAGACATATTTTAACATTACAAATTCATTATTTTTGCAATTTATTATATATTATGGAATATTTACACGTTTGAAATACTAACGCTCAGAATGACCATCATGGCCATTCAAGTTGTCATGGAATTCGGTCGCTCCTAGTGTTAAAGCTAGTTTCCTGCATTTCTACACATCTTGTTATGGGGCTGAGAGAAATATTGCACTTTCAAAGCAAATTTCCTGCAATTCTACACATTTTGTTACGGGGCTGACAGGAAAAAATTGCAGTTTCAGGGCAAATTTCCTGCAATTATACACATTTTGCCATGGGTTACGCCTTGTTCTTATACTATCTGAGTGACTCAAACATTATAACAAAATCTATAGGTGCCGAAGCCATGACAGAATACATTTCTCTCTGGCTGTCAAATTTTATTTTGGTGAGTGTTAGTTCTTAAAGATTATCTTATTTAAAAATATATTGCTTCATAATCTTTTCTACATACATTCTATCTGGTTTTAGTTGTTGAAGTTTACACTGAAAACCAGATGTAGCATGGCAGGCCCCTGAGTGGTGTAGCAGCAAAAACATTCTGGGGCCCGTAGTTTTTCCTGATCTGGGAACCTAACCACGTCATACTGAATCATGTCATACTGTATGACGTGATTCATCTTTGGTAAAAAAAGTCATAATATGGGGTATGATGGGACCAGAGTTTTTCTAAATTGGGTCACATGTTGTTGTTTTTTTACTTTTACTTTTACTTGAAAAACTCCTGGCCTTGGGGAGGATGAAAACCCTGTCAAAATGCAGCAACATTGTACTTGTTCATATAAATTATATTTTACACGATGCAAACCTGCATAACGCAAGCTCAACCATGCGAGTTTTATTAGCTAATCATGTTGCTTTCTCCGTGTTAATTCCAGTGAATAATTTTGGATTGAAAAAGTCTAAATAGCCTCGTCAGCCCAAGTTTGAATATAAACCAAATGGGATCCCATTCACATTTTCTCACAAACAAATGAGCTACACATACACAACATCACAGCATAGTTTACCCTGGCCTGAGGGACAGGGCGCATACCAGGCTAGGACTATGCAGCTGCTGTTGTTAGTAGCCTACAGTTGATCAGAATGACAAATAGTCTTGTTTCCACGCAATACAGCATGTCAGACTGCTACTGTTTACGTGTATAGGCTGTGTAGATTGGTATTTATTTACCTGACAGACACTCGCACAGAGTGCCTTGAGCTTAGTGCTTTGCACAGTACCCGGCCCGAATGACCCGCGACTTCCGTGAACCTGATTGATCAAGACACGCAAAGAGCCTGCAGCAACACTCTGATTTGAAGGACAGATAAATTGTGTGCAAGTTGACAAGTAATGAGGCAATTCAGTCTAAAAGAGAGCACTTTGTCCCTCTTTTCGATGCTTCGCATCAATATCTTTTATTAAAACCAAATCAAAAGGGGTGTGGTGCCGCCACACCTGATTGAAAAGTGCTGTGGTAAATGCCGCCTCTCCACACGGCATTTGCTTTAAACGTTTTACCATCCCAAAAATAAATAAAAAATATTATAGCATTATGTTATAATCCTTTTGCAGTGGCAGCCACAAAATGCATATAGGGAAACACTGCCTGCAATACTTCCCTAACTCCCCTGAATGACAGTTATTGACCGAGAAATGGAGATAAAGGAGACCAAGGAAAGAGCCTGGAGAAGAAAGAGAAATGTCCTGTTTGTGTAGTGCGGCTAGATGGTAGCTGTCCTTGCCATGATTTTTATTTCAAAAATAGACTTCCATTTTTTAAATATCTCACATACCTTTCCAATTCTACTCTATATCAAATATGAAAGATTCATCCTACGCTTTCATTCATGCTTCCATCAATACAACACAGAGGTACCCTACCGCGAGTAATCACATTTGACCTCCAAGGCTTTTTAATGGTACAGAACGAACTCCACCTCAGACTAGCATCTCTAACCCCCAGGGGAGAAGTTCAAAGGTCATGCCTATCTCCCAGAGGAGGAGAAGAAAACACAATTAGGCTTCACCAGGAGAGGTAAGAGCCAACTCTCCCCCACTTCATCCACCCTTCTTCTTATGTCACTCACTGTCTCTCGACTGCCTCTCTCCTGCTCTCCTCCACATGGACCCCTCACTTCTGACTACTCCACTGAAGGGTCAAGACACATCAGCACATTACCTCCTGACATGTTTTCCTTCTCATATCCAAACCAGACAGGTGATGGAGTGAGCGATGTGTCTGGCCTGTGCAGGGTGAAGTCCACAGCATTCTCCAGGGTTGTGTTTGGTGTTTTGTGCAAGCTTCGGACGACTTATGTTGAAGACCACTTATGTCCCAGGCATAGCTTAATTCCTGTTTTCCAAGCTAGCTATTGGATTTCTACACCATACAGGTTCTGCACTAATCGCAACGCATATATTGTAGGCCTATGTGATAAGATTACAAAAGTGTTTTTGTTCTAATTACAAAGAAGAAGAATTGTTGGAAATGAGGGTTGGTACTTTCTTAAGCACTATACCATTAAAGAAGGGTAAGTTAATCCATGCAATTAAAACTAACCCCAATAGCCCTCTATGTGATTTGTTCTATATTTTTGGAGGTTGAAAAATGTAGGGTCATGCAATCAAGACTGCAGAGTGCACAATACATTTTTGTTAGAAGTTCCAGTATATTTGGAAGGTCAGGGGAAGGGAGGCGGGAGGGGGTCTGACAGTTCATCGATGATAGCCACATATTAGTATCGACACCAAGAACCCACTAGGGAGAGCCAGCCTTATCTCTGCACAGAGAAAGAGACAGAGAGAAAAGGAGAGAAGGACAGAGAGGTAGGGAGGAGAGAGGGGGAGAGATAGGGGGAAGGAGTGGGGACGGGGAGAGATAGGGGTAGCGAGAGTGAGCAAGGGGGAGAGAGAGAAAAAGAGATGAGAGACAGAGACAGCGAGAGAGGGAAGACAGAGCACGGGAGAGAGAGGGATAAGAAGGTAAGAAAAGCAGGCTTATCTCTGAGATGTGAAATGAGAGGCAGAAGGGTAGAGGGAGGAGAGAAGATTGGACAGTGGGCTGTAGCGTGAGCAGAGACGGCCTGAAGACCGTAATAAACATGAATGGAATTATCACATACATTATGCAGATGTATTGGAAGCAGCCATCCCTTTTACATGAACCTCGATTAACTTAAGCAAAGGCCTAAACATAACAAAGAAAGAATTCACTGAATCATAACACCTGGAAACCAAAGCAATGATCCTTCCTGTTTGACAGAAACACGCCGTCTCCTACATGGCATGCTCATACCCAGAATGCACTGCACCAATCACAGCTTAGCCCTACAGTAGATGCTAGAAAGCACGACCCGGGGCACCCCTGATTTGATTGCAAGGTGCACAGCCGCGTTTCTCTTTTAATCGAGGTGCTGTCCCGTTCAGCACACATTCCACTTCCTTAGTTAAGTTTAGACATTGCCTCGGGCCGAACAAACAACTACACTTTACAGCAGATGACCTAAATTGGGATTGCTATATAGAAAGAAATGGAAGTAGAAAAACCGGCAGATCGTTTGGTAAAGGAAAAAGTGAGATATAAGGAGTCCCCCATCTCCCTCTGTCTCTCACTCTCTAATATATTGTGTTTTCACGATTAAATTTTCTCCTCGACTCTTCTGCCTTCTGTTCCCTCGTGAAGCGTTTTAATATGTACTCCAACGTGTCTTTTCCACCTGTTTTTCGATTGTGTTTTTCATTCCCACAATTTATTTGTCCTTCTTATTGCTTTTGAATGACAACACAGCCTCACCTCACGATCTGTTTGATATCTAATCATCATATTACATTTGTTGGAAAACCTACTGCTCTCTTGCTTTTGAATGACAACACATCCTCACCTCACGATCTGTTTGATATCTAATCATCATATTACATTTGTTGGAAAACCTACTGCTCTCTTGCAATATCAAGTTGAGGAAGGTCCTTAACATACCAACTAATATAATCAGGATGTAGGGACAATATGCCCCGTAGGTAAGAATACTGATTAAATCTCATTCAAACATGTAATGTTCTCCATTCGTCATACAGGGATGTTCAGTGACAATACAGCTCCAAATGTAACCCAGGTGAGCCAAAACATACACAGGAAGGAACATTATAGATATTACTACCACACTATGAAGTTGCAATTTCATCACTAACTGCCACCCACTGTGAAATAGTGGCCGGCATTAGAAGGACGCGAGTGAATTATCTATACTCTTTGAAAAAAAGGTGCTAAGTAAAACTAAATAGGGTTCTTCGGTTTTTCCTCCTAGGGGAACCCTATTTCAAATCAAATCAAATGTCATTTGTCACGTGCGCCGACTACAACACCTTACCTTACAGTGAAATGTTTACTAACCAATAGTGCAAAAAAAAGGTGTGTGTGTAGGTAAGTAAAGAAATAAAACAACAGTAAAAAGACATTTGAAAATAACAGTAGCAAGGCTATATACAGACACCGGTTAGTCAGGCTTATTGAGGTAGTATGTACATGTAGGTACGGTTAAAGTGACTATGCATATATGATGAACAGAGAGTAGCAGTAGCGTAAAAAGAGGGGTTGGCGGGTGGTGGGACACAATGCAGATAGCCCGGTTAGCCAATGTGCGGGAGCACTGGTTGGTCGGGCCAATTGACGTAGTATGTACATGAATGTATAGTTAAAGTGACTATGCATATATGATAAACAGAGAGTAGCAGCAGCGTAAAAGAGGGGTTGGGAGGGGGGGGGGGACACAATGCAAATAGTCCGGGTAACCATTTGGTCACCTGTTCAGGAGTCTTATGGCTTTGGTGCTTGGTAGGACCATTTGCAGAGTGTTAATCATAAAAACCCCTGTTAATGGTTCTTAGAACCCTCTATCAAGGGTTCTTACCAGAACCCTCAAGAAATGGTTCTACCGAGAACCCTTTTATCACCTAAATGTTCTTCCTATAACCCTCTTTGAAGGGTTCTTCCTAGAACGGCTACATACTGTGTATCATAAGGCCTTTCTTTGCGGGCCTAGTCATACCCTAACACATTGGTGTTAGGACACTCCTGGTTTACAGGCCGCATCAAGTCACAGAGTGAGGATATCCAACAACTGGAACTTTTAATCACCTGCAACCCGCATTCAGAATGACTGCCAGGGTAGGGAAGATTGATAAATGAGATGACCTAAACCATCTAAACTGGATCCACCATCTCAGAAACAAGTGCAAAAAGTCCAACTACTAACAAGATTTGATTAGTTTAGAAAAATGCATGTTATTTATCTTTGTGTAGCATAAGATCAATCAAGCAATCAATCAATGTACATACAAAAACAGAGACATTGAAACAAACAATTAAAAAATCAACCTGCTGTAGGGCATGCTGGGAAATATGCTATTGATGGGCGTGGTTTTGAGTGTTTTACTCTACACAGAGTAAAAGTTATACAATCACACTCACCTCTGGTTATTAACACCAACACTGAGGGTCTTTTACACCACCGAGTGTTACTTGACCTCTTAGAGAGTTAATTTAACTCCTGAATCAACTTTAGAAACACTGAAAAATCAACACTAGGTAACACGGGCCAATTTGCTGTGTACAAAATGTTCTCAT
Source organism: Salvelinus sp. IW2-2015 (assembly GCF_002910315.2). Lineage (NCBI taxonomy): Eukaryota > Metazoa > Chordata > Actinopteri > Salmoniformes > Salmonidae > Salvelinus > Salvelinus sp. IW2-2015. The sequence goes on from NC_036876.1 coordinate 12,767,502, forward strand.
ACAGTTACAGTTTAAAACATTATCACAACTATCGTTTTAATCTCTTAGAGGGTTAAAGTTCTTTAAAAAACAGTTCTTAGGATATAAAATGTTCTAGGTAGAACCCTTTGCTAACAAATAACCCAAAATATTCTTCAGATGAAAATGGCTATTGGTAGAACTTTATCCCTCTGCAAATAACCTTTTTGGAACCCTTTTTTTCCTAACAGTGTAGGACCACAAATATCAATATGGAGTCTTAACTGAGAACTCAGTGGAGTCTGAAACAGAGACAGAGGGAGACAGATGGAGAAAGAGAGTGGCAGACAGAGAGCGATGGAAAAGGTGAGAGAGTTCAGGGCTGAAGCCGGCCGAAGAGAACGCCAGCCCAATGATTGAAAGGTGGTTGTGCCGACGAAAAACAAACAAGACCTGAGAACAAAAAGCCGGGGGACAGCAAAAAGGAACAGCGAAGGAAGACTACAAATCTCTCTCTCTCTCTCTGTGGTTTTGGCCCAAAGTTGAGCGTCGATCCCTTCGTAAATCGCCTGTGTCAATTCAACCTTACAAGCTTTTCCGACTCTCCCCCGATCCATGTTATAACTGTCAAACCAATAAAATCCCATTCAACTTCTAATGAATTGAGAAAGACTGGAATACTAAAAAGGGGCTAATGTAGTGACACTAATTATCGTTGATGATCCTTGATAGTTAGGATTGTGCCAGCCAGCCTTCCCTTAAACATGAAAGTATATTTGTATTTATTGAGAAGAAAAATAAGAATTGTCTCAGAAAAGTTGCCAGCTACCAATGTCTTCTTGTTTTCATATATATATATATTTTAAATGGAGTGATAGATCATGCATTGTGTAGGTGTATGACACTGGGTCACAGCCTTGCCATGTCCATTTTATGAATATGCTGCCAGCTGCCCACTGCATTGCACAACGATGCACCAGACATAACAATGCACACAGTAGTAAATACAACATGTGCGATGTCTGTAAAGTTGTCAAAGTTGCAGGCACTGACAGTAATGCTGAATTCTCAAACTTCAGTGGGTGGTTTACCCAGTTTCAAAGTTGCAGTCAGTGCACATCATGTGGATCTGAGTTAAATGGGACAATTGTGGTGCACTTTTTTTATGCAGCGAAAGACATAACAATTCCAATGCAGACTGAATACTGATGTTGTATTTACTATTGTGGAATTGTTATGTCTGCCCCTGCTTCAAAAAATGCACCCCACTTGTCCCATTTAAACTCACATCCACATGATGTGCACTGACTGCAACTTTGACAAAATTATGTCAGGACATTGTGAAAACGACCCACTGTTTGAGACTTCAGCATTACTGCCAGGGTTACAGAAACAGCTAGGCTAATGGTGGGTGGCTGAACATCCAGAAAGGTGGCATTGTGGGTTGAATTGCTGATACTGTAATCTCCCAGGTAAGCTGCTGTAGCACTCTCTCTTCGTCTCTGCCAAACTATTAACCATAGGCACAGGAACTCTTGCAAAACATGGTGACCCCATAGAGCCGATTACAACTGAAGGGGTCAAGTTGGACTAATGGGACTTTGTCTGGATCATCCCCGGTGGTAGCCATGAGGTAAGGACTAGGGTAGGGGATTACAAAATGGTAGGAATCACAATCATGCTATAGAAAATGAATTAGTACAGTTGGGCTAGAAGATTTTCTAGCAATTTCTATTAAAAAATACAGTGGACAAACACTGAGCAAAATCCCCTGATTGTTGTGAGATTCAGGTATTATTTATTTTGTGTCTGTCTGCATTGGGTGAGCACTGAGATTGGGGTGTATCGATTAGTTTGCAAAAGCCTTTTTACTAACCCTTTACTTGACACCTAGCGTCATAACACGTTATGACACGATCATAACCATGTCATAAAATGTCACAACAGCTGACATAACGTGTCATAAGCTGTCGTAATATGGTCATAACACTGTAATAAACCATTTATATATGTGAAATACATTGTGTTGTTTTATGGCTGGTTATGACACCTACATAAGTGTCAGGACTCACGTTTATTCAAATGTGCTTTTTCCCTACCAAGAAGTTTCCTTTCGTTTGTAAGTTTGTTTCTTAAATCCTTTGTTGTTGTTGTTGTAATGAATTCTTTAAAGTTATGTTTTACACTATGACATTGTCAAAAAGCATTATGATCATCCTGTGTCACTTGGACTAAGAAAATACACTTTATGACACTGTCATGAAGCATTACGATTATACTGTGTCACTTTACTTGGACTAATAAAATGCACTTTGTGACACTGTCAAGAAGCATTATGACCATCAGAATCATATAAGCAAGATAGGCCTATTATGTACATGCCTTTATGTCAGTCATCAGTCAAAAAGAAGGTGTCTTGCCCTGCTCCTGAAATTTGCTCCTGCATTCATCCCAGTCATCAGCATTGGGGCATGTCTGCCATCAATGTTTGATCCATTTCAGAACATGTTATACAACATAAAAATTATGTTGACAAGTGGGCTAATGTTTTGCCTAGGTAGATTTTGATGCTTAGACACGTAACGTTATGTTGCTGTCATAAAATAATGTAATATATGTCACAACAGGTCTACATATACAGTACCAGTCAAACGTTGGGACACACTTCTTTATTTTTACAATTTTCTAATTTGTAGAATAATAGTGAATACATCAAAACTATGAAATAACACATATGTAATCATGTAGTAACCAAAAAAAGTGCCAAACAAATCTAAATATATTTTATATTTGAGATTCTTCAAAGTAGCCACCCTTTGCCTTGATGACAGCTTTGCACACTCTTGGCATTCTCTCAATCAGATCATGAGGTAGTCACCTGGAATGCATTTCAATTAACAGGTGTGCCTTGTTAAAAGTTAATTTGTGGAATTTCTTTCCTTCTTATTGCGTTTGAGCCAATCAGTTGTGACAAGGTAGGGGTGGTATACAGAAGATAGACCTATTTGGTAAAAGACCAAGTCCATATTATGGCAACAGCTCAAATAGGCAAAGAGAAACGAAAGTCCATCATTACTTTAAGACACGAAGGTCAGTCAATACAGAACATTTCAAAGTTTCTTCAAGTGCATTCGCAACAACCATCAAGCGTTATGATGAAACCGGCTCTCATGTGGACCGCCACAGGAAAGGAAGACCAAGAGTTACCTCTGCTGCAGAGGATAAGTTCATTAGAGTTACCAGCCTCAGGAATTGCAGTCCAAATGAATACTTCACAGAATTCAAGTAACAGACACATCTCAACATCAACTGTTCAGAGGAGACTGTGTGAATCAGGCCTTCGGGCCTTCATGGTTGAATTGCTGCAAAGAAACCACTAATAAAAGGACACCAATAAGAAAAAGAGATTTGCTTGGGCCAAGAAACACGAGCAATGGAAATTAGACCGGGGAAAATCGGTCCTTGGTCTGATGAGTCCAAATTTGAGATTATTGGTTCCAACTGTTGTGTTTTTGTGAGATGCAGAGTAGTTGAAAGGATGATCTCTGCATGTGTGGTTCCCACTGTGAAGCATGGAGGAGAAGGTGTGATGGTTTGAGGGTGCTTTGCTGGTGAGACTGTCAGTGATTTATTTACTGACAGAGTGAAGGAAAAGCAGCCAACAATTGCTCAGCATATGTGGGAACTCCTTCAAGAGTGTTGGAAAATAATTCCAGGTGAAGCTGGCTGAGAGAATGCCAAGAGTGTGCAAAGCTGTCATCAAGGCAAAGGGTGGCTACTTTGAAGAATCCAAAATCTATTTAGATTTGCTTAACACTTTTTTTTGATCCTACATGAATCCATATGTGATATTTCATAGTTTTGATGTCTTTTCTATTATTCTACAATGTAGAAATTAGTAAAAATGACGAAAAACCCTTGAATGTGTCCAAACGTTTGACTGGTGCTGTATGTGTCATGACAGTGTTATGACCATATTATGAAAGGTTATGACAAGTTATGTCAGCTGTTATGACATATAATGACATTGAAAAGTGTTACCTTACAATGAATCCTGCAAATTTTAAATGCCAGAACTCTCCTCAAATAAAATACTTAAGGTATTCGAAGCCTCAAGCAATCACCAAAAGGAATAAATAAAAAATATAGAAAAATACTAAGACAGTACAGTTCACGAGCACCTGACGAGGACATGGCAGTTCTCAATTATAGCCGAGAACACAATACACTGACTGTCCCCTTCCGTAACCCCTTTCAACTTTCACGGACCAGAACTTGATCCAATAAACTTGAATAACATACAGTACGACCTCCTACATTTATTACACGAGACAAGCCTGCCCTCCACATCAATAACCACCCATCAAACCATGTCTCACAGATCCACAAGGACAGAGGCAGAAACCAAAGCTTTCCTTTCAACGGCCACTGCCTTTTAGAAATATTTCAACCAGAAACAGCCTTCCATCTGAGAGCGATAGGAACAACTTGAGACAGAGATTTGTCTCTGACTGCGCTTATGGTAATGGACACCAGGCTTGGGGGCTTGGGTCAGGCATGGAGAGCCTGTGGGGGAGCCTGTCTAACAGCAGAGGATAATTAAATGGTTAGTACTAATTTATAAGAACCTTTGGGAGTTCGGCCCCCCCAAAGAGACAGTTCAGAGAGAGAGAGAGAGAGAGAGAGAGAGAGAAAGAGAGAGAGAAGGAAGAGGAGAGAGAGAGAGAGAGAAGAGAGAGAGAGAGAGAGAGAGAGAGGAGAGAGAGAGAGGAAGAGCGAGAGAAGAGAGAGAGAGAGAGAGAGAGAGAGAGAGAGAGAGAGAGAGAGAGAGAGAGAGAGAGAGATCCTGTTTTAAATTGTCTGATCTGACATCAACAGGCTTTAGCTGTCTTTTCTTCTGTGCTCTCTGTTAATCTATATTTTAGAAAATAAGGAGTATATAAATGACCTGAGGATAGAAAGTCTGAATCAAGACTGCCTGTAGTCACACAGTGATCATTCTTATTAAAGCAACGTTGGAGCTCATGCTTTCTAAAGAATAATCCAGTTCCAACGACTCACTCGGGATGAGAAGAAAAAGAAGTCAGCTATTCGGGTACAGCCGGCGACTGGTGACATAGACGCCGTAGCTATAGCGCCATAGCATTTTCAACTGCATTAAAGTCCATGGTTGTGTGAATGTCCGACGCCTTTGTTTCAAAATACAATCACCCTTGAGAGTATGGTCGTTGAGATGGGTGAAAATACATGGTGTGTTTTTTAGAGAGTGCCCACAAAGCATAATGTTCCGTGACGGTCGGAGTGTCAAGAACAAAATCAAGTAGACAAGTTCCTGTCATAAAGATTCCTCAACAGCTTGGACATGTCTGGCAAATCATCTCTTCAGGTGACAGTCAATTTTTCACCATTGTGTCAAAGAGACGACAACTGCTTCTGAAAGGTACAAATACAATACACTGCCAAATAGGAGTAAGAGTGGGTGTTTTGAGACAGGGGCACGAACTTCTCTAGATTCTGTCCAGACCTGTGGTACCTACCATCTTGTTAGTCTACAGTTACAAAATAATGACAGGAAATCGATAGTGGCCATCTCAGCTAGTGGCCATCTCTGCTTGTTTTGCTGTGTGTGTGTGTGTGTGTGTGTGGTGTGGTGTGTGTGTGTGTGTGGTGTGTTGTGTGTGTGGTGTGTGTGTGTGGTGTGTGTGTGTGTGTGTGTGTGTGTGTGTGTGTGTGTGTGTGTGTGTGTGTTGTGTGTGTGTGTGTGTGTGTGGTGGCGCAACATCACTTGTTATATTTTGTTTTGATCTAACGGCCAGGATCCCATTTCAAACCTACGTTTGTAGCTGAGTACCTAGAGACAATTTTGGTTATACGGAGAGTAGAGAGATCAGAGAGGCTAGCTTGTCCTCCAGTAAAGATAAAGTGATCATTAATAAGGCCCTTGTCCTGTATGCAGCCTATCTAATGATGACCAGGAACAGGAGGCAGTCAGACTCTGCTCTGCAAGGCCCTGCCTCCTGATTCAACTTCATCGCCATGCTCTTATTCTTTCCCCAGGCCCACTTTAAACCGGTGACAACTAAATGAAGCCTTCATAAACCCTGTATAAGAGATACAGTATATAGATGCTTCAGATGTCATTCATAAGCAGACATTCTATAGTGGGTTCATATTTATGAGCTTGTGTCTATTGCAAAAGCACATTGGAAGACGTTTATGGCGCATTACATTGACTGCTGTACTAATGCAGATCCACCCTTACTCAGCCATGACCTTGACCTCTATAGCAGTAATTCATTTTGCTGTAATCAGGTTTAAGGCGACCCTGAACATTACGGGAATTTAATTATTAATTGATACTATGGCGTTACCCTTAGATTCAGGGTGCAATCATTTAGATGATATCTGCCTGCTGCAGCTGTGTTTTGTATTTAATAACTCCCTGCATGGGATTATACACACCTATGCAGGTCAGAGAGGTCAAAGGGCACAGTGTCCATATTTATGGGTCACGAAAACTGTCACCACCTCGACCTCTCTAGGAGCACACAGAGCAACAAGTCTGTTTGTGCCTACGGATATGTTTGTGAGAGTGAGAGACAGACACAGGTGTGTGTGTGTGTGTGTGTGTGTGTGTGTGTGTGTGTGTGTGTGTGTGTGTGTGTGTGTGTGTGTGTGTGTGTGTGTGTGGAGAGAGAGAGAGATAGAGAGAGGGAGGTGGAGAGAAAGAGGGAGGGATTTGTGTGTGTGCAGGATAAAGAGAAAGAGTATTAGCATTTTATTAGGATCCCCATTATCTGTTGCTAAGGCAGCAGCTACTCTTCCTTGGGTCCACACAAAATATAAAACAGGGCATCATACGGAACATTAATAGACAAGAACAGCTCAAGGACAGAACTCCATACATTTCAAATGAGAACTGACAACACTGAGTGAGACAGAGAGATCTAGTACTCTCGAGGCCTACATTTAAATACTACATTTATATTCGGTAGCATCTATCAGTTACATGCAGGCTTACATACATACATACCAGCATACATATACTGTACATAGGACTATACATATACTGTACATCGGTCTACAAGTTATCTAGGTCAGATAGGGGCGAGGCGTTGTGCTGTGAGAGAGAGAGAGAGCGATAGCAGTGGGAAGGGAGAGGGCATCTGGTATGACCTACACAGGGAATGAACAAACAAACAGGCTGGTAAAATATCAGTACACACATTGAGCAAACATTGGAGCTGACAAATCTCTCACAATCTATGGCACAGGGCCAGGTATCTAACAGGTTACGTGGGGTGGAGGGCTAGTGTCGTAGGGGTTATATGGGTAAAATACCGTCACAGTAATATGCCTGATTTTGTAAATCCTATTTGAATAATAAAGATCTGTCTATTTGAATAAATAATGAACACTGATTTCCGTACCTCATTATAATGTTCAGTAATTTAATTACTTGATTATGTTCTGAAGGGCAGAAGGGGCTTGTAGGGTAGAAGGGGATTTGATACCAGCCCCTTAAAGTGATTAGATTGACTGTAAGTTGATTCCTGTGGTTGCCGGAGAGCTTTGTCCATTTAACTCATTAATGCCTGTGTATAATGGCAAGGGACACTCATCGCTTATAGACTGGGCTCATATACTGTGTGAATCCTACTGATCCCAGGTCAGGGGGAGTGTCAACTGCATGAAGTAGGCTATACCCATGAGTAGCTCAATATCTGACAGGTTACTGAATCTTTTTCTGAAAATCCTAGCTTACTACTATCTTACCTTATTATAAACCACATGCCCCACTCTCTCTCTCTCTCTCAACCTCTCTCTCTCTCTCTCTCTCTCTGTCTCCCTGATGAGGAATCTATCTCAACCTCCTTGAAAGGTCATATGCCAGTAATCTCCTGTCACAGGCGTGTCTGTTCCACTCTGCCAGTGTTTATTGTAATTTCATTAGCCCAATCTCTGTTATTTGAATTACGACAACATCTAATGAAAGTTAATGAGCTTTTATGAAAATGTCTTAACCTGATTTTTTTATTTTTTTATTAATTAATTTATTATGTCCCCCTTTCATTCCCCCCATGCTGCCACATGGATGGTGGAAACAACACCCCTCCTTTATCTTGTTCCCCCTCCATGTAGAGAAAGGTATGGGCCTTTCTTGTGCTCCATATAAGTCTTTCTGTGTTGTTGTCGCCCATAAATCACACGTATGCCCTTTTCAAGCAGGTCCATAATAAAACAGCACTATCGGCTTCTAAACTGTGTTAATAAAACTTGAGACAGAAAACGTGTACTTTCTATGTCAAAACGTCAAATGCGGCGTCAATGACATCAATGTCCAAAGGTAAGTGCTCTAACCACTAAACAACTCAAGCGTCCTTACTTCGTCAAACTCTTATCCCATTAACTCAAAGACTGAGGCTGTTCCTGTTTCTCATTAGGTAACGGTTAATGATTACACCCCATTCACTCTTACCTGATCCCAGATCGTTTATTTGCTGTCTTGCCATCTATGACCGTAGGCAGGGTTGGGGAGTAACGGATTACATGTAATTACATGTAATCCGTTACATGTAAGGGATTACAAACAAAAAACTGGTAACTGTAATCCGTTACATTACCAGCAAAAATATTGTAATCAGATTACAGATACATTTGAAAAAATAGCTGATTACGTCGAGGATTACTTTTAAATTCAGAAAGGATGTTTACGATTTTTTCTCAATTACATTCAAATCAGCATTGAAAAAAAGGCCCAAGTTTAAGTTTGTTCCACCTGAGCGTGTCTGACAAGTCAGAGACCACTATGATGACACACCAAATGTGTTTGATGGATTGCAGGAAAAGAGCAGGAATATGCTTTTGTAGGCTACAGTCCAAGCTATGTCTTGCAATGGCACGACTGCTGTCGGCATCCAAAGATTATCCAATTTGAATACACGCTTGGACGTAAGGATGAGAGCAGTGGTGTAGTCTACGGCGATGCGGATATCACTTATTATTGAAATCTGCATAGCACTGCTGCTCTCTCATTTAGCTATTTGCGCCTTACGGATTGTGGTTGTTGTGGATGGCTGTTCAGAAATCTAAATATGTATTTGAACCCAAGAAGTTTAAGGTGCCTATCAATCATCGTTTTTGAAACCAGAGGACAGCCAGTGAAAAATGTGGTCTTGCAACAGCTGCATAGTGCAGATCCCAGCCTAGGGAATAAAAGTGGGGCTCTTACTGCTCAATCTAATTCATGCTGATAAAAAAAGAAGGCCTAATAGGCCTAATGGACACTTTCTCAAACTTCCACTCTTTTGATTGCCGCTTTAAGTCTATCTGTAGTTGCTACATCCATTTTTGGACTTATAAATTATATATATTAATGTAACGATATAATTTAATTATATGTAGTAGAAAGCGATGGGTTAGAAGAAGCCTAAACAACCAACCCATAAAGTAAAAATATATGACCATATATGACCAGCTATGTAAACTTTAACATTGGTTTATCCTGAAATAGATGTCCTTCAATTGGAATCTAAGAGTAACAGAATGTAATCAGATTACGTTACTGAGTTGGGGTAATCCAAAAGTTACATTACTGATTACAATTTTGGACAGGTAACTAGTAACTAACGGATTACATGTAGAAAGTAACCTACCCAACCCTGCCTGTAGGAGTTGGCAAGACTGCACAAAAACAATCTGTGATCAGGCTAGACTCACTCTGCCACCGCCATTGTCGCTTCACTTGGCCTTCTCTTCACCTCAATCAGATTGGCTGACGTTGGGGGAGAGAGGAAGTAGAATGGATGGTTTCGCCACCGCCGCGAGGTATTAAAGGAAGTTAATGGGCCGAGATGAGGAGGCACCTCCCTGAGTCCTCCGGCCAGGCGCACTGCACTGCAATTATGAAACGCATAAATAACAAGCCCTGCCTTAAAAATAGAAACCGCAGTAGGGGGATACAGCGCTACTGGCCACCCCAACACCATTGTTATTGCTTTTGTTTCCAAGCTGAGGAGCATAGTGCAGCATGGTAAAAAAAAATTGCAGTACATATAGTATTCTTTTATCGCTCATGCAATGATGTCAGAGGGGGAAAAACTGTGTTGGTTGTTTACAGTAACTTCTTAGTTATTGTAATATCGCAAATGGACGTGGCTGTTTCACCATTAAGGATTCCAGCTTTGTTGTGCACCTTGGTCTAGGACAGAGCTGTTCCATGTCAGTCCTGGAGGACCGAAACACTTCTGGTTTTTATCCTCCCCTTCTAATAAGGGACTAATTCAGATCTGGGACACCAGGTGAGTGCAATTAACTACCAGGAGGAAACAAAAACCTGGAGTCGGTTTCCCAAAAGCATCTTAAGGCTAGGTTCATCGTTAGAACCATATGATCCTATGGTTCTGATGATGAACTTAGCCTAAAGATGATTTTGGGAAGCCGGCCCTTGTCTAGGAGGACACAACAGATGAGCGCAATGATAAAGACATGATGATGGCGTGATTTTATCAGCACACACACACTGTGTTCAACTTAACTGCGTAAATGGGTGTTAGTGATTCACGCTTACTTGGCTAATTCCTTCACTTAAATTCAAAATCTCACTTGTACTTTTACTGGATTCGCCCACAAACTCAGACTCATATTAACAAATCACAGACTAGACGAGCACATATGACTCACTAATATAACTAATAAAGCAGAGGGAAAAAATCTTCCATCAGAATCACACCAAAATAAGACCGTTCCAGGCTCTACTGACAATGCAATCAAATCATGAACTGCGTGTGAGTAGTATGGTGGAAAAGTACATTCTTTTATTTAGGAACGTAGTGAAGTAAAAGTAAAAGTTGTCAAGAATGTAAAGAGCAAAGTAAAGTACATATACCAAAAAATGACTTCAGTAAAAATACTTTATAGAACTACTTAAGTACTTTACACCACTGCAAAACATTGCACTTCTGTATTTACAGAAAATAGAAATCACAAATCTCCTTAGGGTTAATTTTGACATCCATTTGCCTCTCTTTCTCCATCCCAGCATCTGTTGTCCGACTCCAGTCCCCTTTCAAAATGCAACACTAGAAAAGCAATTTCCAAAGATACCATATTTTGTTTGCATGGTTGTGAATAATCCTAATTTACATTTTGTCACATTCATAAAATAGCAATTGGTCTATTCTGCAGTAAATGTTGGGAACTGTGCCACTGTTAAAATTGTGCATTTTTAAAATGCATTCCCCCTCTTGTTCTTTTCCAAAGGCAACTCCATCTCTGGTGAGTCCAGGACATCCATTTCGTCAGTGTGTGTGTGGGGGGGTGCGCGTGTGTGTGTGGGTGCGTGTCACAGAAAATAACACACTTTCCCATACTGCAATCAGACAGTGCCCAATGACACTAAACCTGGGGGGCATGGAGCCATTGTTTTGGTCTTGTTTATGAGACTGAATGCCGAATGTGATGTGAGCGCTGATGATTCAGTGATTCAATGAGGGAGCAAGCTCCAGAGGCTCACTGTAGGCTGTGATAAGAAGTCAGAAAAATATACAGTGCCTTCGGAAAGTATTCAGACCCGTTGACTTCTTCCACATTTTGTTACGTTACAGCCTTATTCTAAAATGGATTAAAAAAATAATACAAAAATCCTCAGCAATCTACACACAATATCCACCATTTTTATATAAATTAGCAAAAATTTCTACAAACCTGTTTTTGCTTTGTCATTAAGGGATATTGTGTGTAGACTGACGGGGGGACGGACGATCTAATCAATTTTAGAATAAGGCTGTAACGTAACAAAATCTGGAAAAAGTCAAGGGGTCTGAATACTTTCCGAAGGCACTGTAAGAAGCCCTTGAATAAGGGAAGGAGAGACGCACACTCTCGGAGCTCAGATGCAATAACTGAATAACCTAATAACCAACGTTTCAACAGACAAGCAGTCTTCACCTGGGTACTGTAAGAAGCCCTAACATTGTTTCTCTCAACTGCTGCAAGTAGAGGAGCAGCACAGTGTAGGACCATCAGTTAACTAAGGAAGATTTGTTGTTTTGGAGGAAGAAAAGGGAATAGGGTAAGGATTATTTGCTACTGCACGTTCAGGCATCGAAGTGGAACACCACACCAAGCCTTGCACTGACCTAGTAGTGCGAGTACGAGTGTGTGTACCTTTTCTTGCTACTCCACAGAAGTCTTCAAACAGCTGCTACCTCTCGGTCTGTGAAGACACAACATATCCATCTTCCATCAGGAAGTATTCTCTCTGAAGTGATCGCCTGGAACAAATGGCAGGCCTACAGAATTGTTGCTCTTACACCCTTCTCTTTGAGCCAAGTTGGAATCAGAGCTTTCAAAAAACTCAGCGAGTGAGTGCGGCGGACAAATCACTGCAGTGAAGTTGGTGCCCAGCCGGGCCCCAGGACCAAACGAAACAGCCAGAGAGAGAGAGGGGGAGAGAACAGAGGGAAAAGACTGCCTCTTTCTCCCCATCAGCTCTTATGGTTTGATCACTCATGTATGCAGGTCAGACGGAGGTCAATCTAAACTATCTTTATATGTAGGGAAGCCCCTTCAAGCGCTGGGTGCAAAGTGTTCTATTGTTACCACCCTATCACTCTTTTCTTCTCTGCTCTCGTTCTTTTTTTTGTTGCTAAGAGTGCCCCACACAGTCATTTGGTCACAGACGGTTATGCAACTTGAAAAGGGGCGCAGTCGAGCAAATTGCCCTTAGTGATCACACCTGTATCCTCTGAGCGATGGTGAGATGTACGTTAACTACCAGCTGAACCCAGGTGTTGGGGTGTAAATGTGTTTGTGCGCTAGCACATGTGTAGGGAATTCTAAAACATTTAATTTGTCTGATTTAGATTTTTTTCCTTTTACCATTTCTCACAGGTTTTCGCTCTCATAATGAAAATCCCCTACCCAAATTGGATGTTGTAAGTCCACAACAATGCTTAAACCACATCAGGAGACCGTTTAAGGTCTGGGGGAGAACCCAAAAAATTGAATACATGTGTGTGTAGTTACCCTTTAATTCAACCGTGCAACAGCCAGAAACCTTTGCTTGGTTAGCGATGTTTCTATAGTGCTCTATAGTGAATGCAGAGTTTACTTAAATAACAAATGGCCACTGGATTGATGCAAATAATCAGGATATCATTCTGCCAGTTAGGAATAGGCTACTTTGTAGTTAATATTTAAGAAGAAGGTTTTTATTTGAAAGCCTTTCCATCTACCAGAAGACGGTTGTCATGACATTAGCATAATCGCTAACAGCTACACAAAGAGGCAGACGAACACGCACAGACAGGGGCATTCCTGTGCCATTGCCTCATAAAAAGTTGAAGGAAAATACGAGTCACACGGATGCATTTTGTTCATGGCTTATGATCATCTTCGGCATATGAATACATTTTCTAATAAATTCAACACATTTAGTTGATTTTCTACTAAGTGCAATAAAAAAAAGGCATATTGTTGAAATTAATGCATTTTATAACAAGTGGAATGTATTTAGTTAATTTTTCAATACATTTTCTGTTTTAATGTCCGTGATTCCGTCCGTGTCGTCCGCAACGCAGACTTTATAGGGCATGTGATTATGTGTGTTTAGACTGACCAGGTAATTCCAGGTGAAAGCTATGATCCCTTATTGATGTCACTTGGTATCCAATAAGACATGGATTGTGTATGTGTGCCATTCAGAGGCTGAATGGACAAGACAAAACATTTAAGTCCCTTTGAACAGTGTACGCTCAACATTTTCCCATGTGTATCAAGACCCAAACCAGCCAAACGTAGGAAGCATACAGTAGGAGTCAACGTGGGCCAGCATCCCTGTGGAACGCTTTTGACATGTCCCGACGAATTGAGGCTGTTCTGAGGGCAACTGTTCCTAATGATTGGTACACTCAGTGTACACTGTAATTGTATATACCTGTGTCAGCCCAGCATTCCCCTCATCCGCAGAGGGATTCGCATCGCCGAAGTTGCCTGTGGCATTTCATGCCAGGGTGCTTCCTGGGGCCACTCAGACCTGTGTGAGATCAGACTGCAGCACAGACTGTTATTTACACCTCAGTGGCACTGTACCGGTTAACTGGCTTGTGTCCCTGCCTGCCTGCTTGCTCACTGCCACCTGCATGGCACTGCTCACAGGCACCGAAACCAGGCCATATCACAGTAACAACCCTTGTGGAGAGCAAAAAGGGAGGTGAACAAACATGTCACTCTCTGAGGTGTGTGTTTGTGCGCGCGTGTGTAAAATTGCGTATGGCATTAGTGTTTCTGTTACACCAGGAGGCAATTGTTTACATCAAAACATGTCATGGCAATCCTGGGTAATGACATGTTCGCTAACATCATGCAGCCATGACACAAGAAGAGACAAAAATAACACTCGATCATACGCCTTGGTTTATCCACACCCGTGTAATTTGCGTGCGTCTGTGTGTGTGCGTCTGTGAAGCTACTTGGAGATCCATTAGATTAGGGTCTTAGAGCTTTGCCCGTTTTTCCTCTCTTCAGAAAGCCCTGTGCTCTCAGAGCGGTAATCAGCCTCTTAATCGTCAAGCAAGACAATTACAACGTAATTAAACCTTCCCTCCGCTCCTTCGTCACGTTCGCCTCAAAGCCGTTTTGTTAGTTCTCTTCTCTCGTCCTCTGTCAGTATGAAAGTGTCTGACAGAGATGGTGTCTGTGCGATGTCTGAGTTGCTGGGCTGTTGTGTCTGCATGGCAGGGCCAACACTTTGAATATGAGAGGAAAATATCAATATAAAACACAAAAACGTCAGACGTAGCCAGGGTTCAAAGGCAGTTTAAATACAGCACGTCTCCAGTGCTCTGACCCCACTCTGCCCTGGCGCTGGCTGGCTGCGAAATGAAGGCCAAAAGGAGAGTACCAGGGGAAATGTTTGGATACCATATTAAATAGACATAATGGTGAGACTGATTTGAACCCTCTAAATCTCACTCTCTTAGCAAAAATAAGTTAAGTATTTATTGTTTGTCTGCTCACGATAACTCTGATGTAGGTCTTCGCATTCTATTTTGAGACTGGACTATTTCTTGAAAGGTCAAAAAAGCAGTAATTGCTGAACTTGTCAATAAGCATCATAATATTGTTTTGGTGAATGCTAGTACTTAGCAGACATTTGATTCATTTGCAATATGATTTGGGATTGATTCTCCCAAAGATCCGAAATCATCAGAAAATTCCAATATGTTACTTGTCTGAAGTTTTAGCACTACCCAAAACAAATTATGTAGGCTTTCAAGATGGCTATTCAGTGCAGGAAGATTGATTCACTTACTATTCCATCAGAGTCTGGCTTCCTCCCTCCATTTTGTTGGAGGTGGAAATGAAGAGGGTCAGAGTTATTGCTATTCAATCACATGCTGAACCAACAGCAGTTTACCGAAATTGCTTACAGGGAAGGAGACTGCCAGCGTTCTGTCTAAAAACGTGGTGAACACTAAAGGCGAAAAAAGAAAGCCAGCGCCTTTTCATCACAAGAAAGTGTAGCTGGTTTTATCCTCTTGAGAGAAAAAAAATAAGGTGGTGAATGCTTTGCTTAACTGGCAGTGCTGATGAGAGAAGTGTTGGAAAAGGTCAATACGTTTTCCTAAGTTAAACCAGGGAGAAGTCCACTGGTAAAACCCCAGTAATAGTCCCTGTGAGGCTGATCAGACCAAGTACTGAGTGAAACAATTCTCCAGGGCTGTTCTCCTTCCTTCCCCTCTTCCCTCTATTTCCCTTGAACGAACTCATCGTCATTCATAGTCCCATTTTACCCACTAAAATGACTACTCCTATTGTTGCGTGACCTGTGTGCTATCTTGGTAGACTTGAATTAATTCCAAGGCATTAAACACTGGACAAAAGAAAATAAATTGAAAAATGTAGCAAAAATAACAAAGCACTAAGAACCTAAACCAAGAGCCAATGGTGTGGAACAGGGTTTATATTCATTGTCATAACTTTTGTATTTAAGATAAATCATACAATAAAAACTATAAGGTGTAATACAGGGACGACGGACATAACATCCGGCAACCAAATCACATACAGTAGAAAGCCATATGTCCACAGTAATACATAATGAGATGAACCATGTCATCTCATGAACGACAGTTCCTATGTCACTGCTCCCATATCAGTACCTATCCATGTGAAACCAATCCACGGGTGTCCATATTAGGACAGCCTCAGTAGGACGTTGGACAGAGATAACCCACATTAAAAAAACACTACCGTTTACTACCGAATACTACAGTACATACTATAGAATGCAGTAGTAAACTGTAGTATACCTCGATCATGTGTAGTACTAGAACATTTTATAGTAAATACTACAAAACTCTACAGTAAAGTCCTCAAACCATACAGTAAATACTACAGCAATGTCCGTAAAAACACTACAGTAATTACTAAAGTATATACTGCATACCCTGCCCATTCCCCTCCCCCATATCCCAATTTGTGCCACCCATTAGTGAGAAACCATAGCTATAGAAAAGAGCAGAAGCTCTGAACATCCATTCAGCCCTTAGTCCTACCTACAGGTCATGGAACATTTGCTCTTTTAGTATTTTGTCCAGTCGTTTTCCTCAAGGACAAACCCCCCACTGCGATGTCAAAGATAATAAAACAAAAAACACTATAGTAAATACCACAGTAATGTCTGCAAAAACACTACAGTAAATACTACAGTATACTACAGTCTGCAAAAACACTACAGTAATTACTATAGTATATACTACAGATTTTTTACTACTGAATTTATACTATATTAAAACTTCTTCTGGATCGGTGTCCCTTCCGCGGGACGGTTGAGCTAACGTAGGCTAATGCAATTAGCATGAGGTTGTAAGAAACAAGAAAGTTTCCCAGGACATAGACATATTTGATTTTGGCAGAAAGCTTAAATTCTTGTTAATTTAACTGCACTGTCCAATTTACAGTAGCTACTACAGTGAAATAATACAATTATTTGAGGAGAGTGCACCATTTTGAACATGAAAAGTTATTAATTAACAAATTAGGCACATTTGGGCAGTCTTGACACAAAATGCTGAAAGAAATAGAATGGTTAATTGGATCAGTCTAAAACTTTGCACATAGACTGCTGCCATCTAGTGGCCAAAATCTAAATTGTACCTAGGCTGGAATAATACATTATGGCCTCTCTTGCACTTAAAAGATGGTACAAAAAAAATACAAAAGAACGGTTGTTTTTTCTTTGGATTATCTTTTACCAGATCTATTATGTTATATTCTACTACATTCCTTTCACATTTCCATAAACTTCAAAGTGTTTCCTTTCAAATGGTACTAAGAATATGCATATTTACATCTCTTCATGTCTGCAACACTACAGTAAATACTACCGTAAAGTTTGAAAACACTAGTATTTAACCATAGTACACTATAGTATTTTATCATGTGGGAAGGTAGAGCCTCTGCCATCATTAGTATCATCCCATCTTGTCCCACTCCCAATCACATTTGTAATTACTGCCTGTCCTGCCTTAGCTTACTGATAGACACAGAGGCCCTGTAATGAGAAGATGTTGAATAAATATTTACCTCTCAATCTGCAGCGTGCAACACTGAAGGATGTGAGTCAACTGTTTGTGTGATTATGGAAATTCAGTGATAAAGGCGTTTCGCCCAGAAAGATGGCGAGGATAATGAAGGGGGTGTATGTATTTTGATGACTACTCAAAAATGAAGAGACGGGATATCAAGAGAGGCATAATTATTCCTTCATTTGGTATAATCTGGGTATTCTTTATGTATCACGGATGGTACAAAGCTATTGTTTATCCTGGTATTTATGGCGCTGCTGGAATCATCTTTGTGAAGGCCACAGCTTGTGCTCTACAACATCAATGAAGGCTGTCAAAAGGAAAGAGATCGAGGGAGAGGAGGAAGGGTAGAGGAGGAGAGAAGGGAGCCAGTCACATCGGAGAGAATCCTCTCCTCTCACCTATTCCTTGTTCTCTCCTTCTAAATAATCCCCTCCATATGGGGAGACCGGTTTGGCCGGCACTTCCTCCTACATGTGTGTTCTGATTGACGATATGCGCTGCCCCTCTGCATTCCCAGCATGCTCCCTCAAGCTGTTTCATTTTTCCTGACAAATATCACCCGGTCGATTCATCAGAGGATCGAGGCCTATTGTCGAGGTATTCAGAGATCCTGCCGCCCCCCCCCCAAGAGGTGATTATGGTGCGCAGCGACCGACCGCCCACCGACCAATCAACCTAAATTAGACTTCTTTGTCGGTAGTCTACCTCCCTCTACCCCTCATCCCTCTCTTTCCAATGTCATCCCTCTCTCTCTCGCCCTCGCTCTCTCTCCTCCAGACTCCATCAGCCCTTCCCTGGCTCTCCCTCTAGTCACTTCTCCCTCGAAGACTGTGGACGCAAAGATCGATGGGCCTCTCCCTGTGACAGCATCAGCTCCAATGAAGAATCTTGACTGACTCCTTCACTCTCCTTATCAGACCCACTGGCTCAATCAAGGCAGCCATCTTGTTTGTGTGTACACAGTGCCATGTCTTACTAAGGGAATGTGTGTTTTAACATGGAAGCCGGTTGTGGGCGGTCTACAAAGCTAATAGGCTGGTTTCTCACATGCAGAGAACACGAAGAGTTCAATCTCAGCTTAGCCACCGACGAGAGGAAGGAATCAAGACTACATTTTTGTGAAATCCCCTCTTACTTCCCCCGCAAATTGGAAGCCTTCAGGAAAAAATATAGAGCGGACCAAGTCAGAGTAGACTACCGCGGGTTTGCGATAAGCCTCGTTTTTGCCTGAGTCAAATCTCCGACGGTGGAAAAGAAGAAGAAGCTCGTATCCCTTACGTCATCAAATATTTCAAGTCTGTCTGTCTCCAGCACCATGGTGAGGAGTTCTGATGAGCCGCTGGCAGAAATAGCTAGTAACGTAGGGGACACCAGCACAGCAGATATATCAGAAATCAAGCCTAATTTCCATGTAATTGGGTGTCACAGCCTGCTATATTAAACACCATAGGTGGTCCCGTCTGTTTCGTAAATAAATAAAAAACTAGAATAAAAGAACACGGTGGCAGGTATCCTAGCGGTTAAGAGCGTTGGGCCAGTAACTGAAAGGTCACTGGTTTGAATCCCCGAGCCGATTAGGTGAAGAAAAAAAAAACTGCTGATGTGCCCTTGAGCAAGGCACATAAGCCTAATTCCTCTGGATAAGAGCATATGCTAAATGACTAAAATAGAACTAACAGAACACTGGTTCAATCCCCCAGAGATCGCAAAAATAATGCCTCCTCTGCCCTCAGATGTTTTTCAAAAGGCCCTACTGTTTCCTTCAGGTGGACTCAGAGGGCTCGTTTTTTAAAGGACCCAAGTCGAGAGTTAAGGCGTCCCTGTATAAATGGCTGGTTATAATCATGGGCTAGCACCTGTACATAGAGACATTGGCTTCTCTGTTACACACTGTGCTATCAGCAGGGGGTTATGGAACACCATGGGGAGTCTCGCAAACTTCCTCGCCATACGTCGATATTGTACCAGATGCGTTAG
Source organism: Salvelinus sp. IW2-2015 (assembly GCF_002910315.2). NCBI lineage: Eukaryota > Metazoa > Chordata > Actinopteri > Salmoniformes > Salmonidae > Salvelinus > Salvelinus sp. IW2-2015. Next base: position 12,787,034 of record NC_036876.1, read on the forward strand.
ATAGTTTGGCGCTGGGGTGGTAGGATGGGAAGAGAAGATTACAATGCTTTTTTGAAGCACAGCCCACAGGTGTTTGAGGGAGGGAGGGAGGGATGAAGGGAGGGAGGGATGTCGAGACACTGTCTTTAAGCTCGTCTGTGAGGTAGTATCACCATCACTCTCCCACGCTCCGATGCCTCCACCCTCTCTCTCATCCACCGTTTCCTGTCCCCACTCCCTCTCCATCCTCCTCTTCTGAACATGTCTCTTTCTGCACAAAGATGTTGTCCGGGAGAGGCCGCGGGGGTCACCGATGCGTTATCACTCAAACAAATGGCATGCCGCAACAGGGCCTAGCGAGGCCCCTGAGGTGAGACATTGGCGTCTGGTGGACAGAGACTAACAGTACAGGATGGCTCCCCCAACATCTCTTATAAGAGTCTCCCTCTCCAGAAGCAGCATCAAATAGAGAGAGACTAACACCCCCGGAGTCAAGGAAACAAACGGAGCAAAAGCAAAGCTAAAGTTGACTCGCCAAAGAGTCATGGTGCGGGGACTCGATAAACTCAGTGTGATTGAGATTGAAGTTGCTCAAGTGAAATAACATGTTGCTGTTAACATGAGGGAGTGTAAGGCAGCGTCTCTTCCAGAACTGAAACACAGTGTACTACAGAGACAGACAGTGGTAGGCCTAAACGGACCCTACATAGTACAAAGACTATATGATTAACATGATACAAATGAAATGTTGTACAATAAAGAACTAGAATACCTATTTATTGAAATTACATTTAATCTGAGAAATTCAAGCAGCACCTGTCTCTATCAGTGTTGCTATATTTTACCTGAGGATGACGAGTGGGAAGTGTTCTCCGCGGTGACTTTCCCACCAAGGCAATACCAATCTAACACGTCTGAGCTGGGCCCGATATAGAAGTAGTGAACACATTTCACTCCTGGGCATTTCCATGTAAAAGGACCTATAAGCGCCAACATGTGAAGTTCATAGGAACATATTAAATTGAGTGTCAAATGAAAGCTAAGAAACGATATATATCTTTTTAAATTAAGGAATATATACACGCTTCAACCATTTTCTATCCTAGATATTAGTAATAAGCAAAGGATTTGATATCTGGTCAAACAGAAGGAACATGGGTCTTAGAAAACATCTACCAGAAAAGGTCTTAAAAGTTATTAAAAATACATCAAAACACAATCATGTTGAAGACCACTGCAAGCTAATATCAACATATATTTAGTTTTGTATAAATCATTTGCTTTGTGTAAGTTCAAGAAACATTGCTCTGTGCCTTACCAAAAACCCACAAACAGTATCTTTAAGATATTTTCTCATTTCAATAGTAACAAGTAAAGGTTACCTACCAATTAGTTAGAGTTTTTAATTATATCAATTTGGTTAAGGAATTGTTAAGTGATTAAAACTCGAAATTCTGTTATCAAATTGATAACAGAACTTCTGAACAATCAGTAACACCATTAGTGAAATTGAATTGGCTCCTATGGGAGATTATAGTCGTCACAAACTACTGTTGGGTCACCTGCTACAGTTCTCCCATCCACTGGCATACTGTTATGTTCAGCTCATAACTGTTCTCCCATCCACTGGCATACTGTTATGTTCAGCTCATAACTGTTTTCCCATCCACTGGCATACTGTTATGTTCAGCTCATAACTGTTTTCCCATCCACTGACATACTGTTATGTTCAGCTCATAACTGTTTTCTTTCTCTTTCTGTCATCTGGTGGTCAAAGCAAGTGTGAAAACAGTCTGGAGGAGGAGATGCACTGCAGTACTTAATGCAGCTGGTGGCCACACCAGATGCTGACTGTTACTTTTGATTTTGACCCCCCCTTTGTTCAGGGACACATTATTCCATTTATGTTTGTCACATGTCTGTGGAACTTGTTCAGTTTATGAATCTTGTTATGTTCATACAAATATGTACATATGTTAAGTTTGCTGAAAATAAGCGCAGTTGACAGTGAGAGGACGCTTCTTTTTTTGCTGAGTTCAGTACTGTAGTATAATAATATTCCTAATAAGCAAATATTGCATATTTCTACCTTTAGGATACATCACCATGAAGAGAATGGACCCATGATAAAACATTTTTACCGCAATTCTGTGTAAATCCACTTCACTTAATGTAGTTCCATAACTCAAAAATATGTTTCTAAGTCAAGGGGTCATCTGACACCCCATTCTTTCTGCAGACATCTTTTAATCTTAATTCAGAGCAGATATTTAACAGAGTTTTGGAAAATGTGGTCACATAATCTGAGGGAGATTTTATTGAAATTCTGTTTCCAAATGTAGCATCTGCACAGTTATTCCACTAAATGTGTTTTTGTCAAATGTTCTGTGTAAATTGCTAAAAGTAGTCATTGTGCATAGGATTGTATGGTTTGTTCAATTTTGAAATCAATGTTTTTTGTCTAGCATACATTTTTATGTGAAAAAATCTGAGTCTCAGCGCAATTCCGTTATCATGGAATTGCCCTCTGTCTCTGATAATATCATCCAGCTACTCTCCAGGTCTCCGTCCTTGGGGGGGGCTTTGAGTCAGTTAATTAACAGTCCTCACAAAGCGTTGGGAGACTGTCACTGTAAAAATCAAGACTAATTAAGTTAGTGCTTTCAGTGGAAGCTCAGAAATCCATGGATATAAAATCACCCGCCACTGAACACAACTGCCGTTCGGTACTGAGAGACCCTGTTGAGGTGTCGTTTGAACGAGCCATTGGAGAACACAGATCAATATTAGCTGTCTCCATAAAGAAAAAAATATATATAATATATAATACGTATATATATATCGCTAAGAGTATGTTAAAATGCAGGTCACTCCGTGAAGTGGTTGTAATATTCCCCCATATCTATTATGCATAAGCCTTGTGTGGGAAAAAGCTGAGGTTTAAGTTTAAGGTTTAAGTTTAAGTTTAAAGCTGAGGTTTAGGTTTAAGACCGATAAGTACAGTATACACTTGAGTAATATTGTTTTGACAGTTCTACTCCATTTTAAGCTTAGATCACATCTTAGTGAGAATTTGCAAATTCCCCGATGAATAGGTGAAGAAATAATGTCTCACTGCAGATAATTATAATCAGTACTGACATGATGAGACATGAAACTAACCCAACTCAGTCTTTGGGGAAGAAAAAGGCTTACTTCAAAGACTCCATTTTGTGTCTTGTCACGTCCTGACCCATAATGGGGATGAATGGGAAGTGACACGTGTGACGGGGACGTGCGAGGCGGACTTAGTGCAGCGCTCCATTTCTCCCCCAGTCGCAGACTGACAGTGGGGAAAGAGGGCTGCTTTAATTGCTTGTGCACAGCCATTCTGGCTCTGGGCGTAAAAAGGCAGTAACAGCTCATCCGGGAGAGGAGCAAGGCAGCTGCTTGGAAACATTACATCAACACTTGCGCTTCGGTTGCCTGAATGCTGCCTTTGTTAGACAAGCCCGAGAAAAGACTTATGAGTCAAAACATACACCTAAGTGCGCATGAAGATGCCGCTTTCGAGTCGGGCAACTTAACCTTGCATTTTAATCCAGTAATGCTTTGTGTGTCGAAAAAGGAGAAGATACCTGTATAAATGTATTCAGACGGTGCGAATAAGAGCAGAGGAATTAGGGGATTAGGAGAATTAAGCCAGTCTCTCATCTGGAGATGTTTTCACGGGATACGCTTTGGGAATGTTACGAGGTTGGGATTGGCGGAGAGGGAGAGAATCAGCAAAGACAAAAATCACACGAGTGAAAAACAAGAGGCAACAGACAAAGAGATAAGCATACAAATCAACAGTGCCTTGATCAAAGCATTGCACCTCCACAGAACAGGGCTTTCATATTCCCGTCTGTTTGAGGATGTTGGGAATCTATCAGGAGACCAAGCAGGAGAAGAGTCTGTCTCCATCTCTCTGTCCAGGGGAGAGGACAAATGCATGAGCTGTGGAGGGAGAGAGGAGGAGATGAAGATGGAGAGAGAGAGAGAAAGAGAAAGGAAAAAAAAGATAGATATGGAGAGGAGAAAAAAAGTGCAGAGAACAGCATTGCAGCGTTTTTCATCCTCTCCATCTAGTCTCATACTCCTTTCCTCTGGAATGAGCAGGATATCCGGCCTGATCCGCTCCACTCTCCCCCAGACTCCCCTGGATGTGTGCGATTTCTTTCCTGCCCAAGGGTGAGCTTTGGAAGGGCAAAGCCAGCTCAGCGGCACCCCTCTGTGGGGAAGAAGGTCGCGGGTGGCAGAGGAGCATCGCTCATCCTTTTAATTAAACAGCGGGTCACAAGCTGCACCTTTCGGTGTGGGCGCTTGTCGTGGCGGGGCTCCCCTGGCTAGAAACACACATGAACAGAGATCTGGGGATTGTGGGATTGTAGAGGAGAACGGGGGGAGGATAATCCCCCTGAAGTCTATGAGACGATGACGACGCTAAGAGATAACCGCCACCGCTGCATGCTAATTTACAAACAGAGCCCAGAGCTCCAAACAGTCAACACAATTGCACCCGCCCAACCAACGTCCTATTCCTACTGTACTAAATACACAGTTATGTAACGCATCCCAGATCCCAGCAACCAGACAGAGCCAAAAGAGACTTCACCATCTCAGAGTGGGTGGAATGGAAGGTCAGATATAGGACTTCATTAGACATGATCTAACTGGCTCTGGGGAAATTGGACAGTGGGATTCTCATTTTAGCCAGAGCCTCATTCCCGTCAGAGACAAAAGACAAGGAGGTGGCTGACAACGGTGATAAGGTTATTAGGGAGCGTCTAGCTCCTGTCTGGCCGCTACGCAGGATAGAGGTCTGAATCCCTGCTCATTAGCGACACATTTATTTATGTATACAGGACAAGTTAATTGGGAGTTCATCAATCATTCGACGAGGGCTTCCTGCCGTTGCTGGTGGGGGTAAAGCGCAATTATTACAGTGATGTATGAGTCTCAACGTCCTTTTTACCTCTGTCCCTCGCCATGTTTCCATGGAGACCCCCTCGCCTCCTATCCCCTCGCCATCTGGGACAAATTTGGAACAGCAGCAGAGATATTTGTTTGAATTCTGGATTATTAGGCTCTATTTTGCACTTTTAGTGCTGCGTTTCAAGTACAGTTGAGGGTAAATATGAGTACAGGCCCATTTCCATAAGTAGTTGAAAGATGGTGGTCCCAGCTACTGTAGGGTTAGGGTGCCCTTTGCACTCCTAAAATGCAGCTTAATATACTGTGCATCAATATGTGTACAACTAGCCATTCAAATAAATCAGTGTCTCTTCAAAATCACTTCAAAACAGATTCCCGAAGGCTAACAGAAACTGTGTTTTTTTGTAACAAGCATCAATGGTTTCTGCTGCCTGCATGCCGAGTGGCTGCTATACCGCTAACTCCAGGTTGTGGCAGCATGGTAAAAGGGGTCTGCCTCCCCGATGCGCATGGGCCGTGGCTGTTAACTCCAGGGCTCCTCAGGGACCCAAGTCCTGCCGTATGTTAAAAGTGATGACGAGACCGAATTGAGTGTTAACAAGCGAAGATGCTGTTTTTGATTCCCCACTACAAAGCTTGCCAATTGGAGAAGGGCCTCCCGCCTGCTGTCTCAACCTGCCTCCCCTGGATTGTGTTAGAGCTTTACAGCTGGAGAATGGGCTGGATATTGAAATTTACTGCGATTTGGACTACATTTTTTGGCTTGGTGTGTCACTTACTGTGAGGATTTTCTATTCAAGTGGAAATTGAATTGTCCTCCTGTTGTTCAATACATTATTGATGTTTTCTTTGAAGATATGGGGCAATTTTGACTGTAGTTAGAAACTACACATTGTCATTGCATTGCTCTAGTCTAGGAATGAGTGGGGTAAGTTGGAAAAGTTGAGCCACCCCTTGTTTCTAGGAAACCATAGACAAAATGAATTGTCTGTCCAAATACTTAGGAAGAGGATACCATTTAATGGAGTCTGTGGAGGAAGAAACTACATGGGAAAAGTGGTAAGCAAGATAGGTCCAAAAAGCAATTTTTCACAAAATCAAATGAATTTATGGTGTTATAAGTTTCTTGATGCTTGGATCTAAACCAAAGTAGATCATTTTATTTTTTATTTTATTTTTTTTTACATCAGTAGCGGTCTCTATAAGCTACAATATGAGGTCCTATACCTAAATGTTTGCCTTGGGGTATGTTGAGCCTATGGCCACCATACCCCATACAAATGGTGATTACATTTAGTCAGTTTTATGCATTGGAACAATGAAAATGCACTGAGCAGACATCATCATGCCCTGTGTTTACAGACGTAAAACAAGCAGGGGTCTAGTCCCCCTTGAGGTTCTTGAGAGAGCAGCCAAGGACGTGAGAGAAGAGAAGAAGTCCATTCGAGCAGCAGCAAGGGATTATTCTTTTTATTTTATTGAATGACAGGTTGACTGGTTACCCAAACTCTTGCTCCGGCCAAACGCTACGCCACGCCCATGGACGTTAGTTTCTTCTCTGAAGTGAGTCTGAACCTGAGTACCTCCCCGATGATTTCGAGAATTGAAAAACATTCTAGACCTTCTGATTGGCCCCAGAAACTGATGTGCTGGGCCAAAGCGGCATTTATTAAATTTGTCATCGGCTGATAATCTGATTGGTTAGAGATGATCCAATCGCTGATGACTTTTCTTTGTACGACACCCCTCATTTTGAAGTCACCAGAAATAACTTCAATGATGGCAGTCTCAGACTGAGGTATGTAGCGAATGATAGAACAGCGGAATAATTCAGTTTGAGTCGTCAGGCAACTGAAGTGATATTGAACAGAGATCTAGAGTATATCTGAATTCAATGAATTAAACTTTGACCTATCAGCACCATCGCCCACTGTCACAGGACACCACAACCCACTTACTCTACCCCATCCCTGATCTCAACTTACCCCATATCCTTTGGACAAGCTATGTTTTCAAAACTGTTATGTTTAGATGAATTCTGATTATTCCCAGTGATACACGACATCCTGAAGAATATGTATGCACTATATCTTTGTTAGAAAGAACACTATATTTCCCTTGACGTAGTGATGCGGAATGTTTAAAAAATGGCTCAATTTATCCCACTCTCCCTTTTTGTATATCCTCCAAATATTTTTCACACAAAAACTTTTTTCAGCCCAGATAGAGTATTTCCTTTGAATAATAAACGGTAAATATAGCTCATCTCCTGCCAATTTGCATTTGACCATGAATCTATAAACATAATGCTAATGACATCTATGGAAATTGCACAATAATCCCCCAGACACTTCCTTTCCCCCACTCTGACAATGCACAGGCACTTAATGCAAGGCCATAATCTGTTTCACTTCAGCAGACAACAAATAGGATTTTATATTTTGCAATTACAGCAACACCCTTTGATTATCGAGCGAACAAACCTTGAAATGTGACACAACCGGCCTGACTGTCTATGGATCCTGCTCTTAAACAGATACTATATTCCACATTATCATTGATTAAGGAAACAAATGGCAGATTTAATGATGATTTAATGATCACGATCATCTTCTGATAAGTGTGGGGGGGGTCAATATACGCATTACAATATCTAGCAGACTCTCCCTCCACTATAGCACAGGGCCTATACATATTACGCTTCATTCTTTCTCTAGGTCAGTTATGGGAAATGGAGGGAAGGTATTAATATCAGGGCGGCCATTTTGCCATAGCTCATTTAACCTCTAATAACCCTGCGTAGTGAGACTGTGGACTCCAAAGAGCTGGCGCTGCCGATGGGGGTGATACTGGAGAAAGGCCAGGGTCATCATCAATTATAAAAACAACGGCCCGTACAGGTGACACGCAGCCCCTTTTAATTAGAACCTCCGATGCTCGAAACGCCGGAAAATCATTGCTTACCAGGAAGGGCAATGAACGTGCGTGCACACTAGAAACAGAATGCATTACATGTAAGAGTATTATATGGTTTTATGATTCTAAGTATCAAAATGTGTTTCCTTCTTCGTTCCATTCCTTCTCTCCGACTTGAAAGCCATGTCTTTGTGTCAGCCCACATTCTCTCTGGTATCTTCTGACAACTACATCAAAGCTTGGCGGCTTCCAGACCTGGAGCTCAAGTAAGATGTACTGACAGGAAGGAAGAGGGAAATAATGGCACAGTTCTAAGGTACCAATGGGACTGTTGATGATGGCAGCAGATCCAACCCACCCCCTTTTTCTCCATTCTCCCGCTCAATAAACTTTCTGAAACGTGAACTTTTGTTATAGGCTGATTTGTTTTTCTGTTCGACACACATTCTTGATCATTAACTGACTGGAGAAAAATTTAGCACAACACAAAATCAATCAATGTTATCTCTTCTTCAGGAAATGTTAACCTTTTTACTGCGTTTTCCATCTGTTGAAATATGAACACATGAACTTCTGGGAAGATACAAGTGTGTTGACACATTTCCTTCTGTGTTTCTGTTAAACTCCCTTCAGTACCCAATAGTAAATAAAGGTTAAATTAAAAAAAAGAAATAAAACAAAATCCGGAAGCAGTTCATTGACATGGCTTATTTTCACAGCCGAGCTAACACAGACAGAAATTGCCTTGGTTAGGAAAGCCATTACATGCCTTAAACCAACTAAAAGAGGGAAAGAGAGACCTTTACATTTTCACCAGCGTGTTAGATAAAAGGAACAAATACACAACTGCCCTGGCGCTAAGGAATAATGACCCAATTTACATTGCTCAAACCAAAGAACAGCTCTGAAATAAATTAACACAGACACAATGAATATATTTTTCATGTGCTCTCTCTCTCTCTCTCTCTCTCTCTCTCTCTCTCTCATATGTATCCCTCCCTTGCTCTGTCGCTCTCTTCCTCTATCTCCGTCTCTACCCCATCTCTTTTTCCTCAATCCATTTCAAAAGGACAAATGTTTCCTGCAGTCACAGTGGCATCACATTGGTATTCCGCTCTCAATTTAGCCAAGAGCCAGGCTGTATCTGCTCTCAGCAACCACACACAAGCAATCTAACACAGAGCAGAGAGAGAGAAAGGTAGAAATGAAAGGGATGGAGAAATAGAAAAACTGATAGAGGTTAAGGGGGAAGAGAGGGAGCGGGGACTGTCGGACCAGTGCCCAGACCAGACCAGCAGTGGTTGCATTTGGAATTCTCGAGGTCTTGGCAAACAGCAAAGACAGAGCCCTCCTCTAGCAAGAGATGAAAAAGTGTGTCTTTGTGTGTGTGTGTGTGTGCTTATGAGGTTGGTCAATTCCACACACACACACACACTAACAGTTCATCAAACACATTGTGATCTGACAGTGAAAACCTGCACATTTTGATGACTTCGATGTGCTGGACTTTAATATTAATGACAGCCTAAATGCTGACTTTCAAATATCCTACTTCAGATCTCCAAAAATGATGCAGTTGCCACATCCGCATTACTTGAAACATCCAATGCATCACCTCTGGTGAAGCTCAGCTCTGATAAACGTATACCCCCCCCAAAAAATCGGGTTAACACATGCACACTGACTGACTACAGTTTACCTGATCTCCCAAATGACAGGGCATTTCATCATATTGTACATTGGAGGAGTTCTGTGCCCCATTGATTATAGATGATCACCAGAAGCAGTTAGCTTTCTGAATATAATAATACTGTCAAGAACAGCGGGGAAATGCAGGCTTGTTTTGTGTTAGTAGTGAAATAACTACACATATATGTGTATAAACACTTCTGTTTGGAAATGCAAACGAACAAGGAAAGTTGTACAAATGCCAACGACACAGACGGATGCATACAGAATGAGAAACAGAGCGAGAAAGAAAGAGGCGGAGATACAGACAGGGTGAAGGGAGAGGTAGATAAGTGGTGCAAGAGAGCGCAAGGGAGCGGCGGACAGAGGGAGAGAGATAGTGAGAAAGAGAGCGAGATAGGGGAATGGGGGGGGGATCTGGAAATGCTGACAGCGGGTAAAGGTGAGGAAAAGATAAGTGGTGGGAGTGAGAGAATGAGTGAGAGAGAAAGGCGGAAGGGGTGGGGGTGAGAGAGATGGAGAGCAGAGATAGCTTGAAGAGAGAGAAGAGATATCAGGTGGGTAGAGGAATCGCTGCAGGATGAACAGAGAGAGAGAGAAATAACAGAGAGAAGAGAAACAGAGGAGAGGGAAAACACAGATGAATCAGGCGATGAGATGTGTCAGTGATAGGAGCGGCAGAGATTTACAGTCAACAGAGTTTGACATAAGCTGACAGGAGAGGAACAGATTCCAAAAGCAAATGGCGGTGAGTGTAGAGAGCAACAGAGGGGGAGAAATTACATTTGGGGGATGGAGGAGAGAGAGAAGCGATGGAGAGATTGGGTAAGCGAGAGAGGGAAAAGGGAGCTAAGTGTAAACATTTACCTTTGCTGCTTACATCCCGCCATGTTAATATGCATAGCTTTACTAATCGCAAATATAGGCCATACATTACAACACCAACATCCAAAACATTTCTAATCTTGTGGCCTACAGTGGTCTCACAGTCTAACCGCTGCCTCTGGAACACATAGACCGCTGCAGCATGGGTTCAAATCTGGCCCACTGCTATTTCAGCAAAAACTCTACTTCCCACTGTCTCTCCTCCATCAAATAAAGCATAATTTGCCCCAAAAATATACCTTACATTTTTTTTTTCAGTAAAATTTCTAAATCAAATGCTACAAACAACCCTGTCTCCTTTATCAGTTAAAAGATGGGAACGTTGACAGAGAAATAGCTGCAACAGCCTGTATCGTGCACCTGCACCATGTTTCCCCGACCTCCTTCTCCAGAGAACAAAAGGATGAGAACCTCCATTCCATCTGTTTCTGTTCATTTATCACACTCATCTCTGTCTGTGCCAAGAGAAGATTGGCCTATATTCCACAATACATTCTCCCACAATATAGACATCACACACAGGCCTGCTCTCAAAGTGTGAGTCACTAGCTTCCACTCTTAGAAAAAAAGGTGCTACAGTGTATAGAACCTAAAAGGGTTCTTCGGCTGTGCCCATAGGTCGCTCCTACCAGGTGACGTGGAGAGGATCTGTGTCTGCACCACGTACTCTCACTATTGGTGTCCCCCAGGGCTCGGTTCTAGGCCCTATCCTCTTCTCTCTGTACACCAAGTCACTCGGCTCCGTCATATCCTCACATGGTCTCTCCTATAATTGCTATGCAGATGACACTCAACTACTTTTCTCTTTCCCCCCTTCTGACACCCAGGTGGCTACACGCATCTCTGCGTGCCTGGCAGATATCTCAACGTGAATAGCGGCCCACCACCTCAAGCTCAACAAGACGGCTCTGCTCTTCCTCCCGGGGAAGGCCTGCCCGCTCAAAGACCTCTCCATCACGGTTGACAACTCCACAGTGTCGCCCTCCCAGAGCGCAAAGAACCTTGTCGTGACCCTGGACAACACCCTGTCGTTCTCTGCAAACGTCAAAGTAGTGACTCACTCCTGCAGGTTCATGCTCTACAACATCTGACTATGACAACAACTTAGACAGCAAGCGGCACAGGTCCTAATGCAGGTACTTGTCCTCTCCCTTCTGGACTACTGCAACACACTGCTAGCTGGGCTCCGCGCTTGTGCCATCAAACCCCTGCAACTTATCCAGAACACTGCAGCCCACCTGGTTCTCAACCTTTCATAGTTTTCTCATGTCACCCCGCTGCTCCACTCACTCCACTGGCTTACAGTCGAAGCGTGCATCCACTACAAGCATTCATGCTCAAATCCTACACCCCAACCCGAGAACTCTGTTCTGCTACCTCAGGTCTCTTGGCCAATGTTCCATCAAAGCTGTGTAAGGGTGCACATCTCCCCTGGGACTGCCGCGCATAATAAATATCAGCGTGGGCAGAAAAGCACGAGATTAGAAAGTTGAGTGAAGTTCAGAGTTTTCCCTGTTAGTTAACGCTATCAATGTTTCCCTTTACTGTGGGAATTGTGATTGAATCAACCCGCAATATTTAATGCAACATACCAAAACAAACTCTGCAAGTCTTAGTAGGCAAAACTAACTATGCAAGTGGTTTTGTTGTAGGCAGAACACATTGGATGAGGATTATATTGCATTGACATGCATGACTCAGGCCTGGACTCTACACAGACCGGTGCGCCATAACCAATCAGAGCTGCAGCAGGCCTATATGCAAATACACCATCGCCATATATGGATCTGTGCAATTCACTTTGAACTGGACTGTGTTTACGGCATGAGCGGTCGTAAGTAGATGCGCGTGTTTCTTAAATGTTATAAATTTTTATTTCACCTTTATTTAACCAGGTAAGCTAGTTGAGAACAAGTTCTCATTTACAACTGCGACCTGGCCAAGATAAAGCAAAGCAGTGCGACACAAACAACACAGAGTTACACATGGAATAAACAAGCGTACAGTCTATAACACAATAGAAAAAAGAAAGTCTATATACAGTGTGCGCAAAAGGCTTGAGGAGGTAGGCAATAAATTGACCATAGTAGCGAAGTAATTACAATTTAGCAGATTAACACTGGAGTGTTAAATGAGCAGATGATGTGCAAGTAGAGATACTGGTGTGCAAATGAGCAGAAAAGTAAATAAAAACAATATGGGGATGAGGTAGGTAGATTGGGTGGTGTCACGTTCTGACCTTAGTTCTTTTGTTATTTCTTTGTTTTAGTATGGTCAGGGCGTGAGTTGGGTGGGTTATCTATGTTCGTTTTTCTATGTTGTTTTTTTTGTTTGGCCTGGTATGATTCTCAATCAGAGGCAGGTGTCGTTAGTTGTCTCTGATTGAGAATCATACTTAGGTAGCCTTTTTCCACCTGTGTTTTGTGGGTGTTTATTTTCTGTGTCTGTGTGTTCCAACACGGAACTGTTTCGGTTGGTTATTTCACGTGTCGTTTATTGTTTTGTTTCAGTGTTCGATTGTTTTAATAAAGAGCATGAACACGTACCACGCTGCGCATTGGTCCTCCGATCCTTACTACTCCTCCTCGTCTGAGGAGGAGGAAGACAGCCGTTACAGGTGGGCTATTTACAGATGGGCTATGTACAGCTGCAGCGATCGGTTAGCTGCTCAGATAGCTGATGATTAAAGTTAGTGAGGGAAATATGAGTCTCCAGCTTCAGCGATTTTTGCAATTCGTTCCAGTCACTGGCAGCAGAGAACTGGAAGGAAAGGCGGCCAAAGTAGGTGTTGGCTTTGGGGATGACCAGTGAGATATACCTGCTGGAGCGCGTGCTACGGGTAGGTGTTGTTATCGTGACCAGTGATCTGAGATAAGGCGAGCTTTACCTAACATAGACGTATAGATGACCGGGAGCCAGTGGGTCTGGCGACGAATATGTAGCGAGGGCCAGCAGACTAGAGCATACAGGTAGGTCACAGTGGTGGGTGGTATAAGGGGCTTTGGTAACAAAACGGATGGCACTGTGATAGACTGCATCCAGTTTGCTGAGTAGAGTATTTGAAGCTATTTTGTAGATGACATCGCCGAAGTCGAGGATTCGGTAGGATAGTCAGTTTTACTAGGTTAAGTTTGGCGGCGTGAGTGAAGGAGGCTTTGTTACGAAATAGAAAGCCGATTCTAGATTTGATTTTGGATTGGAGATGTTTAATATGAGTCTGGAAGGAGAGTTTACAGTCTAGCCAGACACCTAGGTATTTGTAGTTGTCCACATATTCTAGGTCAAAACCGTCCAGGGTAGTGATGCTAGTCGGGCGGGTGGGTGCGGGCAGCGAACGGTTGAAAAGCATGCATTTGGTTTTACTTGCATTTAAGAGCAGTTGGAGGCCGTGGAAAGAGTGTTGTATGGCAACGAAGCTCGTTTGGAGATTAGTTAACACTGTGTCCAAAGCGCCAGATGTATACAGAATGGTGTCGTCTGCGTAGAGGTGGATCAGGGAATCGCCCGCAGTAAGAGTAACATCATTGATATATACAGAGAAAAGAGTCGGAACCCTGTGGTACCCCCATAGAGACTGCCAGAGGTCCAGACAACAGGCCCTCCGATTTGACACACTGGACTCTATCTGAGAAGTAGTTGGTGAACCAGGCGAGGCAGTCATTTAAGAAACCAAGGCTATTGAGTCTGCCGATAAGAATACGGTGATTGACAGAGTCGAAAGCCTTGGCCAGGTCGATGAAGACGGCTGCACAGTACTCTCTTTTATCGATGGAGGTTATGATATCGTTTAGTACCTTGAGCGTGGCTGAGGTGCACCCGTGACCAGCTCGGAAACCAGATTGCACAGTGGAGAAGGTACGGTGGGATTCGAAATAGTCAGTGATCTGTTTATGAACTTGTTTTGAGATCAAAGCGAGAGCTACATGTAGCGACATGTGCACATTTGTACATATCCTTTGCTAGTTAGTTATTAGCCCAGTTATAGATAATTTGTAGTCAGCAATAAGGGAGTGATTGTTTCCTAGAAGAGCACAAAACGTTTGCATTTCTAGACATCTTTGGAAAGCAAGTCAGATAAAGAGAGTTTTTTTTGTCTTAAAGGGGCAGTGTTGTATTTTGAGAGAGGCTTGAATAACCAGTAGCCAATAGGCAGAGGGTATCATAATTTGTCTGATTCACTGTAATAATGGTATGGGAATAATGCTGCATCAAACAATATTTTCAGTCACCTCCTTGTCTGAAGGACAAGTCGATAAACAGGTTAATGTCAACCCCTGCATGTTTTTTTCAAAAGTCATGAAATGTAGGCCTACATTGAACACCACACATTGGCTGCTACAATAGGCTGAATGATAGAACAGCTATTTCCATGTTAAAATGTTATGGGATGCATTTTCTCCATTGTTTTTGATGGTAGTAGTCACAGTAGCCTACTTGACCACTGTTAAAACTAACTTAAAGCGGGTACAGCCTCAGTGTTGTCAGTAAACGCGCGCTGGAAGTTGCACAGAACTTGCGCTCAGCAAACCTGATATTTGCTCAGTGATGAAAACAATTTGAGGGAACATTGGTCTTTGCCTTCCCACCCCTAAGGGAGGGCAGCTCACGCTCAGCCCAGTCCAAGCTCTTCTCTCTCCTGGCACCCCAATGGTGGAATCTGCTTCCCCCTGAAGCTAGGACAGCAGAGTCCCTGCCCATCTTCTGAAAACATCTGAAATCCTACCTCTTCAAACAGTATCTTAAAAAAATCCTCCTCACCTCGACCCCCACCCCCCAATTACATTTTTATAAAACCAAACCAGCACCTGCATTGACCCCCCCACCCATCTCTGACTCTACTGATAGCTACTTTATTGAGGAAAAAATACGTTCTATGCCTGTGTTATGTGGTTGTCCCACCTAGCTGTATAAGAGCGTCTGCTAAATGACTCAAATGTAAACCCTTTGAAGAACCCTTTTTGGTTCCAGGTAGAAACTTTTTGGATTCCATCTAGAACCCTTTCCACAGAGGGTTCTACCTGAAACCCAAAAGGGTTTTCCTATGGAGAAAGCCCCAAAAAACTGTGGAACCCCTTTTTCTAAGAGTGTAGTATGGGATCCTTCCAAAGGTCAAAGGTAATACTACATTAGAATAATACATACACATTATCACTGGGGGCTTACTTGCTTTGCACTGCTTTGAAGAAGATGATGACAGTACAGTATGTTAGCAAGCCTTTCTCTTACCTATTTTATGCTAAGGGGGTTTTCCTAGTACTGAGCCAAACCAAACCAACATGGACTGAGATGTCCTGGTTATGCATTCACCACAGTTGCTAGACCCATGCTAAAAAGGAGCATTCGGGAAAAAAAAGGTATTAGCTAGTCAGCCAGGTCATGGTCTCACCTTCCTTGCAGTACTTTCCCTTGTAGCGGGTGTGTGTGCAGTCGCAGTGCACCTCGCCATACTGGATGGAGCAGAAGCCGCCGTTGAAGCAGGGGTTCTGCTTGGTGCACAGATACTCCAGGTCACTCTGGATGCCCTGGCTGTTGAGCAGGGTAGGGGGCATCTCGCCCACCTTCAGGTTGGAGATCAGGCCCAGGAATGGGGGCTCGTACTTCACCGTGCTGGACGTAAGGGCTGAGAGGCGCACGTCAGGCGGGATGCCGCCCACAAACAGGTCGCTGACCACCGCCATCTCCTTCCGCTTGGACTTGACCTCCGCCACCTTGGTCTCGCCGTCCACCATGAGCAGGGTCTCGCGGAAGTTGCGTGTGAGGAGCACCATGTGCCAGCGGTCGTCGTTGACCCGGGTTTCCATGTGTAAGGTGGCGGGTTCAGCGCAGTGGATGGCGAAGCGCAGCTGGAGGCGCCCGCCGGCGATCAGCAGCTCCATGAAGTCGCAGTTGCCACCGTCGTCCAGGTAGAGCACCAGGGCCTTGCTGATATTGGTCTTCAGACTGAAGCTCAGCTCGCCCACCGAGCCCGCCTCCCAACGCCCGTAGCGGGCCCACTGGCCGGGGGCCCCGCCGAACTCCAGCGCCCGGGTCGTCACCAGCAGACTGAGGAACGCCAGGGGCCATGCGGGAAACCTCAACCCCCTCGTCATGGTTGTGATCCCAATCCTAAATCCCTATCGTCTTCCTATTGGTTCAAATCCTCCACACAGGGACGTAGCTCGGCCTAGCGTAGTTGCAGCTGTCTTTGTGGTTTTTGTTTGTTTTTTAAGTGTAAATAATGGTTGTTATGTCTGGCACTCGCTACGGAGAGTCCTCTAGGCTGGGGAAAGTGTGGGAGAAGCAAAACCCTCACAGGACCCAATTCCAGATTCCTACCCTGCCGATTCAGCAGTTCTCTGGATTTGCTCTATTTCTCGGCTGTTTTATCCTGTCTCTCTTCTCCGTCTCTCCATTGGTTGATGCCTCTGGGACTCACAGGGAAAAACGAGGACGGTGGACTGGCAGGGGGAATTCCGATAATTTTAACACAACGTTCCGTCCCTCAACTAAACTCCGTATTCCAAATAGAAATCCCAGTCCTTGGAATCCAGATATAGCTTTTTAGGAAAACTAAGTCAATTTTGTGGCAAGAGATACTGTCTGTCTGTACGTGTTCAGAGATTTTGTTTTCGGGAAAGGGGGGAAAAGGGGAGGTAGAGAGAGCACTGAGGAGGAGTGTGTCAGAGCTGTCTGGTGTTACATGGACAGCAGGGTATGTTCATGACTCCAATGGCGTCAACCCCTTCCTCTCCTGAAGCCTCTGGTTGGTCCACCACAGCTTAGGCTGGTCTGGGTCCCCTCATTGTCCACACAGTCATGGATCTGGAAGAACACAGACAGAGACATTTTATTAGACCACATGTAAACCTGGTGCTTTGTTTAACTGAGGTGCTTCCGTGAACCACACTCATGTGATGAGTAACCTTGCACGAGACCTGAAGATTTGCATTAGCGAATGACTAGTCTTGTGGCACACAGGAGACCCTGGTTCCAATACAGTCTGACACACATGCATATCGGTTTATTATTATAATAGTAGTAGTAGTAGTAGCATACGTATACTGAACACAATATAAACCCAACATGTAAAGTGTTGGTCCCATGTTTCATAAGCTGAAATAAAAGATCCCACAAAAAGCTTATTTCTCTAAAATGTTGTGCACAATCTTGTTTACAGCCCTGTTCGTAATCCCTTGCCAATATAATCCATCCACCTGAAAGGTGTGGCATATCAGTAAGCTGATTAAACAGCATGATCATTACACAGGTGTACCTTTGTCACACAACACAATGCCACAGATGTCTCAAGTTGAGGGAGCGTGCAATCGTCATGCTGACTGCAAGAATATCCACCAGAGCTGTTGCCAGAAAATTGAATATTCATTTCTCTACCATAAGCCACCTCCAACGTAATTTCAGAGAATTTGGCAGTACGTCCAACCGGCCTAACAACCGCAGACCACATGTAACCACGCATGCCCAGAACCTCCACATATGGCTTCTTCACCTGCGGGATCATCTGAGACCAGCCTTTGCGAACAGCTGATGAAGCGGAGGAGTATTTCCTTTTTCTGGGGAAAAACTCATTATGATTGGCTGCGCCTGGCTCCCCAGTGGGTGGGCTTGGCTCCCAAGTGGGTGGGCCTATGGCCTCCCAGCCCCACCCATGGCTGTGCCCCTGCCCAGTCATGTGAAATCCATAGATCAGGGCCTAATGAATTTATTTCAGTTGACTGATTTCCTTATATGAACTGTAACTCAGTAAAATCATTGAAATGATTGCATGTTGCGTTCATATTTTTGTTCAGTATAGTAGTAAAAGTGTATGAAAAATAAGCATTACAATCGTTCATTTGAGGATCTGCTTTGTAGAGGAAATATACAAATCACGTTTCCTCAGAGACATCGACTACTCGAATGAATGTCCTAAACATGCAATTCCCTACTGCTGATTTCTCTGTTGGAAGTCGAGACTGGTGAAAAATTTGAATATGTCTGGTATGAAGTTCAACATTCATGTGCATGATTTACTAATAGCCTACCGGGTGTACGTCAACAGCCGCTCAAAACGCCTCGCTCCATCCTTAACTGCCAAATACAATTGCTCCCAAACACAGTGCATGAAGCGCCATAGAATAGAACGCTTACTCTAAATACATAACTTGACTTTTAAAAATCAGTGAGCAATACAGCTATCAATAAATCACCATTGCATGAATGCACGTGCTCTAGAAAACCAACCGTGTTTATGT